>NC_068405.1:11202383-11574883 GCF_023724105.1 Carassius gibelio | reverse complement strand
TTAAAAAACTGTCTTAATGGTAAGAGGCAGGAAGGTGAGAGAATAAATTTGAGGGGAGGATAAACGGAGCAAAAAAACATAAACAGCATGTTTATCTTTACTTCACATCTCAAGAGAAGATTCACAACCCCGTTAAAAAAAAGTGGTTAAAGCACTGTTGACCTCGTCACCCCTGCGTTTCCTATTCTCGTTCTTCATTTGAATGCATATTCTGAGATATAAATATTGCAGTTGTCAAAACAAAGAGATTGTTAAGTGCTCCTCTGCTCAAGTACAGGTCTTGTCACTGTATTCACACGTCTGAGCTGCTCCATCTGGGTCCCGGCTCATTCCCGCTGCTCCTGGGTCACCTCCTCACCACTTCCTGTCAGGAATCCAGCTGGTGTCACTTCTGAATTAGAGTCACCAGGCTTTAAAACCTGTTCCGCGGTCTTGGTCGTCGGCTGTCGTATCACGGCCCTCTACCTGGCGTCTGCTGGGCCTCCAGTGCCGCCGCTCTGGCTCCGGTCAATGTCAGGTCAGATATGACCGCAGCTACCAGCTGAGGCACGAAAGCTCATCTTAGCCAGTGATTGGAAAAGCTCACCGGTCCAGCTGGCTCTTCAGAGCCTCAGCTTGAGTCTCCAAACTTCCCGTTTGCATGTCTGCCCTGTGTACAGACTTAGAGTCAGTAAGAACCTCATGTAAAAAGTTGTTCCAATAGAGCTCATTTATTTTCATTAATAATCTTTCACGATATTTCCTTTTTGGGTTCCACAGACGGAAACAAGTCATGAAGGTTGGGAATGATATGAGGGTGACTACATGATTATAATATTTTCATTTTGGACTAAACCAACTCTTTAGGTATCTTTGATGTACCTCTAAAAATTATCTTGAAATTTTTTTTATATTCAATAGGTCATAAAAAGTCATAATTTCTTGTGAGACTGAGACAACGAAATACAGATTTTTTTTTTTTTTTTTTTTACATAACTTAAAATATTTCATATAATTAAATATAAATTATATATAAACACATATACAGATATATAATAATATAATATTATTCTAACATTAACAACAAAAACAACAACAATAATAATTATATTTGCTTTTATTATTACAACTATTTTTGAACAATAATTATTGTTCTATCTTTGAATTTATACATCAAATTTTTTCTTTTTCATTTATTCTTTTTTGAATATGAAAAACAGCACAAAATAAATTAAATACATAATAATAAAAATATTATACGATATGAAATAAAATAGCTAAAAACACCATACACATTTAATATTTATCCAAAAGTGTTAAAAAACATAGTTGACAGTTTAATGCAAATTGAAATATTTATAAATGTTACCAATACATATTTATATAATAATTTCAGAATTGCTTTTGGCCTTTTCTCACACTGTACAACTGGGTTTTTATGCATGAGAATATGCGGCTGCTGTTTTATATAAAGGATGTCTCATATTGGGGGTCGACATCCAACATTAAGAAAACCCCCGCTATGGAAAACGTACAATATTTTGAGATTCCATGAGGCTCCATTTGCCCTCCATTGAATCTAAAGGGTGAATAGAAGGAACGATTCAGACGTCACGTTTGATATGAAAAGGTCTCCCAAGTTAGTATATTTGAGATATATGTTCCCTGCTGTTGTTTAAATAGCGTCTTTGAGAATAAGATCATTTTATATTAACACATTTCACTCTGTTCTGTTTGTTTCTGTCACTCTGTGGAAAAAAACAAACATGTTTTTTGTTCGCAGCCATCTGTGCCTTTACCTTATCTCTCACCTGCAAGCTTCCCAATAAGGAATATATGAGCACGACAGCAAGATTTATCTGACTCTTTCCACATTCAAATTCAGTAACATGATCGCTGGCTGTGAAATCGAATAGCACAGGTGATTATAGGCTTTTTTTAAGGACACTAGTTTTACTGCAGCAAGATGGTCAAAAACATGCAAAACTGTCCAGGCCTAACATGCAAAATAACTCCTGCTTGGAAACCAGCATGCATTCATATAAATATTGTGTGCATGACTTTGTGGAATATAGCTCTGTGCTGCTGCATGTAAATAGACACTGCATTTGCATGAGTCGAGGCTGTTCAAACAAATCACATACATAATTAGAAAGGCTGATATCAGTGTGAGGGACGAACATTCGGCTTGATTTATTTAACAAACAGGACTCAGGAAATTTGAGGACATTTATTCTTTCCCTAACAGCATGATGAAACACAAGCGCCTGTGACAGTTATTAAAATAGAAAATTAAATAAGGATATGAAGCGCTGAAAGTTTGAGAACCCTTCAAAATATTCTGTATTACGCAAAGAGAGTTGATTGTCGTCTGCGTCCTGACAAGAGGGTATGAGTGAAGAAATAATGCCAAAATAAAACATGCTTTCATGTATATTCATGGCTTTGTTTGTCCAATATTTATGGATTTTGTTGGATAAAAGAGTGTAAAGTTTTCTGGTGCTCTACAAAATCGGCGTTCTCATAATAATTGCAAGCCGACTGAGTCCACAGGACTTAAAATTAATGCTTTATGTTGAGATGGGATTCTTTTGAGGTTTTTTCCTGAAGCGCTCTACTTTTCGTCCACAGCATGTTCTCGCAAAAGCAGCTGAATTTGGCAAACTTCAAATGTTCTGCTCGGAGAGAGAACTTCCATCTTCATAATCTCATTTTAACTGCAGTCATGTTCAGTGCATTGCTGATGATTTATTCATGAACGCTGACGTTACCCACAGTAAAGACACCCAAAGATCCTGAGCTGTTGCCTTAAGGTTCTTTGTGAATGCCTACATTTTGTAACCTTCCCTCTGGCGAGATTTAACAAACAAACAAATCAGTAATACATCGTTTTATTTGATGAATTAGATCTACCTTGGTAAACGTTTTAGCCCACCATACCAGGTTGTTTAATTTAAGTCATTTATTGTTTAAAAATTATTATATTGCTGGCTTAAAATGGGCTGGAAGTTAAAAATCACACACAGAATTACTAGAGGCAACGGCAATAATAAAAGATGAATACAGCACAGTTTACAACAATGCAAACATTCAAACTCATTTAACAAGCATTTTACAAATAAAACAAGGCACATTTACAAGTAACATTTTCATTTAAGTTTATGGAATTGTTCTCTGTAATTGCTTTTTACTGAAATTCTCATGCCGGTGTGTCACTGAAATCTGAGCTTTTGAAGGACTACTGTTCACTGGGGAACTTTGAACTTTAGACCGCAGGCTCACATTTTACTCGTAGCTGAGAGATGGCATGACTCTCCAAAACCTGCCAAAATTGGAGAACATATTGTAGCATCAAATTCAATTACGATCAGTATTACGACAAATAAAATCCATTTAATGTTATGCAAGTCAAAAGGCATTTCCTGCACGGAATGGCCGCTGCTGACATCTCGTCCTTATGGTGTAATGCGTAAAATAATAGAATGTACACCACATTTAATACTTTATAAATTAAATAATATGTGTATAAACCTTTATTTCTTGGAGAGAGTGCACCAAATCGGCGTCGGTAGCGCTGAGAATCGCTCTCTTCTGTGGACTCAAAAAGCCCACTCTGACTGTAGCTCAGCAGCTGCATCGTTTCATCACAGACAAGCTCAACAAAGTTTAGATAGAAAAAAAACAATATCCCAATGTAAAAGATTAAAAATGACCCAGCACATGGGTAAAATGATATATTTAAAAAAAACACAATAAAATGACCCAACATGTTGAACCTAGCATTTGGGTAAAAAAAAAACAACAAAAAAAATTCACACAAAATTCAGCCATTTTGTGTGTGTGTGTGTGTTATTTAACCAGGGAAAGGTTTCTGCATAGAATCACATAACACCATCCTCTTCATCCATTTTTCTGTCTTTCTTCTTGGCTCTTCCTCTTTTCCTCTTATGTGTCTCATAATGACAGATGGGAGACTGTGTGTATGTGTTGATGACACATAAGAAAGATTAAAGTTCAAACTGCCTGCACCAGCTCCAGCCCTCAATATACATTATGGAGAGAGTTCCTATCTCATTTGTGAGATCCAAAAGTTTTAAACGCTACAAGCATTTGGGCGACTTCATAAATCTCCATTAGAGGAAAAGTGTCAGAGTGATATGTTCAAAGAAGGAGGGAAGGAAAAGGAAACTTAAAGATGGGGTAAAACTCAGCTTTTTTTGTAAATGGCTCAACTGATGGGAGCTTTTTACAACCACTTCGATAAACATCGTTTTTAGGGGATTTGTTTAGAGTATATGCTTTTTTCAATGCACTGCATCTGCGATCTTATGGCACATAATGCAGTAATATTGCAATAAATATGCCATGTTTCTTTTTAGAAATATGACTTAAACGCAGTTGAAAGTGTACAGCTGGGGACCATGCAGCATTATGTGCACTCAAACTAACATGCATTCAAAGCATTTCTGAAACTTTGTTTTTTCTTGTTTTCTTTAGGTTTATACATCTTGGTCTTGGGGGAAGTCGTGGCCTAATGGTTAGAGATTCAGACTCAATCCAAAGGTTGAGAGTTCGAGTCTCAGGCCGCCAGGAACTGTAGGTGGGGGGAGTGAAGGTACAGTGCTCTCTTTACCCTCAATACCACGACTGAGGTGCCCTCGAGCAAGGCACCAAACCCCCAACTGCTCCAGGGGCACTGCAGCATAAATGGCTGCCCACTGCTCCAGGTGTGTGTGTGTGTGTGTGTGCGTGCACTTAGGATGGGTTAGATGCAGAGCACAAATTCAGAGTATGGGTCACTTTACTTGGCTGTATGTCACTTCACTTAACCTCAGTGCAGTGGCAATACAAGTTGTCAGGGATCTGGAAGGAGGACTCAGTTGCAGTGCGAGTAACAAGGGTTTATTCCCAAAACAGACCAATACAAAAGGGTTGTGAGGAGCACAGATGATACCACAACAGGAACCATAAACAGAGACAGCTAGGGAATGCCACTGGAACAGCCTCGTACATCGACTAGCAGAATATAGCAGCAGAGGGGGTGGCAAGACCAGGCTGGTGGAGGGACCAGAGCCGAACTCTGAAGCCCCCCAGGTGTCAGTCAAGGGAACCATAGGTCAGGACCTCTGACAGCACAAGAGAAAACAAGACTCCACAGCAACACAGATTACTCCCAAGACAAAAGGATAAATAAAACAAAGAACTGATAAAAAAGTAACAAAAATAAGTAATTACCTATTTAACCAACACTAACTTAAAGAATATAAATAGGGAGAAAAACACATTAGGAACAGGTGACTACAATAAGACCAACAAGGCTAACAAGAGGGTGTGGTAAAAAGGAAACGAGGAGGAGGGTGAGAAAACAAATCAACCAGGCCATGTGCTGACACAAGACATATTAAACAAGACATATTACTTTAATTAATGGTTTTGGTTTTAGTATAATAGCAGTATATAAATCCAATTTTTTTTTTAATTCGTTTAAAATATGTTTTATACATCTCAGTAATCACTTATTTTTAAAAAGAATACAAGGGTGTTTTTATATAAAAATATACACTTTGTTATAATTTGGGTAGAAACAAATCCTTACTATTGAAGACGTGTACAAGATTTTACAGCACAAAATGCAATAATCTTACAGTAAATATGCCATATTTCTCGTTTAAAATATGACCTAAACTCAGTCAAAAGGGTACAGCTGGAGATCATGCAGCATTATGTTCAAAATGGGCATTCAGAGCATTTCAAAAATAGTTCTCCCAGGGTCGTCCTTCCAGCATAAAGAAGGAACTCTTAACCTCTGCTGTTTGCTTTCAAACAACAGTGAAGACACAGAGATCCACAATATCTTCGGTCTGTGGGAGGACACTGCGTGTCCTCTGTGTTGTGAAACCACAGGGCAGCGTTCACTATAGCAACGCTACAACCTGACCAACAGCCTGACCTTTTGCACGCTCTGACAGCTCTATCTCTCTCTGTAAACAGCGTCGCTTTCTGTTCCTTTTTTCCTTTAGAACGCGGCTGGAAGTTTTCAGATGCTGTTGCTTCATGCCTGCGTGCAGAACATCTGGCCTTTAACGCGACGTACATGGCAAGACACATCGGCCTGTATTAGATGCTTATGTTGAGAGGTAATTGCTTGTATCCAAATGGCTCTGTGGGAAACATCTGCCACCGTGTGATTGGTGCTATCTGAAACATCTGCTGCAGTGCGATTGGTTTCATGAGACACGTCTGTTTGGATGTGACTAGCGCTAGTGATGCCCTCATTTCAATAGAATGAAGATCAGGTCAAGAGATAAACATCTATACCAATCTAAAGGCCACATTTTACATATATTACAATATAATATAATGTGATATGATATGATATGATATGATATGATATGACATGATATGATATGATATGATGATATTTTTTGCATGTTTCCAGCAAAGATTTTTACAAATATTTTAATAAATTTACTGATTGTCAAACAACTGGTAAAGGGCATTATACAAGTAAATATGACATGGATTCTAACCAGTCTTATATTTTGTGTTTATTAATATTCTAATTAGCAATTATTTTTATATTTCCAATATTTGTTTTAAATTTAGATTAAGTTTGAATGCTGTTTTATGTGTTTTTGTCATAAAAAAAAAAACAGAAAAATCATCTTTTAGAAATTCGAAAACATTTAAAAATATAATTTATTTCAGTTTGTTGCCAATTTAATTACTACTATTGATATTGTTGTTCTTATTTTAGTTTATTTCTGGTTCATTTTAATGAACTAAAACATTTTTTTTTTTTTACAGCTTTAGTTTTAGTTAACAATAGCAACACTGCATCCAACTCTTAAGGTAGGTAGAAAAATGAATATTTAATTTCCTTTTGCTTTAGTTGAATTGCAGTATAAAAGACAAAATATCATTTTGTGCAGTATCATAACTGTGTTTTTTAATCCACTCAATAAGGTGGAGAAAAAAAGAGAAAAGAGATTTTAATGACAAGTTAACAGCTAATGTGATGTTAACAAACTATGCTAGCACTAGTGGCTTAGATTAAAAAAGCTAGTGTCAGATTAATTTAATAGGCCAAAATAAAAAATCAGATAGGCTATTTGATAACAATTATATTTAGCAGTTTGAATGATGAAGAGTCACACAAAAAATAGAAATTATACAATCACAAAGTGTTTGGCAGCAATGTCAGGATCAAGGTAGATAACTTAGAAATGTTTCTGTTACTGATTAAATTATAAAATTAGTAACATATCTAGGTTTCTCGTTTTAGATAATGTATTCAGACTGCTTTTTAGATTACTAACTTGCTTTAAATTTACCATTCTTTATTAATACATTTGATAATTATTTGTTTCATACATACTGTTTCCCCCTAAAATTTAGAAGCATGAATCACAAAGTTATCTATATGATATTTACATAACCATTCCATATTGTGAATATAGCCAAAGATAAATGTTATGACAAGACAGTAGGGATTTTTTTTTCATAAAATGAATAACATGGAATCGCATAAACCATAAAAATTAACTGCAATCTGATTATGAGCATTTTAAAATTTAATATAGTCAAAATACAAGTACTTCATTTTTGGAATCTGATCACGTAACCCAGAAGACATACTGTCAGCACTGGCCAGAATGGAATAATAACTGTAAAATAAATAAATGAAAATGTGAACCGAAAACATATAGTTGCCTTTATATTTTGTTTATATCATGTCTTAAGAAAGCACCCAGAACATCCTACAGTAGCAACTAGCATAGCTAGCGGAAACTACTTGTTCACAGAGAAGAACCATTGATCAATGTACAACTTTTACAGCCGTTCTGCAATGTATTCACGAACATTTGCCTGGATACTACTAGATTTTAAGGTTGAACTGCTTTGTTTTTCACTGAGCTAAAAAGCTAGGCACTTTTAGCGCTTAGCATCAGATTACACGGTCCTTAAGGTGAGAGTGTAATGACTCTATGAAGCGACAATGATACAGACTTTCCTTTCACACGCAAGCTCAGGCTGTTTTGGTCCATTACAATCTTTCGGAGGTAAGGATCTCTTTCAGGCAACACCGAGTGCCCAGAATCTGCTCAAGTGTAAAATTAGCACTTACCACACTTTCAGACTAGCACACGTGTGTACGTACACAGACTGGCAAACGCTTTGACAAACGCACACATAAATTTGAGAAGCATAGCATGGGCTCCATCCAGGAGGTGAGTGCTTCTAAATTATAGGTAGGTGAAGAGCATGCTGATAATAGCTTCACCTTGCCCATTGACCTGATGGGGTGAGTAGGATGGAGAAGGAGAGCACGGCAAATCAATGCAGGACACTTATCATGATTGGTCACAATCACAGAGATGACAGCATGAAAGCTGGTTACATGGCCCGTTCGATTCTCCCGCTCGCGTCTTTGTTGGAAAAAATACAAATGAGATCTGTTTAACGTCTCAATTGTCTTTCATAGATCACAATGGAGGTGTTTGCTAAAAGGGTTAGTTGCCTCAAAAGGGAAAATTCTGTCATCGTTTATTTACCCTCATCGTGCTCCAAACATGTCTATTTTGTCCATGGGGCACAAAAGGAAATGTTAGGTTTATGTTAATACTATACCAGTGACAGTAAATAGATGCTGTCAAGCTTGAAAAATGGCAAAAAGCATCATAAAGTGGCCCGTATGACGTGTATGCTATATCTTCGGGAGCTGCATTTTATGAGGAATAACAGTATTATCATTCAGTCTATGTCAGAAAGAAATAAAAATAATAATAAGATAAAGATAAGAACATTTGACGATTTCATTTGAATTATTCCTATATAAGATTTAGTTCAATTTAATTGCTCTTAAGGTTCAGATGATTGCTTGATTCATTTATTTATTCATTACATTTGGTTGAATTGATCCATAGATTCATTATGATTTTGATTGATTTGTTGGCATGTATTTAGTAGTTGCTTTGATTCATTGATTCATTTATTGATGAAGTTCAGTTTATTGACTGATTGATTACATTTTGTAGAATTTCTTGATTCATTAATAAGATTTTCATTATTTCCTTTGTTCTTTCATTCGTTCATTCATTTATTCACTAAACAATTAATCAGTTGGAGTTTTATTAATTTATTGTTAAAGTTCAATTGATTAATTCATTCATTATATTTGGTTGAAGTGATTTATTGATTCAATAATAACTTTGATTGGTTTGTACATGTATTATATTTCAATCAATTCATCAATTGATTTATTGTTTAGTTGACTGATTGACTGGTTCATTCATTCATTAGAACAGATTCACTGATTTGTTAATTCATTAATAAGATTTTGATTGAATCAGTAAATCATTAATTAATAATTTATCCATAGAATTTCTGTTTAATTCATTATTTGTTATTAACTGTTCAGTTGACTTACTGATTCATTCATTAATTGCTATTGCCTAAATTGGTTTATGAATTCATTAATACGATTTTCATTGTTTGTACATATGCAGTACATATTTTTGATCAGTACAGTTTATTTATTTAATCATTTACATTAATCTGATTTCGATCGATTGATTAGTTTGTTGCGCTGGTGTGTTTGTTTAGATACATTTTTTTCCCCTGAATCAAGTGATCTGGTCTTTGCTCTCCTATATACTTTAGCACAAGACTCCTATTTTATTAACAGTTTATATTTCTCCAATGAACTTTTAGGAGAAACATCTGAGATAAAAGCATAACTGTGAAATCCAGTAAAGCTCTTGAGCTATAAAATGCAACCTTACAGCAATAAAAATATCCTTTGGCCTCTTCATAATGCAGCTCTGCTTCCTCCACACATGCTCGTAGACGGTCGAATTCTAAGAAATCCATGTGTTTGGCCACACTGTGGCCTTCGTAGAAGCAGCGCACACACACACACACACACACACACACACACTCTCCCAGCCACCCACCCACTCACACACACATCCTCTCCAAACCCACAGAGCCGGAGGGGTTTGTGCTAATCATACTGCTGTCTCCAGGACTACAGCTCTCTTTCATGGCAGGTCAGCTGTGCATCAATTATTCATGCTCTGATATTACTAATGCATTAGTAATTTATCATAACCACCACATTTCTTGATGAGATTGTCTTTTCTGAGGAGTACATTATTATGGCAAATTAATAGTTTAATATTAAACTGGCAATTTAAAGCACTGTGGAGCTCACAGGGTTTGTGTGAAGCACCGTCCTCAAAGAGAAGGACAGAATTGAGAGAGTGAATGCGTGAATAAACTTTGAGGTTGTTTGCAACCCTCAATCCCTGAGATAATTGAAAAGGTTTTGGAAGTTGACGTCAGTATTATTGATAGATGGATAAAAGATGAACTTCTGCACACCACTATGCAAATACAATGGTAGAGGTTGAAGCTTTCTGTATTTGAATCTAGTTCAATCAGAATATGAAATCACATCCGCAATCTGTATTCATGCTTTTTGTTTCACTTATACAAGAAATATATCAAGGTTAAAAATGACTTCCGATATGACAGCCTGCTAAAGTTTTCCTCCCAATGCATCTTAAATGTAAAATAATTCAATTTTGTCCATTGTTCGTTCAATATTCTGAAATATTGCTTCACACTCTTGGGTGGGGAGTTTAATTTATATTATGATTTTTATATTAATTTGGTCATTCGTTCTTCTTTCATTGTTGGTTGCTTTACTCATTCCACTCAATCTATTGATCAATCCATTCATTTATTCAAGATGTGATTGCTGTCACGCTACGGTGAGATAAACACACGAAGAAGATGAAGATAAATACAAATAGTGTTTAATAAATCCACACAAGGGTAACTCCAGGACAGGCAGGAGCACACATTAGAGATGTAGTAGAACAGACGAGTGAATACAGGACTGAACACAACTTAAATACATTGGTAATTGAAGATAATTAACCAGACACACCTGAACCAAATGACAATCAGACATAGAGAGGAAAACTAGGTCAACTGAGCACATGGGGAAGGAAACACAACAAAACTGACTGATTCATTTCTTATGTTCAGTAGATTTACTGAAGGATTGATTCACCAAATGACTCATTCATTCATTCAATATATGATTCAGACATTTTAGTGCATTGTTTTACTGACTGACATGGTTGATTGAAAGTTTTATGATTGATCCAGTAGACTGACTCATTGATTGATTCACTAATTGATTCATTGACTCATGATTCAGTGAATTGAGTCATTCCTGTATAGAATGACTGACAGATTAAATTAATTTCTTATGTTCGGCTGAATAACTGACCGATAAATTCACTGATTGATTCAAGGATTCGAGATTTGGTGAATTAATTGATTGCATCAGTATACTGACTCATTGATAGATTAAATGATTCAAGATTTGGGAGACTGAAGAATGTTTCACTGGGAATCAACACATTTTTTTATGAGGGCAAAAGATTTCCCCATGCATTCGTTCATGCAAATTCAATAGAAGTAATTTGATTTTGGTTATTGATTGATTCAGTCCTTTATTGTTTAAGGCTGCAATTTCCCAAAAGCATCATAAGCCTAGATAATAGAGATTATTGATGCCAGTCGTTTTTTATGATGCACTTAGTCTTACGATGCTTTTGGGAAACATGCCCCAGGTTCTGTCTATTGATTGATTAATTCACAATACTGGTTAACTCTTTAATTTATTAATATTATTTGTTCATTAATTTAACTTTATTGATTGATTTATTCTTTTATGGCTCACAGCTTCATTTCCCAAAAGCATTATAAGCTTAAGCAGATTGGACAGAGACCACTGGTGGTTGATGGAAGCCAAGGTTCTTTCTAATTGATTCATTTATTCATAATAGTGACTGACTGATTCAATCACTGGATTAAAGAGACTGATTCACTGATTCATTGATTAATTCCTGCCTCCATTCATTATTTCTCATTCCTTATAGGTTTTGTTTGTCGGTCTGTGACATACAATTTTTCCTTCCTCTAATATGCTCGTATGATCATTGTATGTGAACACCATATGCCATGTCATGGTATTGTGCTTCCTGTTCCTCCCAGGAGCTCCACGTTGCCTTTCCACATCAGGCTTCATGTTGTGTTAACTCTCAGTGTCATTATGTGGTGCTGAATAAGGAAAACCGAGCTTCCTTCCAGCTGTGATGTCTACTAGCGTTGTACCTGTCCAATACACAAACATCAGTGCTACAGCACCAGCAATGTGACAACCCGTCAATTCTTCCATCCTACAAGTAGCAAGCAGTCATTTAGAAAACGATTTTACCCAAAGCGACTGTCAGTACACTTATTACATGGACAATCCCCCTGAAGTAACCTGAGGTTAAGTGGCTTGCTCATGGCCACAACTGTAATAGCTCATGGATCCTCGATTGTCGACTAAAAGAACTAACTGCTCGAGAGGAAAAAAGACCTTTGCTACACTATTAGCACTAATTTCTGCTGCCCATCAGAAGGAAGAGTCAGCAATCCCACAGGCACACACAGATGCATGGGCGTTGGAGTGGGCGTCTGTTGGCCTTGGCTCTGCCTCCTCATAGTGGGAGTATTCAGATTGCCCACTGTACATCTCTTACTTTCTGGCTGCTCGGGAAGCAAGTACAATGTTCAAGGTCATCTTTTTTATCGAGAATGTTTCCATTTATTGCTGATTTTTCCATAAATTCATGCTTATGGCATCTGCCTCAATCTACTATTGATCTGTATCAATTGCCTTAACAGTTTTCCATCTGCGCTCACAGTGTACTTGGTCTGCTACTGCGTTTAAAAGACTCAAGGTTTTTGAAATCAAAAACAGGGAAAGGTTCAGTTCAGATTAAAGAAAACAGCATTCTCTGATATTTCTTTTACGGTCATAATGTTAGGGTCCATTCTCATCAGATCAGATCAAATACTGTACAGAGCCTTTAGCAAGTTGCTTTTTTTAGAACAGAAGTTACCTCATTGGGGTCTTTGCGGGGGTTTTGGAACTTTTGTGTCTGTCACAAAACACTTCCTGCTATCATAAAACCGCCAGTACTTCACTTTATTTGAAGCAGAAAGAAGTGGAAAATTTCTTCACTATTACCCTTTAAATAAATCACGGAATCAGCATATTAGAATGATTCATAAAAGATCAGAAATCATGGGACACTGAAGACCAGTGTAATGGCTGCTAAAAATTAAGCTTTGACATTACAGCTCTTCTTCCTTTTTTCATCACAAATCACATCGGAAAAATAGGAAATCAATTGCCTTACAAGTGTTTAATAATGTATTGGGGGTAGGTAGGCTACAGGGAGGGTTTTGTTGAGTCAATTTGACAATAGTAAATACAATCATTTACACTCAATTTTATTATAGCATCATGTTAATGTACAACAGTACTGAGGTGCAAATAGGATCTGTCACTATTTATTTAATTACCAGAAATCTAATTACTATTTACACTTAGTGCAAACATCTTCTACTTTTAAATAGTGTCAATAGAAATCACTAAAAATTCTGCTGTTGTCACTTTGTGTAAATAGAATAAATTACCGTTTTCAGTTATTATAAGAGAATTTATGGCTGTTTGCACTTATAGTGTATACAGCATCCATTGCTATTTGCATAACTAAAGCCATATGGCATTGCCATTAATGGCTTTACGGATCGCTACAGTCATTTTCATTCTGTGGATGGAGGCGTACACAAATTTACAAGTTTTTCTCAGAACACAACGACTTTTTATTGTAGTTTTATTTTATTTTTATTTTCATCTCAAAATGCAGTTGTATTTCATTCATTTTATTCATAAAATTTTATGATTTTATTCTCAACATTTTATTTTTATTTTATTTTGAGTATAATCTCGCATTTTAATGACTTTAATCTTGAGATAATTTTATATTTTAATTGCAAATCCTCTTCCGTAGGAAAATGTTATTTAAAATTGTAATACTATCTTAAAACATCACTGTTTTTACTGTATGCTTAATCAAATAAATAAGCTTGGTGAGTATAAGATACTTCTTTCTAAAAAAAAAAACTAAACAAAAAATAAATATAAATACAAAAAAAGTTTCACTTGCATATTAGTAAGTGTTAATTAAAACATTTCTGTCATAAAAAAAAAAGTTTATAAAACATTCTCAGATAATTTAAACATCATTTTGGGTTTAAAGGGTATTAAAAGGAATTACATTAAAATGCAGAAACCGAGAGGAAAGCATTTAAATCACTCTATTGGTTAAAGACATCAGAGATCCCAAATGCTATTCAACAAAATTATTTGAAAAATAATTAGCTTTTAAATCTCATATCTGTATTTCAGCTATTCTCTAACAGTAAATCCATCATTTTTTTCTTTACTTTTCAATGCATGGCTGCTAAGAACCAGCGCAACACAACACAATGAAGGTCCCAGACAGCTGACCATGAGACATGTGAGCCTGGCAGAAACTGCTGAGGTGAAACCCTTCATCTCAACCACAGACACCCTCTTCTGCTTTAGCTTTCCACATGGCATCACTTTTGAGCGCAACTGCACCTGATGCTCCTTTTCCAAAAGTGCCTTGTTTAGCAAAATAATGATTACAAATTATGTGCATTTTTAAGTGCAAATTCCTGTTAAACCGGGTCTCATTATGAGAGGGACACCTACATAAGACTCAGCCTAAACTGATGGGAACTAAACTAATTTGCTTAAGAATCTCTGTGAAACTAATTTGCTGGATTTACAAGAGTAAAAAAATAAATAAATAAATAAAATAAGCATTGCTGACATGCTTACATGATTAAAATAGAATTTGCAAAGAGATCAAACTGCACCCAAGGCTTTGATGAAAGTGACTCAGAAACAGAGGGAAGGATGTCAAATGATGTGTCTCTTTGCCTGCAACCAGGAGGGGGCACTGTGGTGCTGCTCTTCCCAGACAAAAACACTAGGGCAAAACAAATTTGAAGTGGGGTGGGGGGTGGTGGTTATGTCATTAGTCATGCGTATAAAATAGAATTGAAAGTTTTGACATCAACAGAACCCACTTCAGATGCACACATCAAACCATGACTGACTGACAGTCCGGCCGCTAAGATAGAGGGAGCTGCTCTGGAAAAAAGAATGAAAGAAAGTGATCAGGCTGTTAGGTTCAATGGCTGAAATTTCCTAGCTGACAGCACCACATATAATTGCTAAAAATACACCACTTCTTACACTCCACGTCTCCATGAAAGCAACAGGAAGTCAATGACAAGGTGTCACAGCAGCTAGCATGTTTGTATGGATATTCGATTCCAAAGCTCGCCACAAACTGAAGCCGTTGCTGTTACAGTCAAGCAAGTGAGCTCAATTTCATAAAATCCCGAGTTGCTTGCATTTGTTAGCGTAACAGATGACATTTAGCGTAGCCGGGCAGGCACTGTGCATCTGCCGAGTTCCGTCGCACACAAACCACTTAGAGTTAAATGAGATTGTAGGCTTATATAACACAAACCTCACTTCTTTGTGAAGTCCCACAAGGTCTGCACAGGGTTTGTTGGTTACGGCAGTGAGGGAAACAGGTGTGCGGAGCAAAGCAGATGATTCTTTAGCTGGAGGCGCAGAGCTAGCGCTCCAAACGTATTACGGTGTGCTCCCTCTGACATTCCATATGGAGTTCAGACACATGTGGGTATTGATTTGTTGGCTAATTAAACCACATCAAAAAACCCTACCTGCGCAAAATATGGAATTATAGCCCTCGCTGATACCTCAAGCTACGCATATGCATATTCAATCGATACCTTTCATCAGTCATGCATAAGTTCTTGTTGATTAACCGACTGCGATTTATTTATTTTACATGAGCTGACATTCATTGTCTCATTGAAGATTAGCGTCCGTCATGTCGCTCCCTACTGGAGCAGGGCGGTACTGCAGACTGGTTCTGATGACATGCCTCAGTAATGATAGTCACATCTGGCCTTAGGGCACCTTTGCCAAAAAGTCTTGGATGCTCAGTGTCCGTCTGATGACATCGGCGGGTAACCCCACACCCAATCTTGTTTTGTTTTTGGAAATTAGTCCCTAGTGATGCAACGATCTGCAATGGTAAAGGCTTCTAAAAAATTAAATAATCCCTCAGAAATCATAGAGAATGTCTAAAATGCAGTGTCAAGTTTAGGCCGTTTTTACCTCGGCGTTTGAATCTCTCTTAAGTCCAAATTTAATGACTCGAGTCCTGGGGCTGTTTAGTTGATTTGGTTTCCTCTGTGCTTCAAGCACAGCCTTGTTTTGTAGACCTCAGTCAGATTTCTCCATTCGCGAACAAAGCCGTGGATTTCAACCGTGCTGAGATGTCTCCCATAAAAAGAGTCATTCAACTTTCAAAAGGCTCGTAATGAACTTGCACAAACTCATTATTCTTCTGCCTTTCTGAAGTTTCCTCCGTAATCTTACATCATGCTCACAGGACATCATTCACATCGTGCCGATCGTTTGATCCAATTTACTATTCTCCGTGGTGGAATTTTTCTAATTGTTCTTGGTTGCAGCATATTTGCTCATACTTCACTGCTCAGAGATGTCCATTGTGGTGCGTCAATTCAGAAATTATTTTCGATTGAATTTGCAGATCAAGACTGTACGAATCACATTGTACAAATTCATAAGAAATTACCACTTTGTAAAATAGTAACATTTTCGCAAGAAACTGGATTGAAGGAACTAAGTTTTCGGTTCTGAATTTTTATCGTCAGTATGGGAATGTTAAGTGACCTCTATGCTCACCTCCCTCCCGGAGTAGACACGGTCTCACACTCACACAGCCGTCACACCGTCTGCATCTCAAACATCCATGGGTCGTGTTAAATATCCACCTGCAGAAACCCATACAGCCCTGCAGGACCTGCTTATACAACTCCAGCTTGCATTTACAAATATATAAAAACATTACAAATGATCAAATACCGTTGAATGGGCTGTTGTGGAAAAATGATTGCTTAAACTTTACTGTATATTTACTAATCTCTGAATGATGACTAAATGGCTCAAAATGTGGTCCATATTACATTTTATTTTGGCGAAGAATCACCCATTTAAGAATACACATATGTAAAACAACCAAATATATTATGTGAAATATATTAATCTACAATAAAATAATAATAATAATAATAATAATAATAAATTGTGCACTAGCAGGGTTGTTATGGCTAAGTAAAAATAAAATTGTACAAATAAAAAAATAAATAAAAAAATAAAAAAATATATATTAATAATACAACTACATGTAAAAAATATATAAAAACCCAACAAATATTTTATTACTAAAAATGTTAATACAATTAAAATAGAAGATGTAGATCAAAACATTAACAGAAACGAATATTTAAACAATTAACTAAACGCAAATGATAAAAACTGTTTTGTTATATGAAATTAAATAAATGTTAATTGAAATAGAAAAATATTTTCTCTGCTAATTAAGGTTATAAAATACCCCAAAAAACTGAATAAAAACAAAAAAACTACAGCACATTTATTGAAAAATCGCATTACTAAAATGATTAAAACAAACTTAAAAAGAAAATAAAATTAATTCAAAACATCAATAAAAATTAAATAATCTGAATTATAATAACACAGCAATATCACAGCAGTTATGTTTGTAGTTTTTTCTATTTTTTGGTGTTCAGAATATCTGTGCATCTGAAAGTAAGTTTACATTGGACTGCAACTAAATTAAATTACAGTGGTTTCATGTACCAAAATATTTAGCGAGCATTGAACGTGGAGAAATGCAAAATAATAATTCACAATTAGTAGGCTGAAATCTTCCATTATCGGAGCTACCCACTGAAAATAAAAGATAATTGATCACAGAGGGAGAAATTGGGCCTTGTTTTGTTTTGCGGCTGTAAATATTACCGGGCAGATATCTGGGTTGGGGAAAAGGAATCATTTTTAGCATTCACCATGCGGACTCTTCCAGGGGAATTACCAATCAATCTCTGGGATGTTGGTTTAGCAGATAAATCTGGATGTCGGTTTTGTATGCATGCTGCCATGCGATCATTAGCCGTGGTGCTCCCCAGAGCAAGTGCGGCCGTAGCAGCTAATCAGTAACCATAATAGTCGTTTACGGGTTATAATGGACACACTTCATAACTGTCAGTCTCTGGAACCTGGGAACAGAGTCTCGTTGGCCATGAAGTACAAAAAAGTGGGGGAAAATGTCACAAAAGCCAATAGCTAAGGCCCTAACAGCGCTATGCATGGTGATAATGGGCGAGCTAATGCCCATAAAATCCAGATCTGCTCTTGATTCAAGTCCTTTCAGAGCGGGATAGCGTGGCTTTTCTTGGATGCACTAAAGAGCAGGCAGTTCATCATAATTAAGGCAACTTTATGAAAGCAGCTCCCGGGCTGCACTACCTGTGTTAGATGTGTCATCTTTATTAGCCCAAGCATGCTAAGCCAAGCTCTCCATGCGTTAATCCCTAGCTAAAGAAACAGCTTTCAAGGAATTAACATTAAAAGTTGAGCCGAGCACGCCGGCGGGGGAGCTTTAACCAGATTCAGCTGCAGAGTATTTCAGAGGCTCAGGGATGAAGAGGAAGTTAAACTTAAACTTGCTCTTTGTTCCGCCATAAGTCTTTGACCTTGTTCTCAGGTTCCTCTAATAATCCTTTTTCAGATTTGCGGCGATCTTCACAGGATTGGAGAGGGATCCGGGAAGCGAGTGCTGCAGGGGTCGCTCTGTTCCCCCTCGGGCAGGTCTGTAATCCCTCTCTCCATGTAGCACTTAATTCAACCTATGATCATCTCAACCTGGGATCGAGTCATTCACGGTTAAAATCGTTGGCGACTCTAGGATTTGTAGGATTTTAGTCTTCCTGAACACGAGCTGTTGTGGATCAGAGGTATTTTTTTTTTTTTTAGTTTGAGTTTCAATCTTGCTTGAAGGACACTTTTTATTCATTTATTTTTCAGGTATGCATGGATATAAAAATTCTGGGCTATATGCCTGGTAATTATTCCAATGATAACCAATGCATTGAAGTTCTATATTGTTTTATCTAAATAAATAAAAATGAGTGAATTTAACATCACCAAATTATAATGTACAGTATGAAAATGGATATTCATGGGGAGGTTTGCTAACAGTTAAATTAAATTTTTTATATTAATTGGGGAATAATTGTGAATAATTATTCAATATTGGCTTATATCAATTAAAATAATTAAAATAATAAATGTAAAGACATTTTTATATAAATCAAAATGGTATCAAAACTAAAACTAAAAACCAACGTGGTTTTAAATACAATTGAAAAAAAATTAGGCATCTATCTATCATCCATGATTTCTTTAAAAAGCAAAGAAATGCATGTGTATATTAGCAGCTGCGGCATAATTTTGAGAGAGCATTTGGATGAAAAATGCAGCAGAAAAGTTCACATCTCCGATGCTGAACATGGCCACTCTGTGTCATCTATGGCTAGAGGGATGGATAAAATGTAATCTAAAAAATTTAAAGTTTTGAATAACTAGTAAGTAGAGGATTCAGAGTGAAATAACCTCAGCCATTTTTAAAAAGGCTGACAACTTAATTGCACATTTTTAAAGGAGCTGAGATGAAAGACGGAGTCTGGCAATGTCTATGATTGAAATGAAGGACTTTGATACTGAATAAAAGTGGCTCAGAAATATGTTTAGAATCCATGCCCACTATCATGCTCATTGTGTTTGTCCTGTCATGTAGAGCCTTTCCTATAAAGTCAAAATAGTAACTGTATAAAATTTAACGATTCCAAATTTCTATGCAAAATAAAGAAATACAACATTTTAAACAATTGTTTTACATATATTGTTTGATGAATTTTCTCTTCCCAGTCTTTTAGAGGTGTCATTAATGCGACAAAAATAATTAGCCTTACTGTATATAACAAAACACCAAACAAACAGAACACGTGTTAACATATTCCATTCTTTAAAATATATAAAATGCTACTGAGAAAACAAATGTGTCTCTTTAACTCCACATTGTCATATAAGCAGTCACCCACTGATCGAATCTGTTAGGTGTAAACTGTATGTATTTGAAACATTAAAAATAATTGACTCATTTACACATTAAGGCTTCTCTGTGCCTGCTCAAAATTCAGTTTAAAGGCACAATGAATAGAGGTTTAGTCATAGAAGCCAGACTAAATTATGTTAGTTCAGACCCACCTCAGTCCCTTGTATTACAGTATACACTTGTAAATGATGTGACGACTAAATGCAACTTCTTGAATAGTTTCTGTGCCATTTTATTTATTATTATTATTATTATTATTATTATTATTATTATTATTATTATTATTATTATTATTATTATTATTTGTAGAATACATTTCTAAATCATTAGAATCAGTAGCTGAAATAATTTGGGTAAAATCTGATATTAGAATAAAACTATATGTTGATGGATATTGGTCTGAACAAAAATGTCAGTCAGGCTAAACAAAAATGCAAATTCATTCACTTGACAGTAGGTGGCGCTTGCTGAAATGCATACATACCCTCAAACTCTTCAAATTTTAATGAAATGTGTGAATGACCCATTTCACATAATTCACTTTTAACTTTGCTGGGGGCAAAATTGTATCATTCCAATAGGAATCCACACAATCAGGAGTTTCACTTTAAAGCAAAAAAGTTCTGCATGCTGATTTCGCTTATTGATCACATGAATTTGCCACACTGACCAATAGAAAGCTGTTTATATATCACTACACTCAGGGACGGACTGGGAGTAAAAAACTGCCCTGGATGTTATCCCAAATAGGCCTACCAAAACTACAAACACTCACTACTATCTGACAATATTACAGCAATTCTGTCGCATTTATGCCAGATAACATCACAAAACTCATTGTGACCCTGCTGACAAAAACAATAGAAAACATCACAGAAATTCTAATTATTTCCATTACAAACAATCAACTTTTAACCATTAAAACCATTAAATAATGGTATCATGTAGTGCGTTTTGCGACATATTACATTAGGATTTAGTGGTTTTAACAAAAGCCACCAACAGAAGGCGACCAATTAATAGTAGAGACCAACAGACATCATTACAGTTTCCATTAAAACCAACACATTTTCATTATACAAAATGTATAATATGACAATAATAAGCATAAACCAAGAATCTAGAATCAATTTGAGTATTTACATCTCTTTCTCTCTCTCTCTGTGTGTGTGTGTGTGTTTGTGTGTGTGTCATGTTAATCAGACATCTCACCTTATAGGCCATTTCATTTACTCTGTTTTCTAACTCAATAGCTCTCAAATGTAACCCATTGTAGAATCACTGCTGTCTCTTTATGAATGAATGGAATATTCATGTCAGACAATGCAGAGTAATAAATAGCAGTGAATGTTCAGACTAGGGGTGTCCTGGGATTTTAATATAGTGCTCATAGGCTATATGCTCTATCGCAGGGATGCTTCAAAGACGAGGTCCAGCATTTTATCTCCTTTAAACCAAGGGGTCATATTACTAACCCAAGTTCACACACCTTTTAACACATCTTAAGGAAATTAAAATATAATTAATGTAATTTATTTTAAAAGATTTTATTAACTATAAAACTTATGCAGTTAAGCTAATTCGGAAGGGAAACTTTGTTGTCAGTTGACAGCAATATCACCCCAACAAATAAACATCTCAAACAAAATTTACAGAGGACATGACTGCAACAACATAAGAGGACAGTTAAAAAGGGATTATTAAAAATAAATAAATAAATAAATAAATAAATAAATAAATAGTTGTTACAAATGTTACCATAAATAACCAGGTAACTGCAGGACTTTTAAATAAAATTTAAGAGCTTTACAGAACTTTTAAGACCTGCACTACACATTTCAGCCTTTAAACAATTTTTAAGAAAAGGGAAGAGTCAAAAGTATCAATTATTATATTAATTTAAACAATTAGGCTATTATTAGACAATTATTATATTAAAATACATAGATATATCTTCGTGTCTTAATTTTTTCGATTTTTATAATGCATTAGCTTTCTGTCGAACATTCACATTTAAAAATATGTACTAGCAAAAATTGCAGCCAGCTTTATTGAGAAAGCAAATTCGTTCTCTGCAAGCAATTTCCACTTTCGTAGCTGCAGAAATATAGCAGTTTCCCCGGTAACCGCAGTGGTGTGATGACGATTTAACAGATTTCCGAACACTCCAAGCATATAACTATCCTCTTGAACTTGGTAAAAAGGTAATCAGTTTACCATCTTGACTGGAAAATGCTGTTTTCATGGTCAGTTTTTCATTTATTATTTGCTAATGTTAGTGGATGTTTATATTAGAGTGCACATCTTATTACGCTGAAATTAATACGAGGAATGACTGGAAACTAGCAACCTCTCCTTCGTATTAACATTATTAACTGAAAGCAATCTTTACGTTACTTACATTTCAAATATTTAACAATTTATCGTCCAAGTTTAAAATGATCCAGCGGGCCATACTAAAAGACATTGCGAGCCGTATACAGCAGTTTCGGTTTCTTATAAGCAAAAATAGATTGAATTAGCACCCCCTTTTGTCAGCTGTCAATGTTACTTTATCTGACACTATTTCTTTGATGATGAACCAGCAGGCCGACGGCTTTTGGGATGGATGGCCATTCTGGACTTCTCCAGAACATTCAGAGGGCCAGTCCGCCCCTGACTGCCCTAACAACAACAGACAATCGACCTTTCAAGTAATTTAATGCTAATGTGACCACACTTTCAGAATCACAAATTTGCAAAGACTCTCATGTCTTTTATGTTTGCGGGACTAAATGGAAGATTCAGTGTTATGATTGGCCAGACTACCTGTCAATCAAATTCCAGTTTAAGGGTCAATATAGCCAAAAGGAGATAAGGTTTGAATAAATTTCCCAGCTCTTACTGTAAGTCCACTATTATCCCCTTTCTTTCTTCTTTTGTTTCTCCCGAGGTATTTTTGAAGAAACATCTGCTGCTGCCCTAAAAACCCAGAACTGATTGAGAGAGCTGTCAGCATCACAGTAACAAAATGCACTGCTTATTAAATTGTTTGATCCCCGGCCTCAACGACTCCAATAACAGCATAACACTCTACATGCTGATGTTTTGAAGCGCTCAGACCGTCAGAATTTAATTCAAGGACTTCTGCACCTTTTCAACAAACTAAGCGAACTGTCTCTCATCTTTTCCACCTGGGCGTCTGTTTCACACCAGCTCGTTTTCACAACCAGGCGAATTAGCTCAGTGGTAAGAAAAAAACCCAGGCAAAGATAAGCATTCGACACGGTTTCAAGCAACCGCGCCGAGGCTGTGTAAACGAAAACACAGCTCCCTCAGACATTTGCAATACTCACCCAATCTGCGTTTTAAAGTGAACATCTTGTTCTGAGAACTCAGTAAACATAACAAGTTATCTCCCTAGCTGTACCTGAATGCTTAACTACTGTGACAGCCCAACCTGCTCGCGGAAATGACTGACATCTCGCCGCATTTCCACATTTGTTTCTGCTCCTCAATCTGTTTTTATCTGTCAGTCTCTTCACACCCATCAAGACGCTGTCTTCATGATAAAAGCTGCTGATCACCAGCCTGTGTTTGAAGTGCATGGTTCAAACTGGCAGAAATAAATTCGCAAAATGAAAACTGTCGGAAAAGATTGGGTATTTTAATCTGCACAGGATATTATCCTTTTAACTGTAACCTGCTAATGTGTAATTCCTTTCATCGTTGAGCAATATAAATGAATTAATTGCAAATTGGAATGATGTACTAAGCCTTGGTGAGCTACATGATTTTTTTATTCCTGGCAGAAGAACTTGTTTGTCCGATCTTTAGTGTTGTTGAAGGCAGCTCAGCATGTTGTCAGAGCGGGGCAGTGAACCTCTGATTACTTCAGTGGTTTTGTAGCACGACTAGCAACTCCAGTATGACTTCTGAACTTCGAAAAATACCCCTGCAGAAAATGCCGAAAATTAAGACAGTTAATGCAGGAACAGCTTAATTTGCCATGAATTTGATATTGGAAGGGGTTTATGCTTGTGGTTCCAAACCAGGCTTCCTCAAATCTTGCCCTGGAGGACAACTGCGCTGCAGAGTTTAACTCCAACCCTGATCAAACTCACCTAGCTTTGATTTTCTAATGACCTTGAACACAATTGATTAGGGTTAGAGCTAAACTCTACAGGAAACTGAATCTCAAGGGCCAGATTTGAAAATCCCTTCTCTAAACCCAAGGTCTCATCAAACATCCAAGAGGACTTAGAAGTATTTAAAATTATACATTATTATTAAAGTCGCCAAACAATGCAAATCACTTTTGTAAGGTGTTTGAACACAGTTGTGTGGCAGCAGTCTATAATGGTAAAAATCCACCCACTCATTGTTTGTAATCCAAATATATCATAAACAGTCTCTCCACAGGAGCAGTTCCAGATGTCTCACTACTATGACATCATACTCAGTGAAAGTCCCACCCATTTGTGACACTCTCTGACTTTTAGCATATACACAGCCCTCAGTGAGAAGCAGCGGTCTGCCATTACTGTTTTCTTGCTGTAGCTGCTGGAGGTACAATGACAGTGCCAAAGAGGCATTAAAAGTGTCATGTGTTGGGATGCACAAACAAACATAGGAGTCTTCCTAGGCCGCTGAGGACAGAGTGGTTACATTTTATTTTTGAAGGAATTTTCCCTGGAAAAAAAATGGAAAAGTTCTATACGTTTGTGTTAACATTTTACGCCTGACTGCCTCACAAACGAGGCTCAGTTCAGCGCTGGAGTTGTGCAAATATTGCTTCTGAAAGAGGGATCGATACCAACGCTTTGTGTGCAAACATCCAGACTACAGACAAAGTAAGCATCACGCGTCATATTTTGTTTTCCAAAAGAGCTTCTTGGCTCTCTGAACTTTTCACTAATGCTGCCAGAATGATCGTAAATAGGAATGTGGTATTAAAAATTGCATTTGGAAGGATCAGTAACACAGTCACCATCAGTTAAACTGTAGAACCGGTGGTATCGTGAGCATGAGCCCTTAAAGCTCCGCACTCGTCTGAGTAGGGAGCAGGGCTGCCAGGTTTTTGCAAACAAAACCCTCCAAATTGCTACTCAAAACTCGCCGAAAAACTAGCCCAATCACGTTTCGAGGGGGGTTCACTGGTAAAAATAGTATTCTGGGGGATAAATTTCATGTTATTGGGGTCAATTCAACCCACGGACATGAAAAGCAACCTGCGGTAACAGTGTTAAAGTAGCCCAGTTTCGCAGGAACACCATGGACTTGGCAACACTAGAAGGGAGGCGGGAGCACCAGCTCATTTTCATTTAAAGGGGACATACACATATGTCGTTTTGGATCACACCCTAAAAAGCAATTTCAAGAATCTATAAAAAATTATCTGTGGGGTATTTTGAGATAAAACTTCACATAAACACTTAAGAGAATAATTTTAAATATTGTATCAATGCATTCTATGACACCTTAAAATAAATAAATAATAATAATAAATAATAATAATAATAATAATAATAATAATAATAATAATAATATATATATATATATATATATATATATATATATATATATATATATATATATATATATATATATATATATATTAAAATGATCTAGATCTGAAGTTAAAATGATAAATGCAATAAATAAATAAATAAATTAAACTTAAATTATATGATTTATTAGTAAATTATGACAAAATTTAGATTTTTTGGAGACCTATCCTTTCAAGTATTTTGTTGTTATTTATATGACAGATTTTTTTTCTTTAATATATCTTTAAACTATAAAAGCCTTTACAATTGTTGATCATGTTAGAAGTAGAAAAAAAAATAGTTTGATATTATATATATGAAAGATATCAGTCTAAATTCACAAGCATGCCATCTGAATCCACACTCTTACTTGCAGTCCATGCTGATGGCTGGAAGACAAGCAGAGGCAGGAAGTGAGAGGAGATCGCGATGGAGGTGATTTTACATGTGCTGGGTGCCACAGTGACCCAAGCTGTGCGTGGGCCGAAGAGCCGGGACACAACTCGTTACTGTGAGCTCCCACGCTTCCGAAACAGATGGATGCAGGCTCACACGCACACATTAGCATACACACAGATGGCACGCATGGACAATACACACAACCAACACACTAATTCACCTTAATTAATGGTCCTATCAGTCGACCTGACACACCAAATTATCAAATCCAAGTGCCAACCTTCCCATACGGACACATTAATTGTCCCAGATTTATTTACTGTGCTTTCAGCGCATGTTTACCTACTTAAAAAATATAAAAAATGATGTTATTGCTCTTGTTGCACCTCATTTTTTCCTCCCTTCACAACACATATTTCATATTTTTTTGTCCAAGAATGCTAATTTCTTTGTAACGAAAGGCTTTTTGCCCATTCTTTTATGTAAATTCTCCTGCCAAATAACTTGGAGAGTATCATCGGATTGAAATTTTCAGGTCATACCACAGATTTCTGGTCTGGGCACTGGCTGGCGTGTTTGTGAGTGCCAACTTTACTTTACTTTCAAGTCGTTTCGTCATTTTGTGCTGCGTGATTTGGGTCATTGTCCTGGTAAAAAAAAAAAAAATAATAAAAAGCAATCTCACCCTGAATGTAGATCATGTGCTGACTAAAACAAGTTCTCCTGAAGGATTTGCCTGTGTTTGGCTCCATTTGCACTGCTCTAGCTGGCAACAAGCGTTTCTTTTTTTCCAAGGTGTTGGTGTGTTTAGTTTGTGCCAAACATAGCACTTTCTTTTCAGGCCACAACTCAGTAGACCACAACATTTTCTTTCAAAGGGTTTCAGGTTTTGTCACATGGCTTCTAGCAGTCCCCAGGCATGACTTAATGTTGGCCTTCCTCAGAAGTGCTTTCCTTCAAGCCATTCTCCCATAGAGGCCAAATCTGTGAAGGAATTGTTGATGCCTAGACAGGTTCTCCATTTCAGCATAAAATCTCTCCAGCTCTGTCAGTGTTGTAGCCGACTCATGGTCACCTCTCAGACAAATGCCCTTTTTGTCTGGTTGCTTGGGCTGGTACGATGGCCTGATTGTAGCATTTGAGGATTGTGCTATTTATTATTTATTAAATTATACTTAGACTACACTGTGCTACTAAATGACCTGATTCTATTCTTGATGCGCTGCAAAGCTGCTTAAACAAATTCAACTTCACCTTGTGTATGAAATAAAATGATTTCATTTATAATTGAAAAATTACGGAGCCCCACACATGGCATGCAAGAAAAAATAAATAAATTGTGCACACGATTTACTAATTCATTCCCTCAATGTACTAAAACGTGCACACGATTTCTATTTCGCTAAATCGTGCGTACAATTTAATAATTCGTTCTATAAATTTATAAGTCGTGTGATTTAGCAAATCGAGTGAACGTAATAGTAAATAATGCGGACAATTTATAAATCGAGGGAACACGATTTAGCCTATTTTTTTTTCCCTGCATGCCATGTGCGGGACTCTATACGCTCATATACTCTTATTTTATGGTGCCTTCCAATATATATATATATATAAAATCCATTTACAACTTTTGGTAAAAACGTTTCCATGCAAAAGGAAAAATTTCAATGTGAAGAGTGTCACTTATGGGTCAGCTGCATTAATGAATGTTGTGAAACCTATTTAAAACAACACAAGTCTGTGTTACCTATTTAAAACCTCACCAGATCTGTCTGGCATTTAATGCCGTTTCTTTATTAACATTTTCATTTAAAGCATTGATTGCAGCATGATGTTGCTGATATGATGCATCTGTGTGTTTTGATACATGATGCATTTGCTTTTAAACTATCATAAATTCATATTTGCTATAATAAATGAAATAGACATGAATTATAAATATGGATTTATTTTAAAACGTTGCAAAAATATCATTTACATTGCACTACACATGCACACAGCTTCTTCATAAAAAAACTTCCTTTTCAACCATTAATAATGATCATGTTTTTAACACTACTAACAATAACTAACAGTGTGACTATTTATTTGATGTTTAATTTACATATTGTTACATACTTATTATTTAAAACCCACAATTTATGAGTCTCTGAGTCAGAATAAAAATTATATTTTCTTGAGGAAAGCAGATATAAATACATTCCCGCACATACTACTGTACATCCGCCATACTGGCATTGTCCTTTGACCTGGATCTCATTGACCTTTTAGAATAATAGAAATTAAAATTAAAATTAAATAACATACTTTCATTGTACTAAAAACAATTATTAAAATATAAATTTTTTTGTTTTATATACAATTGTAAAACATTTTTCATACCTAGCACATTATTATTATTATTATTATTATTATTATTATTATTATTATTAGATGTTTATGATGAAGATGATGTGAATGTGTGGAGTGGAAACAAAAACAAAAAAAAATGTTACTGAATGTGACAGGTAATCACAACTTTATTGATATTTACTATAGCTGATATAGCTTATCATACATGTAAGATATATTTATTAAACAATTTGGGGTCATTAAGATTTTTCAGTACATTTGAAATAAGTCTCTTATGCTCAGCATTTATCAGATTTGAAATACGGTATTATTATGAAATATTATTACAATTTAAAATAGTGATTGTCTCTTTTAATATATTTTTAAATGTAAATCATTACTGTGATGCGAAGCTGAATTTCGAGCAGTTATTACTTCAGTCTTCAGTGTCACATGGTCCTTCACATATAATTCTAATATGCTAATTTGTTGCTCAAGAAACATTTCTGATTATTGTCAATTTTAAAAAAAACAAACAGTTGTGCTGCTTAATAGTTTTGGTGAAAACCAAAACTATATTTTCTTTTTCATGATTCTGAAAGTTTAAAAGGACAAAATTTATTTAAAATCAAAATTATTTGCAACTTAATGATAATAAAATTAAAAAATAAATAAATAAATCTTTATGACCCCAAACTTTTGTAAGTACATGTAGCCTATATTATTATATATTATATTGGGGGTGTTGTGTTCCTTTGCAGAAGCTTAAAAGCTTTGCTAGTCTTTTGATAAACTTCTCCAGTTTTTTGTTTTTGTTTTTTACCTCTAAGAACTTCATCTCGACGTCTCAAAGGAAGCTCCTTGGTCTTTGTGACAGCTTTTGCTGTGAGACCTCGCAAAGTCAGAGATATTTATTGTGCAATCAAACAACTGAACACAGGAGGTGGTGGATTCAAGAATACAGATGTGTCTTGTTAACACATGAGGCATGATTCTAAAGATAATTAAATATCTCACTCAATTTAGGCTGTTAAAACAAAGGTAGGTGAATGTTTGGCAATTATGCAATTTTCAGATTTTAATTAAGAAGGATGTCATATTAACTTTATAAAAAGGAAAAAGAAAAAAATCCTGTGAATATGTTACTGATCTGTTAACAATAAAGCAAAATAAGAAGCAATCAATGTCGGTCGAAGCCACTGCCTGTTGTACGAAACAGACTGCTTCTGAACTGTGAAAGCGAGAGTCACTGATCGAGTTTCTGGCATAGATTATAAAACACAAGAACCAAACAAACAGTTTCAATAGGACAAGTCCAGCGGTCCTGACCACTCCACCACCACAGGGGTTACAGCCATGACCCAGACTTTTTATAGCTCTGTCTCGTCCACCGTCTGGGGTCAAGAGACACTTTAGAGTTCAAGCACACTGAGGCAAGAGAAGTCTTGTCTGCTGCTCCCTGCTTTGAGCCCTCACCGGCCGACAAAGCACAATAATCCACATTAGATGCTCCAGTGGTGCTGGTGTCTACTGGGGCCCACAGTCGATTGACTGAGCTGAACCTTCTCTGTACACAGGCCCACACTGTGTGATTGACAGCCATATTGTTGTAGCCCCAGGTTTCTCGGGCCTGTTGTTGTTGTGCACAGTGGGCACTGCTCTTCTGTGCGGGTAGGGGGCAATCAGGAGGGTTTCTACTTACATCTGCAGGTGGCATATTTGAGCATGCAATGCCTTTTACGAAGGAAGTTGCATAGACAGTCTTAAGACAGAGGCTTATGCCATTGTCAGCTTTGAATTCGGGTTTCATTACAGTGGAACCCAGATGAAAATAACCAGCTATAATTATTGCTTGGCTAACAAGTGGTCAAAGTTGTTTTGTAAAAAATTACACAGATTTTGTTGGTCCACTTCACTATTGGCATCATTTACTCACCCTCCACTGTAGGAGTTTCTTTCTTCTGTTGAACATTAAGGAAGATATTTTGAAGACCATTGATGGAAGCCACTGACCTGATTTGAGGCATTGCAAAACAAATCTGTTCAAAGAATCCTCTATTGTGTGGTCTCATTACAATTATTTAACTGCTCCCGATCATGATGGAGTGTCCCAGAACTCCAATAGTAAATATCAAACTTGATCGGGCTGTCTCTGATGTGATGCCCACGATAGTGAGTGAGCAAGCATCACCTACCGGATGTTGCATGCTTCTATAGCTGAAACTTGGCAGCCACAAACAGTACTGAGAAAGAACATCATCCAAAAGTTTTTTTTTTCAATTTAGTTTTTCAGAGTACAACTGAACAAAGGCGAGCCAGCTTACAACATTGATTGTCTTCTGTATGTTTTTTTCTCTAGTCATGTTGACCTTGTGAGTCTCTGTGACATCTTGTTTCATTGTAAAACCATTCCTACTATTGAGACACAAGTGTGTGGTCTCACCGTCTGGTTGAATGATCTAGTGTGCGCATTCAGAAGATTGTAAGGCTAAAAATCGGTTTAAACCGTCTTCATGTCCATGGTCTCCCATGGTTTTAAAATTGGTTAAGATTTTAATCTTTAATCTAATATACAGGTCAAATAATACAATTATTTTTATTCAATTTCACATCAGCATTTCAGGTATATATTTAGTAATGCCGCTTTCCTGATCACCATTTCTGGGTTTATCTTGCAATAATTACTTGCTAACTGTACATGATCCTTTACATAATGTAAAAATATGTTTATGTTCATTTCAGTATTGTTCGTTGTTAATCCATGTTAATTTATACAGCTAATCATTTAGATTAATATTTGTGAAATAATGTATAATGTTTGTAATGTAATGTAAAGGCAGTTAAAGTAGTCTGTTGTTTATTGTTGTTCATCCAGCTTAATGTTTTAACAAATTGAAAGTTATTATGATGTTTTGCCAGTTTATTATTTAATAAGTTGTACAAAAAAAAGTAGTTGGACATATCTGAATATAAATGTACCTACTTCCATTTTATATATATATATATATATATATATATATATAATTAAATTGGATTCCACTAAAACTCTGCAACATAAAAGAGGCTTTTACTTGTAAAAACTGAATAATTAAATATAGCCCATGTCAAAAGAAACTAGATTACTCTAAAGCAATTACCACTTGTTCAAGCAGTTTCTTCTTCTTGTAAAAGGCTAAAGAATAGATGTATGATTGTGGCTTAAACTGTGTCTGTTGGACGGCTACGAGGAATCTGCGCTCGTTTCCTCAAAGCTCTTCGGCTGGCATTCAATCGCATTGTTGCTCGCATTCTGCTCGGTCGCCATGGAAACCAATGTAATAATCACACATGAACAGTTACAAGGTTCCCTGCCACAGAGAGAGCTGTGTGCTAAGATAACCAAAGAGTGTGTATTAGTGTGTGCTGGCACATAGCGGCACATTTCTGTCGCTTTCCCGTGCTTGTGCGAGTGTGTGTGCGCTGGTGAACTGTGCGTGCAGATAACTCAAATGAATGCAGTGTTAGTCTACAGACACATTATGATAGCTGAGTTTTTTCCCTAGCAAAGCCAAAGAACTTCCCTTGGGTGAAACACTGCAACAGCCTTTACATCATTACAAACAAACAATAAAAACCAACATATTGCTTTGAGAGGACTATGATTCTAATAAAGATCGAGTTTGGATGTTTGTTTTCTACAAACGCTTTGTGACAGTGTCAGGGCAATTAATAATCTACATTACGCTGCACTATCCGAGCCGCTGGGCAGCCAGGGTCCAGCAGGCAAGCAAAGCTTTTAATGCGACACGGCCTGGAGAATATAATTAAACACCAGTAACAGAGTTAATGTGGGTTCCCGCCCATTTCCTCTTTCAGGTCCAAGGGAACATGAGGTTAACCAAACGGACATCAATCCAGCACTCCACTTATTCCATTATGGTTCGCTAATGACTTGAACGGGAAATAGAAATTACTCTATTTCTAGTCACTTGGAAACACTAGAACAAACAGCATAACTGGTATTTCTCCATATAAATGAGCACTTTCAGTTATCACAGTTTTTCCATACTGGATTGAATTTCAAAGTCCTTTATCTTGTCACTGAGGTAATACCCTCAAAGGGACACCTTTGTACGGTATCTATTCCTAACGGGTACATATTAGTACCTTAAAGAACCTTAAGGGATAGATAAAATATAAAGGTGTATCCTTGAAGGTGCTGCCTCAATGACAAGCTGTTGTAACCCTAAAGGTACAATTTTCGCACACTTAAGAGAGAGTTAACCATCAATAACTTTTTAATCTCAAAAGCACCCAATGTACACTATACGAAATGAAAAATGGTTCTTGATAACTTAAAGCTGCTGAAGTGCATCAACAACCATTAAAAAAGACCTCTAAGATGTTTTTGGATAGTACTCTTTGTATTATATATAATCAAACTCTTAAAGGGAAAGTTCACCAACAACTAAACATTCTGTTATCATTTATTCAAACTTATGTCTTTCTATATCTGGATGATTTCTTTCTTAATAAAATAACAAAAAAGAGATGTGATTAACCATTTTGGAGGAATATTGGTATCCAAACAGTACTGCTTGCCCGTTTTGGAAGAATGTTGGTTACTAAACAGTTTTGAATACCAGTTTTGGAAGATTGTAACCACACAGTTTACCAGTTTTGGAAGAATGATGGAAACCAACCAACAAACCAAAAAAATTATGAGTTTTGAAAGAAAGTTCATAAATATACAGATTGAATTATAGAAGAGAATGTTGGCAGCCAAATAGTTTTACTTTTTTACCAGTTTTGGAAAAAGGTGTGTAACCATCAGTTTTGCTTACCATTCTTCTAGCATGTTTGACAAAAAAGTACTACAGTTTGGAACGACATAAGTGATGACAGAAAAAAAAATTGAATCAGCTACCCCTTTACAAAAAAGTACAATATCATCAATGTCAGCAATTATAATTCATGGCACAGATACGGAAGGCACGTCTTTCAAGCGAGAAGAAAACTCTATTCTTCCGGTCTAAAATGAGACTGGCAAGAGTCCTAAACATGTGAAAGCAATTTAACAGAGCCATAACAACAGAATCTCTGAGCTTCACTGTTCTGGCATTATCTGTGCAAGGAGTGTGATGACAGAAGACGGTGTGTGGGGTAACATGGCCTGATGCCACAACCTGCGTCCGCAATTCAATTTGAGACCATGCGGCGGATCTAGAGCCTGCGACAGTGAGGTGGAGAATTGACTCCGTCTGAGCGTGTAGATTAAACCTGCTGGCAGACAGAGGAAAGGAGCAGAGCGGGCTGGATCTGAGGCGGAGAGATAGGAGAGCTTTTGCCGGCTCCCCCTTATAGCCCGTCCAATCAGATAAACAAAGCCCACGGAACGGTGATTTATAGCACGCGTGGAGGGCCTGACAGCTGCACGTCTCATCAGCATGGAGCCGGGTGTAATTAGCACGAGGCTGGAGCTCAAGGGGAGGGATCGAGCTTTGCCGCGCCACACCAGTCTTCGGAGAGCTTGTAGGGAGCTTGAGAAGCCAAACGTCTCCAACCAACCACGAAGAAGACGAGGCCGAAATATATTGGAGACTAGTTCCAATTCGCTGAAGACAATGAGGAATTATATTGTTTTCAGTTTCCCTCTCACTTCCTCTCTCACACCCACACACCTTCCCCTTTCTCGCTGTCTATATCTTTCCCTCCAGCGATTTCCACTCCAGCTCCTATTGTGTGCATATACAGAGTGAGTAGATGGGTTTGTCAGGTGAGCCAGAACAGAGAAAGCCAGTAATCCTGTTGGCATAAGAACCTCCGAAGACTTCTGGGATTGCGGTCTTATATCCGTCCCTCACTTGGAGGCTGAATTTCGCATGATGTGATAGTGGGAATTGTGCAAGTGCATCCTCAGCACAGGAGCAGTGCCGTGTTTGTATACAGTCCTTTGAGGCAGATGGCCTTATATGGGGGCCGACAGGCTTGATGGCATGATTAATGGCTGACTGTGCGCTGGACGGTGAGCCGTATCGATCCACCACTGGGTCAGATCCTCCACACGCACGGCCAAGGCAGGACTGTAATTTGACTGTATCTGTATCTGCTTCTCACCACCCTGAGGTGACTCTGTCAAGTTAATTTACCCAGCGACAACCGCAGAACAAAGACTTCTTAATCAAGTACAAACACAGTTATTGTATCATCTTAATACACTGATAACTCTAGAATAGCATACCGGCTCGCCGATCAAATTAAATAAGAGACGATGGCATTTACCAAGGCATGACACAACCTCGGCTAAGTCGCAGCAGACATTATGAGAAAATCTCCTTGTTGACAGATTAGAGCGGTGCTTCTCAAATGGTTTTCCTTCAAGGATCAGATTTTATATTGGAATTGAGGTAATCACCCATTTACACCTCAGACTAAATAATAATAATAGTAATTTATTTTTAAGAACTTTACTATTTTACATTTTATTTTTTTTATTTTTTTCCAATGAACAACAGCAGATTTATTATTTTCTTAGTTTTAGCCATATTAGTGACGAATACGCACCAAATACAGCCATTTCATTGGATTTAAATATTTAATGCAAATGCATATTACAGGAAGTGCATTTGTTTTGCAATCCTAACCCATCACTCAGCAGCCATATTTCCAAAGCCTTTTGGCAGCTTTTAAGTATGCAAGACCAACTCCTTTCTAATTGAATGGGGAAATACTGAAAACTTGCCAAACTCAAATTTACATATTTCAAATCAGCAACAAAATCGAAAAAGGACTGTCCCATACTGTAAAAGTTGTTTCAAACAGCATTATGCAAGCATATATTCCGGCTGGTCCAGCTAGCAGTCCCAAGTGTGAATCTCAGGACACTGACTGTTTCTATGGGAACCGGAGATTATAATGGCAGCTGCAGTGATGCGATGACTTTAACAGTTGGCGATTGGCCTCTTCATTTAGAAGGCAGGACTTATTTTGCCATATTGTGTGTAACAATGTCTCCATTCAGAGCCATATGAGTTGGTATATAGAGTCTTTGTCCTAACTATGCATGATTATCTGGTTAATAGCATTGGATTATTTGCATTTAGCATTTTGTCCCTGCTAGCAGAACAGACTTGAAAATCATTTTTGGGTTGTGACCCATCAGTTGAGAGCTATAATGATTGTAAGTAGGTCAGAATGACATGAGACTTGGATTCTGGCCAAAACAAATGAAGACAGCTAAGCGGTGGTGAAGAGTGAGAGCTCTCCGGATTTCAGTGCAGGGTGAGCGTATATTTCCAGCAAAGCTCTGTGATGAGAGAGGAAGCAGTTCCTAATGAACTTGTGTGAATTAATGGCAGCAGCATTATTAGTCTGCCACGGAGTAATTAATTAGTCCCAGGATAGCCAACCTCTCTTTCGCATTGAGGTTTAACATGACCCCCACTCCGACACTCCAGTTTAAAGGAATAGTTCACCTTAGTGTCGCTCCATACATGTATGACTTACATTTTTCAGTGGAACAGTTCAACTTTAGAAAAGTTTAATTTCTAAAGAGTTTCCAGACTGTTCTTTTTAATATATGAATGAAGACTACAAAGAGCAGCAATACAGGACTTAGTGGTCCACTATAAACTATATTTCAAGCGTTCAAAAGTCAAACCTAAAAAAAGCCTGAAATTGAAATATTCACTTCAATAAATAAACACATAACTAATGCTCCCCTCTGAGTGTTAAGGGAGCTGACAGTAATATCCAATCTTTGGAGTTATTCAGTTTTTTTTTTATTCATATGTTTTCAATTTTCCAAACATTCAACCTTTTAACCCACTTCACAAAAACCTGAATCTGAATGACTTAATTGGACTGACATTTCACATTCAAGTCACTGCAGTAGTGGGATTTATTGCACAATAATACATTGCAGTCTGTTTAACCAAAACTAGCATACGACTTCAGTAGCTATATGGGCCACTTTTATGATTCTTTTATGTGTACTTTTTTGGAACTTGAAAGTGGAATGAATAAGAGTAACCAGCTATGGTTTGCAATGACATGCAAATGATGACAGAATCTAATATTTGTGTGAAATATTCCTGGAAATATACATCATCTGTAGGCCCCTGAAAGAGCTAATAATGTTTTTAATGGACTCTGCTATCACATCTCTTGGACCGGAAGGTGTGTGGATAAAAGGACTCTCTGAAAAGAGAGGAGAGAATGGAAAGCGCAGTTAATCTGGGTAATCTTTTTTTGGGAGGCACAATGTAGACATTCATTTTATAATCTGTCTCAGTATGTCAAATACAATAACAAAGCCATTCGCCATACTGCTGATGCTGACAGCAAGGTTCACCGCTCGGTCCAATACTAATTTAATGGTTCCTTTGCAGTCCCTTTGGGAACAGCAATAAAGCCTGGTCTGCAATATTGTCAATGCCGCTGATCTCTCTCTCTCTTGCTCGCTTTCTCTCTCTCTCTCTCTCTCTCTCCAGCTCCCTCTCTATGCAAATCCTTGTGTAAATCTGCAAAGTAATATCCTCTGATGTAGATTTGAATTATTCTGACTATTTGAGAGTCAATATGGATAGCAGTCGTCTGATTAGTGCTAAAGACCGGAGCTCCACTTCACTTTGAATTTCACACATTTGCTGCAAGAGCTCAGGGCGTGCAGATTTATCCACATGTTAAAACTGAATCATTTGGATATATTGTGAGAATGATTTATTACATTTCATTACCATAATAACACATTATGTTGGTGAAATACTTTCTCATATCCACATATCATACCTTCCATGTTTTACATGACTTCATTTCCCCTTATCATACGGTCCTCTTGGGTGTATATTACCATATCACCAATTTGGTCCCAGAGAACCATGAAGGCTATTTCAAAAGACTTCATTTTTCTACACTGGATAGTCTATCAACGTAAAGCTTGGCTAAACACAGATATAGACCTACTTTACATGTTAAATGGATACATTAGATGTATGAGTATAATTAGACTTTCTTGGGGAATGAAATTGCTAAATCAAAAAAATTAAAAATAAAAAGAATAACTTTCTTAATATTTGCTATTTCACATATGAATGTATCGTACTAAAACAAAAACTGAAACCAAAAATTAAATGACTTGTGACTTTGTACTAGAACGTATCTTACTATATAAGCATTTTTCTTATATATTTTTGCAGATTCTAGATTGAAAACACATGCCCTAAGAAACCTGTCTATTGCTCTATTTTTACAAATGTTTACTGCATTTTGTCTTTTAAAGTCAGACCAGCAAAACATGATTTATACAAGGTTAAGTTTCTGTCAACCAATGATTGCAATAACCCAAGCTGTGAAATAAAAGGTCTGGGAATGGTTGATGGGGATTCAGTTCCAGGAACAGCAAAGGATGTCGATCCAGGAAAACTCCTACTTGTGTAAATCATGTTAAACAACATCAATATCCAGGAAGTGTAAAAACACACACCAAAGCATTGGCGAGTCTGTGGAAATCAAAACGGCTGCTGTAAAGCAGCAGAAAAAGCATGGCTATGTCGTTAAATGCTCCATGAGTTTCTGACTAGGCTTTAATGTTACATTATACTGGTTCATACATTACCATATCAATTCCCACTCTTCTCCCTATGGTCTGAAAGGCAAGGCATGAAATGAGAGAGGTGAAATAGAGATATTAGTAGGGTCAGAACCTTTCCAGCCAATCACCAGGATGAAATTCAGATGAGTGTGCGTGTGTGACCTTGTAATTTGCATTTCTTTCTAACCTGCTCTCATTCAGCCAAACAGCGCCCAAGCCAGGCCAGAACACACATACAGCCACCCGAAAAAGCTAAATTGTCGACTACAGTCTGACGTTTTATGGAAAATGATTGCCTTGAGTCATTCGAGTTGCCGTACATAATTTTCTCACATATGAATTGAGGATATGAGAGAAAATGAAATTAGGCGGCTAGAATTAGTTGAGGCAATTGTTTTCTGTAAATCATTTGGGTAAACGGCACTAATCAGGTTTTCAGCGCACTGCGGGGTTGAGCTTAGCAGCCAAGGCCTCCACTGTGGTGATTTATTAGTGGAATGCAGAGGATGGAGGGAAATGATGGAGAAGAACTGAGAGGCTGAAGGATAGAAAATGAGGAACCTCCTAAGTAGGCCTGGATGCTGAGTAAGTAGTACAGCAGATGGATCACAACCAGGGTTTCCCAGGATTCCCTAGGACTAGGGACACCCGCTCTGATTCAGAGGAGCGTGTCAGCATCGACTCTGCCAGCATGACCCTAATCATCTGCTTCTTCCTTTGAGACATGGAAGCAGTTCATATTGCTACGGCGAGGAAGGCGTGAATCTTTCTGATCTATTGCTGGCTCTCCGGGTGTTTGGAGGACAATAAATCAGCACGATTGGTTGGATGGGAAATCAGAGGAGTCTGGAGCTCCATTCACTGGTTTTTAATGGCCACGCGAGGTGATTTGTGTTCCTGCGAAGTCACAGTGGCGGGAAATGCATGAGGTTGTCAGCCGAAGCTACTCGGCAGCTCCGGGAGTCTGAATCACACATGGGACAGTAACAGCAGGGATACGTAACACTGATGGACTGTCAGGTTAAAACTTCCAGTCGAAGATGAACAAGCTTTGTTCTGATCATCCATAGTGCCCATCTGGATTTGGGTTTGACACCACCGTCTGTTCCATTACTGTGCCAAATCCAGATGTGACCTTAATACTGTTATCAGGAGAAGATCCCAACCCAGCAGACATCCGTATGAGTGTTATAGGTCACAAAGGTCTCTGATGATATTGGCCAGTGCGTGAAAAGCCAAGTCAATGGCCATCAGACACGAACCATCTTCCTGGATCAATGCAGCTGGATCCATTGGGCTCAGGAGATGAAGTAAAGAGGGACAAGTGTCTGAAGCCAAGCTGCCCTGGCTCTCGCTCCTCAACTGGGGCTCTTGTGCTGTCTGATGGCTCTGTTCCAACCCGTCTGATCTTTACAAAAACTAAAAGGCCTGGAGACAGTACAGGTTTGGATTGACTACAACAAGGTCATGTGCTTATCTGCTTCTCTAACCTTAGGGTCTCTTCTTCGCCCACCGTAGCCAAGAAGTCGGGAATTGTTCCACAAGGTAACGCATTCAAGTCCACGGCATGATACTTTGAGTCTCATTCCATTCTTGCGAATTAAATCTGATGATAACTGTCAGCAGCTGCTCATATTTTAGGACTGTAACGGAGACATTTATGCTCTCGAGCGTACAATCACAAATGATTAACCTGGTGAAGAAATTAAGAGGTGAAGAAATGGAACGCATCTCATCTCTCCCTGGACAGGTTCAGCCAAGTGATTTTCCCCCAAATTAACATCAAAACCTTTATTCAAATGATGTCATTCTGAATCACGTTCCCATAGCAACACAACTGCAACAGCAAAGCAAGAAAATACATGCCCAAGTATTTGATGATGAGCCCCATATTACGCTTTCGTTCCAATACATGCTATTCACCAATGAGTGATTTCTGGATTGTCTGAAATACAATATGTTTTTCTCTGTTTAACAAAGGCACCTGAGATGTGCCTGGCTTCCGACGCAGTTAAGCAGTGTGTAATATCGGGGGACTTCGGGGAGCGGGACTGATCTCAATCCCCGTCCTCATTTTTGGAAGACTGTTATCACGTGGTCTCGGGGCTGTCCTCAACCTGGTTGTCATGAGAACAGGTGTCATGTGACCAAAAGTCACACGAACTTGGGCAAAGGAGGGGAACTGGCCCCGTGGAGGCAGTCAGCAGCGCTCTTGTCTCTTCTGACACGTTACCTTGGAAACAAGCCGGGGAGACAGGAAGCATGGATTAGAGTGAGCCCCTGTTTGTTTGAATAAGAGTGAGGATGATGCTCGGACTCCAGACTGCGCTTTGTCGAGGGGGGATTGTGGGGGGTGTTGTGTGTACAAGAGTCATGTTTTCCACACTGTGGAGAACAGTGTGAGTTCTGATCTCAACATGACAGGCCTGTGTTTCCGCAGCCCAGCTGTGTAAGGCCACAAATAACAGGCATCATAAATAATTCATCCACTGTAGTGCAAATGATTGCGAGAATTGTATGTCTCAGCTGCCTTATTTACACCCCCTCAACCCATAATTAGATCTGTGATACTGTAACCCACCCCCCCCCCCCCTCCCCCCATAAAAAAACCTTCTTGAGAACTTGTAACAAAAGTCAAAATGTCAAAATGTAACAAACTTGCATTATTTAGAATTTAGGAGGGTCTTTGACTTGAATTTTTATTACATTTTTATTTTTGGCTTGCATGTTTAAATTTATAAAACATTCTTGGGTGTTGTTAAGTATAAATAAATAAAAAAAAACAGGGTGCTGCAACTGTATTGACATACTGTAACATGAAAAAGAAGCCTTCTTGCAGAGAAAAACTTAAGTTTATTTTTATTATTTAATTCTTAGAGTATTTTAAGGTAATATTACTGTCAAAACAAAGGCTTCACTTCTTAATATTTTTAACTGTTTGCCAAATTACATTGTTATATATATATATATATATATATATATATATATATATATATATATATATATATATATATATAATTATTATTATTATTATTCAAAATAATAATTAAAACTGCATACAGATTTGTTCACTCTTGTATAAGGAAAACATGTTGTAATTAAATTAGAAACTTTTCCTCAAAAAGGTATAAAAGTTTTTGGAAACCAACATGAAAACAAAGGTAATATATTTTTTTGTTTTGTTTTTTTGAATGTTTCCTTTATCATGGATGCTGTCCTTTTCATTACCCTATGAAGGTTCATGCTTAGGATGTGTGTAAGACGGCGTGAAACACGAAGCCCCTTGAGAAGTGGCATGGCTAAGGGATGGAAAGAGCCCTGTGCCTCGTTTTCCCCCGAGTGCTGCCAGAGTAATTATTTAACATCAAACAGCCGGGCTGCAAGGTTAATAAAGGGGATGTAACTGAGCTCCCAGAGGCCCTACAGGACTAATATTTACTGTTGATTTGGACGTACTTGAGAAGGAGTCTGACAGTCTCTCAATATCGCTGACAGTTCTGTGGACGGATGGGGGTGAGATGCGCTGGCCTGGGGATATTTTACAGGTCCCGGTGCCTGTCGATCACGACAGCTGGAGCCTGTTGCTACTGCACTCGATCCTGCAAGGGGCGAGTGAATTGCAGAGAGTGGCTCCTCGTATTCTCAGTGGAACATGCCAATGATAAAATCACATTATATGTGCAGATTAGACTGTAGGTAAATAGGGGCTTCTAGCCTGTCATCAATATAATATCTCTCTCATTCTCCATCTCTCCGAGCAGAAAGACCCGGAGATCTAAAAGACAAAATCATCAGTGTTAAAATCAGATATGAATCCTCTGTGCCTATGGGTTCAAGTGCTCGTTCAACAACGGGTGACCCACTTTTTTTAATTGCTTATCCGCAAACACAAAGGGGAAAAAAGATAAATAACACAGCCTTGTTCCACCACCATCTCCCGTGCTTAAATAAACAGCATTGCACAATAACTGTATGTTCAAGGCGTTTTCACACTTCAAAGCAGAAAAGTGAATATATTAAGGGTGTTCAGCCCCAAAAACTTAGAGTGTGTGGAGAAGAGCTTTTACAGCAGGATTATCGACAAACAAGCTTAATATATGTACAGTAGATTGCAGCCTTGAATAAATGCATTTGCCAACATCTACTGTACTTTAGCATTAACATAGCAGGCTCTAAGTACTAAGATTTATGGGAATCTCCATAGAATATCCTTCTCAAGGAGTCCAGCTTCTTTTTTCATCATGTTTGAAGTGATCTTGACAGAACTAAAAGCCTCAGTATTATTTATCTGATATCTTAAGGCACTTGTCTTCATAATTTCCTTCATTTCCATTTATCAATTCAAAACGGCTCTTAAATGACCCTTAAGGGACGTCGTATCAAAATGCAGTACCTTCATTTAGCGCTGATGAAATGCACTTTGATGTTGTTCCATTGACATTTCAAAGCGAAAACTGCCCAGAAATTCGGTTCATATTGTTGAAATTATAGCAACGAAGCTGACTCCCACCGCAATGTCTTGTCGTTTGGTCTCAAACCAATTATGGTAATACTGCTTCAATTGGCTAGATAAATACTCTGGCTCGAAAGCTCTCAGAGAATAGATCTGGGCAATATTTCGCAATGCGAGCTGTTTTTTTTTTTCACATCCAATTTTCATAATGAATATTTATTCAATCTGTTACGAAGCTCAATGCGAAAAGGCACAGCCCCTGAGGACATGTGGTGGCTTTATCCAGCGACCTGTGACATTTCATAACGGTAATGCCATGAAATCTTTCACCATCTATGTGGCATTTCTCATAGTCACCATGTTTTGTCTGATCTTGAATGCAGGATGCAATAAAATCTTCATGAAGCATTATGCCTTGTGATTCATGGAAGGATAGTCTACAGTATCACATTTTTAATCTCAAATGCAAAGCTTTTTATGAATTATTCCAGAGAATTACGCAATGCACACCACACGTCCTGCCCGACTGCGCACGGCCATCAGGAAACAGCAGACGGAGAGATATGAAGATACATCAGTTGACATTTTCACTCGACTCCCTTACAAGCAGACAGCTCTGACAGACAAGCCGCTAACAGTGTTCTATTGACCCCAAAATCATTGAATCCCTTTAAAAGAATGCAATGACAGATCTGTGGGCCGTCCTTTACAGAAAGAGCACTCAATAAGTTGACATATTTGTGTTTAGTTTCTCACTTTTCCCTGACAGAGCTGTCAAAGCATTCGTTCCTTGGAAATATCACGAATGTTCTAATCTCGAATGGCTGTCAGGCGGTTTTCCAGGAATAAATGTGAAACTTTAAAGCAAGTAATGAGAAGGTGTATCGCAATTTTCTGTGAAGCGATTTGGAGTGCTACCTTAAAAAGGAATGGATCTTCCCACGAGGGGCGTGCGGAATGATGAATTGCATATGATATGACACGGAGAGCTTGAGAGGGAAAGGGAGGTAGCGCTTTTTAATGCCGCTGTCTAGTTGCTTTCATTCTCTGCACTGCTCTCTGTGTTGTCTTCGGTTTTTCAGTCTCAAGCTATTCTCCCCCCATATTGTCCCATTCATCTGCCCTGACACCAAGACAATGGCTGAGGGACCATCACATGCCTCTCAGCAAATGAACTCTTTCTCACTATCCTCTTACATTCTCAGCAGTAGAAAACACCCCACATCTCTCAGCATGTCTACACCGGCGCTCTGAATCAGGCTTCTTGTGATTGAAGCCAAACGGGAGCGTGGTGGAGATTTCTTTTTCGGAGTGAAGGTTAAAATCAGTCTGTAGAAAGATCACAGGGGTCACAGCTCTCGACTGGTGCGAAGGCGAAGACGTGTGTCCCTGAGGTGCGGACAATGGCAAATTGCTTTTCAAATACAAAGGGCTACTTCCTCTCTCAATGGAACAGAAATGTTGATAGTGTTAAGAGAAAAATCGTGAGAAGTATATCGCTATATTGGACATTTCAGAGAATAAAGGTATGATTCCGAATTTTTTTTTTAAATGGACAAATGCTCATATTAAAACATAGTGAAAGACTCAATGTCCACATACGAACCTGACTTTTTTTGATCTGAGCCAAGAATTTGCCCCAGACAGGCAACCTATGTCAGAATACACATACTTTCTATTTTAATAGTAGTTGAAAAGCAATAATGCATAAAACAGTAGGCAAAAGTTATGCTTTGAAAGGTGCAAATCTTATGTTTAAAGTTCTGTCTCTTTCTGCAAAGATCATTTTCACATGGTCTTTGAGAAATGTGGGGAGTGAAGGTTCCTACTATAGAATATGCTTTATAATAGATCTAAGTTTGTTTAGAAAAAGTACTGCATTTTAAAAAATAATTTCATATTTTGTAATGTGTATATATAAGAAGTTTACAAACAAACACGCTTGACATTTTGCATTTTGAAACAAATTATTTTAACTATTTAATCAATAAAACACTTTTTTTAAGAAAACAGTTAATTCCAAAACAAGTCTTTTATTTTTTGTTGGGTTCATGCAATCTAGGGATAATTATTGTGTCAAATAACACATTTAAATCTATCACTACATTTCAGTACAGACTAAATTATATTTCCCTTGACTCATCAACGCGTTGAGTAAAACTTTGAACAAAATTATCTTATAAAGTAGCATAATGAGTGTGAATATAATGCCCAAAAAGCATCTACTGTAGGTATGCACCACACTGGGATTTGAGCCACGTTAACATGTCTTATGCTATACAGAAGAAAAGCTGCAGAGAATGCTGGAAGACTTAATATTTAATCAGTTCAGCATACCAGAGTGCTGTCAAAACAAATGTGTAACACACTGTTCAGCTTTTAAAACTACAGTACAGTGTCTTGAAGGTAAAAAAGCATTTTCTTTTTAATGGTTTTTCATTTTGCTGGATGTAAAACACTAAGCACCATCAGACCCCCGGTGAGTTGTTCACGCAGAAAACAAACAGCCTATTTGTTGTTAAGACAGCGTCTTCAAAAAAAGAAGACAAAAAATTAGTACCGCACCTTCTCTGAGAGCATTAGGTAGAAGCTAGTGCTCCGAGGTACAATTGCTTGTGTGTAATGTTCAAAATGATTGTTGACTTTACACCCTAATTCTGTTCCCAGTCCACCACGAGCCACTCAGTCTGCTGACACGATACGGACAACAGAAACTGCAAACACATTCTCCCAGTACTTGCTAGGCCAATGAAAACATCATCAGCTGCCTGGTGATTACTGCTGTGGGCACATCATTGATCTCCCAGAGAGCTGGTCCATCCCGTCACCGCTTTCACGTAATGGCCAAACTTTTTCCCTGGGCTCTAATCGATACACCGTGAGAGCCTCCACTAATGTGGCCAGGCCGCGATGGCGAACCCCCATTAACTTTGATCTGTGCAGAATGGATCACCTCCATGCATTCAGAGTGCCTTCATTGACCCAGTGCATCCAGTGCGCTTTAAACCAACAATCCAAACATACCACAACTCGGTATTATTACCATTACACCATTTACTTACGCACATCCCCTTTGGCGCTAATCGAAACGGCGGACTTGAAACGGATGCATAATTAATTTTTGTTTTGATTTGGCTTCATGAAAGGGGAATCTTTAAATAATGTATGCCTCTACGGTGTCGTTTTTAATAGGGTTTGCTCTCAGAGCCTTACGTATTCCTTGCTGTCCTAAAGGAAGAACTGGTTATTGGGTGGTATCGATTCTCTTCCAAGCCCCTCTAGCGAGGAGACATTAGTCAGCTCTGGCTGCCCGCCAACTAGTCTACATAACTGAGAGTCTGGCAAGTTGCATTCAGGTTGAAGGATATTTTTAATCTCATATATGCAGCCACTGTAAATCGGGTTATTTTCATAATTAAGAGAAATTGCCGCACCATGAGATCAATAGGGTTAAAGATATACAACCTACGGCAATAACGAGCCAATCTGAATTTGGATTCGCAGTTAGGCCGTGTTTAGCAAGAGTGCTGGAACTCGGTAAGGCAGAATTACAATAGAAAGACACCTGATTCACTGTTCAGTGTGAGAAAGTATTACAAAACAAACATGTTCGGACAAATTAGAGGAATATTCTGGGTTCAATTCAAGTTAAACTCAATCGACAGCACTTGTGACATAATGTTGACTGCCAAATAATTGTCCAGTTTTACAACGTTGTTTGCCATGACAAACATTAAACCTTAAAATGACCTTAAAGCTCAAATAATTTCCAAGTTTTCACAGAAGAATTAGTTTGTGGTTTTATAAAATTTTCTGCTTTTAAAAGGTTAAAATAGTCTATGTGACATGGTGGTTCAAATGTAATTTTCTGAAAACAAAAACAACAACTTTTCATCAATTTCTTCTCTTCCGTGTTAGTCTACGTATGTAGACTGGCACGGAAGAAAATAAATAGTTTAATATAGCCGTTATCTTTGCTTTATTTGCACATGAAAGGTATTCTCGTAGCTTCATAACGTCAATGTTAAACCAGTGATGTTACATGGACTATTTAAACTATGGTCTTATTACCTTTCTAGTACCTTTCTTCAATGTAGTAGTTGCATTGCTGTCTATGGAGGGTCAGAAATCACTCGGATTTCATTAAATAAATATTTTAATTTGTGAACAATGGTCTTTTAGGGTTTGGAACAACATAAGGCTGAGTAATTAATGACAGAATTAAATTTTTTGGGAGAACTATTTACTTTTTTTTTAATGCCTCATCAAGTGCCTCTTCATAACCTGAAGAGAAAAACTATTTTATGGTGTAATCAAAATTGCTCTACAAATACTATAGATTGAGCTCAACTTGTATAGAACGGGGAATATTTCTTAATTCAGTTTCTTTGAATCTGTCTCCAATTATTCCTCTGGTGGTTCAGCTAAGACTTCCCATCTGTAATTAGTTACAAATTGGATGTATCGCTAAACCTCAGTTTAGACTTTGCATTTACATTCACTTTTATGTTCCTGGAAGATGCTTTGGTGTAAATGTTTCCCCTGGTTTAAATAATGATCCGAATCTATCCTCTGGGTTGTAGATGTGAGGTCGCCCGGGAGGATGAGAGACACTCGGGGGGGTTAGAGAGCCGGTTGAATTCATCAGCCCGCGGGGAAACCGGCATCCCACCCGGCCGATGTTTTCAAAGAGCCCAAATGTGCAATTATAAACACACTGAAGCAGAGTTGCTTCATTTTACTTTTCCATTATTTCAGGGCCGAGTTGAATCATTTGGAGAGAAATAATGAGTCAACCTAATCAAGGACTTCCGCTTATTGCTCAACAATAATTACATAGTCAGACCCGCTGCAGAGCTGTATGATTTATGACAGGACATGATGGATATTAATGGATTTCTTAATTGGTGCATATGTTTATGAAATTGGCTGGCTGGCACTGACATAACAGGCTGTCAGGTAATGCGAGCCCTCTTCAGAAACTGCCTGGGTGGCTGTGAAGATAGAAAGCTGTTTGCTGCAGCTCTGTCTCTGCAAATAAAAAGGAATAAGAGAAGAAAAGAATGGGGGAAAGAAAAAACAGACTGAATTGAGGAAACCCACCGTGCCTGTGTAAAAATAATGTATCACTGTTGCATGAATGCATTTTTAATGCTTTTTTTTTTTTTTTTTTTAAGAATGACTAGAAACAAAGACTCCACAACATTAAACTTTCATAAACAAACCCGCTAGCTTTTTATTGGAACTAACTGCGAAGAAAGTACTTTAGCGAGGTTCTCATATGGTACGGTTGCGTCACCGCCGGGAATGACTGATTTTATTCCCTTTCGTTTGCCTCTTGAGCTCAGACAGAACTGTCAAAACAGGACTCTCTGCCTATAGGTCAAATTAGTTGATTGTTCTCTCAACTCGCTTCCTGAGTCTATAAGATCATTATAGTAATACAGTACCAGTTTAATAGAGCATGTGGTTTGTGGGCAGATGTGTGCCGGCATGGTTCGCTTGCTTTTAAGATATGCGTGATCTGAATTCCTCGTAATTAAATAGCCAAACAAACTCTAAATTATCTCACCAATTATTTGCACTGGACGTAATCTGTCATGGCTAAAATGTCCAGGTTTAGTCTACTCATCAGAATTCAGACATCCGGGAAGGTAAATTGTCATTGAGGTATTGGCAATGGTGAGCTCGCAGCATTAGGCAAGGAAGAGAATCCGATTTAATTTCATTGTAATTCTCCTTAATGCAATTTGCTCCATGCCTCAGTGAGGTAGAAGATGCGAGGAATGGTATTATGCCGTTTGATCAAATAACGCTGTGTAAAACAACCTGAAGATGCGTTTTATGTAAGAACTGAGCTTTTGGAACTCAATTTCAAAAGTTCAACTGTGTGATCTAGTTTAGAGTCTCTAAAAGCCTCACAAAAGTCCAGTAAAATTGTATTAAGGTTATTAACAAGTCATTGTTTCACACATGTTTTGTTGCATCTAGTTTGTTATACGCCATGGTTACGTAATAGCGATGATGATGATGATGATGATATTTGGAATAGAGCTGTGGATGTGGGGTACTCGTCATGATACTTAGCAGCCATAAGTATAACTGACATAGGCTTATGTTTTCTAATTTTTTTCCCATTTTTATTCAAAATATTCCCAAACTCAATGTTAGCCATAAGATGAAATATCTCGATTCTCAAATGTGTTAATTTATCTATAATGGCTGATAAGTAAAGTAGCCTTATAGTGTAATCTATCTGTATTAACTATGAATAAAACCCACTAGTTTAATTAACAGTCATTTCATAATCAAATCTGTTGCTGCTCGTAGTTTGTCGAGCGGCATGGAGCAAATATTGCGTACGAGTGATTGGCGCTGCTGACGATATTTAAGGAGATTCATTATCAAACAGAAGAAAATGGCAGACGTTTCTCCATGTGTGGCTCAGGTCTCCAACAGATCGAAGCTGAGAGAAAGAAGAAGAGGATGTTCTGCTCGGATGGACTCCTCTACATCTACCCTCTGGGCTTGCGGTTTCTCATTAAATGCAGACAAAGACTCCATGTTTTTCGGTTCCTGACGGGCCCAGACTGAAAGCGCGGGGACCGTGGACGCACTCGTCCCATCTGCGGCTCTGACTCGCGGGCCTGCCCTCAGAAAAAGGAAGAGCTGCGGAAGAAATCGAAAAGGAGAGCAATAACACAATCTCATTTTTCAACTGTGACTGTCACTGATGATGCATGATGTGTATAAACACACATACACATACGTGCACACACACACAAACAGCGACTGTAGCAGCGTTTCGATTCTGGCTTGAGATCTAATAAGCCACATGGGAGCAGGTTGCACGTTTATAAGTGGTGCGATGGGGGTGTCGTTCACACTTTTTGTGAGAAGAACATGCAGCTAGAAGGCTGTTTTATTAACCATCTTTTACCATTACCACACCATACCTCCCTTTCCATCACTCTTTCTCCTCGTTTTGTAGTCACATGCAGCTGAGGAAGTTTCATCCTGAATTGTTTCCATCTCGCCTAGGCTGAGTTTTAAGGGCTCAGACCTGTCACGAGGCAGCAGGATGCTTGTATTCACCACGTTCAAATGCAATGGAGATTTATGAAGCTAAAGATTATTGAGTTTTTGTAACAAAATATCCCCTATAATGCTCGCCCGTTATTGCCTCTTATAGACAGGGAGCAGGAACCGTAATCTGGCTATTTTTATCGCATTCGGCCATGGAACTATTGTCAGCCCCAGACTTTGTTCTTTGCGGGGATGAGCACCGCCTCGGGCAGTAATCACTCTGACAGCCCTCTAGTCTCAGAGAACCTTTGGATTTGTGATTTCCTCGTTCCGTGGTTTTCGGATACATCAGGATTTGTAATATTTCGGGTTCAATCCTTTAGCGGCTCAGGCTTTCAAATTTCATGACAGACAACTATGGACTATGCAGTCTGATCTGTAAAAATGTGATGGAAAGTGGTATTGGTTTGAAAACCGTAACCCCGTTCTTTTGATACACATTGCTTAGAGTGCACAGTTGATGGATATGTTTACTTCTGCGGTGAACAAATTAGCTTTAATTAAAGCAAATTGCACTCTTGCTTCTAAGTGAGGGAATATAGCTTTTCTGTGCTCTAATTGGTTAAATGCTTAAAGAAAATATTCAAACCACAACTTGATCATTATTTTACTCATTGCTGCTGGAAACTAGCTAACAAGACCACACGTCGTTTTTCAAAGTTTTGGATTATATAAACTACATAAAAAAAGTTGTGACATGCAGTTTATCACCAAAGAAATATTTCAAAATATCCCACAGTTTGTAATACAAACAAACACAGACTTCTTCTTTCTCTACAAACCGGGATGAGTCGAAATTATTTTGTGTGGTAACCGGCGGGATGGCACAGCACAGATGCTGTCGACAGAGTTTAACTTGTATTTAACCCAGAACCAAGAGAGCAAAAATGGGGAGCATATGCACTGAAGGGAATGCCTGACAGCGATCTCCCGCTCAAATGCTGCCACGCACCCGCAACATAAAGAAAAATTACTCTCAAAAACAGTAGCTTTTAACCCAATATTGTGCTGCATAAAAAATGTACTGCTAGAAGGGATACTCTAATGTATCTACTTTGTAGCAAATTTGTAGAAATTCACTTTTTTAATAACGGAAGCCATTTCTGCTTTAAAAATAAAATAATAGAAACTTCTGTAACATTGATGACTTGATATCTCATAATAATAAGAAAATAATAATGACTCAACACCTCACAATAATGAGAGACATTAGTTTTTATTATGAGAAAATATTCTTATTATGAAATGCTGTCATCTTCATGAAAGTTGACACGAAGACACTTCATAATTATTAGATTTTTCTAAAATTAACTCCTAATTTTCAGAAAACTTGTCATTATTAGATACTGTACCACGAGTCATTGTGAAATTTGTCATATTTTTTTATCCATTCTGTCATCCATAGGAAAAAGGTAACACTTTATAAGGACACATTAGTTAGCTAATGCAATTAATTAATGTGGTCATAAAATAACTTGAACAGATACAACTTTTGATTTTAAGAATGTATTAGTAAATGCTGAAATAAAAATTAGCTAAGATTAACAAATGCTTTAGAAGTATTTTTTCATTGTTACTTTATGCTGAATAAAATAAAATATTAAATATTAACACTCACATCTCACAATAATGATAAACTAAGTCATTATTTAAAAAAATATATATCTTTAATATGTGGTTAATGTAAAACAATAAAAAAATAAAATAAATTGAACCTTACTGTTACAATAAAACGTTACCAAATGAATTCTAATTAAAGTTTTTTAAACATACACATCATTGAAGAGCTGTATTTAAATCAATGTATATATGAATTACTTTTTAAATGTGTTTTTGTAATGTCACTGGTCCATTATTAAAACCCAATGTAGCATTTAATGCACCTCTACCTTATGAAAAAAGTCATTTGTTGCTAGAAAACAATACCATTTTGAGAACAGCTGAGCTTCTTTCACATAACTGAAGAATGCCGTTAACTTATTTACAAACAGAGATTACTAAATATGCAAGGACAGCAATTATGCTTATTCACACACAAACATACGCAATGGTTTTTTTGATCCATTGGCCCGCTTTGGTGATCTAAATTCTCATTTGGGTCTGAGAGAAGCCCATCATTTGGTCATTGAGGCCAGAAACCAGGCACTGGCTCAACAAGAAGCGGCCAAGAAAGAGCCAAGTCTAATTAAAAATTGGAGCGCAGATGTTTTGCCTCTTAACTTTCCTCTCAGACGCCTCTTCTCGGCATCTAAGGCTTTCATGCCAGTGAGACGCAGTTTCAGAAGTTCATTATAGTGATATTACTGGATTTAAACTCTAGACGTGCACTACAGGGCAAGATGCTGGAATATCACCATGCGGAACATGACAGTGTCAATGTCTGAACAGTGATCCATGCAAAGGCTTTCCAACGTGAAGATCATCACATAATACTGCAAACTGACAGCTCATTTACATAATGGAACAAGATGACAGTGATTTGTACAGTCGACTTGGTTAAAACTTTCTAAACTACAACCATTTGTGAAATTGCTAATCCAAACACGGGGAACAACGAGGCTAAAAGCCGCCTGGGATAAAAGGTCCCTTTTGGTTTTATTTTCTCCCAAAATACATAATAGCACCACAGCACTTTCCGAAACACCTGCTTGTCACCATCCACTGTAATTTTCCTGATGTGTGACGTCAATGACAAAAGGTTGATTTTGAAATAATCACATTTATTTTAAGAACAAAACTTGTTTATGATTTTTTTTTAGTTTCACGCAAGCTGATTAAATCAATAGTTTTTTCGGTAGGTGTCAGATAAGTGCAGGGATAATGTTTTAAATCCTCTTTGTTGTAGAAGCTTCACAAAAAAGAATTCAAAAATCCTCTTAGTAACTAAATCTTATCTGTTTAGTTACCATGGAGATGTCAGTTCAGAAACGCACAACTTGTCAGATCTTAAGACAGGATGTTTCTGTGATACAACCCCAGAGAAGTGAGGTTTTGGGCGCCAGATATTTCACAGATGTTTATTTTTCTTTCTTTTAAAAAAATGGGAAAAATACTGATTATCTGGATTTCAATCATTATCCATTTTGAAATGTAATAGGATAAATTAACCACATAAAAAAGGGAAAAAAAGTCTGCAATTAAAAACGAAATTGTCACTATCTTTTCAACCAATATGTTTTACCCATTTGTCAGCATTTCTTTTTTTTTCTTTTTTTTTAAACAGAATGAAATGTTTGTATAAATAAATGGAAAAATATATCATAATAAGTAAAGGTCAAAATTATCTGTAATGCTGAATGACGATGCAAATAAATGTAATCCATATTTTGACACTTTATTTATTTATAATTTATTTGTATTTACAAAAGTTATTTGAAACATAAAAGTAGACGCTTTACTTGCATTTTATACTTTATTTATATAAAATCACTTTTATAAATTTGATTTGATGTGGACACCAAATTGGAACATCCCGTCTTTGACCCATACATACACATACTGTAATGGTATAATGTATAGGTTTAAGGCTCCAGATATTCATATTACATTTATTTCTAGGTTTGGGGCACAAAAAGTGCTGTCAAATGATTGATCAAATTCAAAATAAAATGTTTACATAATATATGTTTGTGTACTGTGTACAAATATACATACTGTATATTTGAGAAAAATATGTTAAAATATATATGAAATATATTTATATATAATATAAATATAAATACAGTAGATAGATAGATAGATAGATAGATAGATAGATAGATAGATAGATAGATAGATAGATAGATAGATAGATAGATAGAGATGTGTTCTGGCTTTTAAAACCTTTAACTTGCTGTACGTTTATTAAGAAACAAGACAGCCATAGTGTCATTCGTATCATGGGGGTCTGATCAAAAACGCTGATTCGTGTTCAGAGTGAGATCTCATTCCTCCGCCGCTGTTTCAGATGCGAGCTCAGCAGTGTTGCTTTCACTCCGAGTAACTCATGCCATCTGCCATGCTCAGCGTTCCCCGCTGAGAGACCATTAATTACCAGATTCACTTTGTGGGACAGTGGGAACTGAAACACTCACTTAAAGCACTTAAGTGCATGCCAGAAAATCACAAGTTATTTAATCTATCACTTAATTAATTCATTTATGTTATTTTAGAGACTTTTAAATGTACCGGATTTCACATCCTGTCAGTCAGGCTTACTATAGTATCCGGGATGAAAATTATGTATTTTTTTTAGATGTGTTTCCCTGGTGCAATTAGATTTGTTTTTAAATAATGCTCTGCTGGATGGCACCTATTGGCAACATTCACCTGTTATGCAGTTATGATGCAATGCCAGTAAACCACTACCCTATCTCTCTCTCTCAATCGCTCTCTCTGTTATTAGAGTCCCAGTGCTTGATTATCCAGTGAAAAAAGCCACAGACTAATCCAGCTCAGACACCCTTACTCTTTGGTTTAATATCTTAATTGGAGAGAGAGGGAGTGGGAGAGAATAAAACTACCCTACCACTTTCATTCTCTGTATTTTTCTTCCAGAGATGAGGTTGGAGTGCTGATGTCAGGACAGTGCTGTTTCCGTGGTAATGAGCTGTCAGCGATATGAAGCTGGGCACTCGATTTCTCACATCACCCATCCCCCTTTCCAAATCAGGGCCAGAGACCAGAGAGCCAGAGAAGCGCTTCCCTCCTCGAATTTTCTGGGAAGAGCGCCCTGGGGACGACAGTGTCAGAGATGCAGAATAAAAGCCAGAGCAAAAACGGTCAGCTCAGTTACAGACTGAGCCAGTGCTGTAATTAGGCCTTTAGATGTCAGCTCTTGAATTGGGGGGTATGGGGGGTACCGCCATCCGCTGGTCTGAAACAGGGTCTGTCAACTTTTTTGGAACCAGGGACCTCCTCCCACCCCAGACTCTCAAGAGTCCAGGACCCAAAAATATGAAAAATATATATGAAGAGTTCAGATGCAAAAGCCTCTAAATGCCGTCTGAAATTTGCTTCTAAAATGCTCCTATATTTATGTTCAGTAATTTAACAGAAAAGTACCTATACATTGGCATTAGAGTAAAATTACTAAACCTAGAATGGCTAACACTAACCCCGAAAAAAAAAAAAAATTAAGAAAAAAATTTCAGACAGCACTTAGAAGCTTTGGCATCTGAACTCTTCATATACAGTATACACACACACACACACACACACATATACATACACACACACACTCACACACACACACACACACACACACACACACACACACACATATATATATATATATATATATATATATATATATATATATATATATATATATATATATATATAATAGAGAGAGAGAGTTTACATCTTTTAAATCTAATAAATCTTAATCTTATATCTTTTAATAGAGATAAGTGATCATAGATGTTTATAGATGTTTACCAATATTTATGAATACATTGAACAATTATTTAACAATTTTAGACAGAGATATACATTTACACAAAAAAATTATTATATTATGTATAACATCTTTTATATAGAATTTATTATACTTTAACACAAATCTATCTATCTATCTATCTATCTATCTATCTATCTATCTATCTATCTATCTATCTATCTATCTATCTATCTATCTCTCTCTATCTGTCTATTTGTCTGTCTGTCTGTCTGTCTGTCCATCTCAGATTCTCTGTAGTACCTTCATAAACCCCAAGGGGCCCTCGGACCCCCGGATGACAACAGCACATCTGAAAGATTGATTTAATTCAGCAGGCGCTAATAAGACAAACAAACAGCCAAGCTCAGGGCTGTTCCAGGCCACGGTTGTAAGCCACACTGATGCCGCAATGCCTCATCACAAGGAGATGTGTCATAAAGAAGGTTTACGCAGAGCTTGTCGCAGCCGCGCTGGCAGTTAAACACGCACTATGCCTCCGAGAACACCACTGTACACCAGACTATTTTCCATTTACTGAGATGCTGTCCTCCAGCCGATAGTGTTGGAGACAGCGTGCGTAGAGATCACTACAGGCTGTCAGAGCTGCTGATCTCCGGAGTGGCTGATCTCTGGGGCAGGCGCTCAAAAAGAGGAATTCAACTGCTGGAGTTGGTTTAGCTGAACATTACTTTACAATTTGAAAATGACAACACAATCATTTTCGCCTATTCACTGAGGATTATCTCAATGCACAATGGAGGAAACATAATTAGCTCATTATTCACATACTAAGCCAAAACATGTCACAGTGGAACATTAGCAGTTGCTATTGTCAGGATAGCTGAGCGCACGGGCTCTTTTTGCGCTCTCTTTGGAATAGAAAAGATGAATACAGTAGAGGAAATTTGGCAATTTTGCGTATTTATGTTCTGCGACATAGACTTGTCACTTGTGCTGAGTATACATTTGCTGCCATTATTTGCAGTTCTCATTCCAGCACATACAGGACATGTTTCCTTTACCGATCTGAAGTTGCAGATGTGCAGCTCTGTCCATGGTGCTGAAACATCTACTAGCTACATTTACATGCCACCAAATAATCCATTAGTAATCCTATTAATGGCTCAATTAGACTGAAAATCATTCAGATAAACACTTCAGTCAATCTGTTTAAGTATTTCGATTTGATTGAAAGGTGTGCACTGTAAAAAAAAATGCAATAAAGTAGCTTTTTTATTGGACATAATTTTATTATTTAGTGTGAACTGAACAAAAATACTGAACAAAATATTTAACAATTTTAGACAGACAGACAGATAGACAGAGACATACATTTACACAAAAAATATTATATTATGACATCTTTAATATATAATTTATCTGTTTAAGCTTTTCGATTTTATTGAAATGTGTGCACTGTAAAAAAAAATAATAAAAATAAAAATATTCTTGTAAAAAATGCAAAAAAATTTGCTTTTTTAGTGGATGTAATTTTATTATTTAGTGTGAACTGAACAGAAATACTGTTAACAATCAGTCTCAAAAACAGTCTCTAACAAAACTTGGTTTGTTGGCTTCTCTTATGTAGATAATCAAGTACTTGTTCAAAACCTGTCCAAGTGTTATCCCAACTTTCCTAACTCAGTCATTTGAACAATTCTATGTTGCATAATATTGTGCAAGTTCCTAGAATCCATTGCAGCTTGAAAATATTCTGGTAACTAACTAAGTAACAAAAAAAAAAAGAAAAAAAAGAAAATAACTGCTTTAAATTAAATTACTGAGTTAATTAATGCTGCTGCTGTTAGCTGTTCATATTTGTTGATAACCATTGTGTTTAAGATGTTGAGTTATGTGTGCATTTCATTGCAACTGCAGGATGTAATATATTTTACTATGCGATTCATATGTTTAACTCTAAATAACTTAATAGGCAAATAATGGCCATATCATGTATTGTATGATGGTGTCAATTGGGTGTTTGAGCTGGTGTCAAGATTAAAAATTGTTCCTGTTCAGTCTGTTAATATATATCATATTCTTGATATTAAGCTGTTTCCGCAAGTCTGCTTCCTTATCCCAGTAAGATGACACAGCCCCTCAGATGCAACAATATTCAAATAAATAAATCCATTTGCATGTGCAATATAGGCTATACCCTACTCTCAAAATATTATAACTTTAAATTATACAATTCAAATTCAATTTTAAATATTTTGACTTTGTTCTTGAACATTTTGACTATATTCTTGCAATTTCGACTTTATTCTCGTAATTTCTACATTAATCTCAAAATATTTCAACTTTATTCTCATAATTTTGGCTTTATTCTCGAAATATTTAATCTTTATTCTCATTATTTCGACTTTATTCTCGTAATATTTCTACTTTATTCTCAAAATACTACAACATTCATCACTTAATTATAGATTTTAAAACGTGGCACTAAAATGCTTTTGTAGTATTGGGCTTTGAAAATCAAGTGTAAATGTGAAGAAGAAAAAAAAGAGTGTACTTGTAGCTCTAATTTCTACATCCTTCTTTATCTTTAGTTGCTTTGACAAGATGTTTTTAAAAGTAAAATGATCAATATGAAAAATAATACTAATAATAACATGTAAATGCTTGTATCTAATTTTCTCAATCAGATTTTAATACCTTGCTCAGAATATGCAGATGTTATGTTCAGAATATGGATTGGATTTATTCCGAATGATGAAAATTTGTGCAAGTGAACATAATCTAATGAAACCTTTGCACTGTGAAAGGGATAGTGAACAAAAAAAAAGAAAATTCTTTCATAATTTACCCATCTTTATGTCTTTCAAAACTGTATGTTTTACTTTCTTCTAACATTCTTCTTCAAATGAAGATGATGGATAGAATGTAAATACTGCTTTCCCCATACAATGAAAGTGAATGGGATGGGTGCCGCAATTTTTGTGCTATGTTTTAGTGCTATGCTGCTCTTTTATAGAACTTGACAGCACATGTCCCCATTCATTTTAAATGTATGGGGAAAAGGCAGCATGAACATTGTCTAACATCTGCTTCTGTTTTCCACGGAAGGAATAAAGTCACATGGTTTTTTAACGACATGAGGGTGAAAAAATGATGACAGCGTTTGCCTGAGGATGTCCTCAAATGTTCTCAGTGCAGATCTTTCACTGTCCTTGGTCCTGAACTTCTCAGCCCACTCTATGAAAGCTGTTTGGTGTCTACACTAAAATTAAGTTCCCTAAGGAACTTTAGCTGTTTGAATACGAACAAGAGAGAGAGAGAGAGAGAGAGAGAGATAATTTTATGGAGGATTACAGTGTGTTGGTTTAATTAAAACATGGTAGTTGTAAAAAAAAATGCATTAACTCAGTTTTTTTATTTCCTCTGCCTTTCCCCAACCTTTTTCTTTCTTTTTTTTTTTTTTTGACACTGTGTTAATCCCACACAGCTCCAATTAAAGACAAAATATATATTGATTTGTAGTTTGTGTGGATCCAAACTGTTTCTCTCTTATAAATGTTGTGTCATTTCAGTAATTAGCCTCTGGATAATATAAATGTTGGAGTTTGGGCTTGTGTTTGGACTGCCAGCCAAGAGCAGTGGAAGGAACTAATTACCAGCCACGCGCCTGCAGAGTCAAAACCTCCACCCACACACACACACACACACACACACTATTAACTAAACTGATGCACATTTGCACATAAGGAAATTGTAAATCTTTCTTGTTTTTCTATATACACCACCATATATTATATGTTATAATATATAATATTTTTGTTTCGTTTTTTGTTTTGTTCATTAGTCCCTTGTTTGTCCTGAATAGTTAAACTGCCTGCTGTTCTTCAGAAAAATCCCCCAGGTCTCAAATTCTGTGGTTTTCCAGCATTTTTGTGTTTTTGAACCCTTTCCAACAATGCCTTTATGAGTTTGAGATCCATCTTTTCATACTCAGGACAACTGAGAGACTAATTTGCAACTATTACAGAAGGTTCAAACACTCAATGATGCTATAAAAGGAAACACAATGCATTAAGAGCCAGAGGTTTACACTTTTAAACAGAATAAATTTTTCTTTTTTGACTAAATATTATTAATATTATTATTATTATTATTATTATTTTCATTTAGTACTGCCCTTCGAAGCTAAAAATACTTTCATGTTTCCCAGAAGACAATATAAGTTAAATTTACCCTGAACATCAAATTCAAAAAGTTTTCACCCCCCGGCTCTTAATGCATCTTTTTTTTTTTTTCTTTTTTTTTTCTGGAACATCAATAAGCATTTGAACCGATTGCATATGAGTCTCTCGTTTGTCCTCAGTGTGAAAAGATGGATCTCAAAATCACATTGTCAGAAATTGCAGTGTGTTCCAAATGAACACAATTATCCCATGTTAAGTGAACATCAACAGACATTCCCTATTGAACAATGTGCAGGGACCCTGTTATTCAGAACAAAGCTAAACGTGCTGGAAACCTTTAGGATTTTCCTCTTTGCTCCTTATGACATCATCCTGCCATCCTCTACCCCTCTGGTCTCACAATAAGCTCTTATGTCTATGTCCTCTGATTCAATCCATATTCCATGCACACCTTCCTTCTCAATGCCTCAGCTAAATAATACAAACTCCCACTTCCTCATACTCACAGTACAAGTGACACAGGCAAAGCCTCAGGCGAGCCCGGCACAGAGAAAATGAACTCGGCCCTTTGAAGGCGATGGCCCCTTAAAGCTCAGAACAAGAGAGGACTGGCTCAATAATTACCAGAGCACATAGCAAAGGGTTTTCATGTTCAGAGCATAGCACTGCATGTGGTGTTCAGACTACTTAATTAGACAGAAAGATTTGTAGCAATACATAACCAACCCCCCAACCCCACCCAGCGTGCCTGTTCTACTCAAACTGAATGAGCGCACATATACTGGCTTGTCTAAGTTCCTCTTATAAATTCACACACAGCTGCCTGGCAAAAAAAGCTCTCACAAACACAAACTCAGCATAGTCAGTTACACACATAGACCGGCCTACTACGGTCTAAGACACAAACACCTTTTAACAAGCAAGCACTCACAGATCCACCCACCCACACGGGGCTTGCTGTCAGACACCTGCACACACACACACACACACACACACACACACACACACACACACACACTCCACAAAGTTCAGTATGCTAGGGCTCCATTAGAGATGTTGGATGCCAGAAGTGCAGGTCAACGATATGGCAGTTAAAACAAATTCACACAGTGGAAAACAGCATTTCTTAATAAGCAGAGGTTTTTAAAAGGGTGTAATCTGGCTTTTATTGACATTTAGACACTGGAACTCTTTTAAAGCCCCTGTTTTTCATCTCGCTAACGCAAATTTTTTCTTTGAACTAGCAATGGTCAACTCTGTAATTGAAAAATCTTCCCACGCTGTTATATTTACTAACCCCTACAGAGACACACAACTGGAATAAACATATTCAGGCAAGAATTTCGATTAATGATTACGTAACAAGTGTATATGTCAACATCCATCATTGCATTTAAGGTTTGCTTTTAATTATTACACAGCACTCTGTATTTATTCTGACTGGGCCGTCGAAGCATTCAGAGTTCAGATGTTTCATAACAGTGTTGTTTTGGACAATGCCGTATCCACCTTTTATTTCAGTTCAGAAGTAAACAGTTTCCTGTGAATACAAAAGACTTCTTAATTCAGGATGGTGTTCTGGTAACATTAATTGTTGTTTGTTGAGTTTTTGCAGGCGAAATCCAGATACTTCAACAGGAATTCATGCTATAAGTAATTTTTCCTCATGCAGATTTCACAAAGGGTACATGTTGGTCAAACCATGAATAATAGAAAACGACATGGTTTTAAAGTCACTTCTGTGTGACCAGTGCTTCATATGTCACTATACTTTTGACAAAAGACAATGAACTCTTTTTGACCATAGAATCACCTCCTAACCTATCGTTAAATCATTAAAGCATCAAACACCATCTTGTTTGTCTGCTGATGCAGGTAATTGCAATGGAGTGGAGTGCAGTGTGTATTCCAACATCTAACATTCACCACACATTTTAAATTACATTTTTTAAGATTTTAATTAAAAAAATTGAATTTTAAATTATAAAACAGTAATTTAGAATAGGACATCACATGTTTTACAGTGTTCTGGAATTCCACACAGATTTTGATCAATTTAAAGTCCCCTTCGCCCTCTAAATAGAGCCATTCATTTTGATGGACAGCTTCCATTTTTTATTTGAACTTGTATGGTCATGCCATACCAACAAGCCTCTTGTTTGTACCACCCCGCATCAGATTGGCATTGTTAACCGACATGCACACAATCATCTCAGCTCTCATCTTGCCAGCCAGCAGCTTGCAATGCAGAGATCATGAATATTGACAGGAGATACAGGACTGGGGTCCGGCTGCTCATTTCACCACGTCAGGCCACATTGCAAATCTAATTCATTTTCCTCCCTGGACCACCATCTCACAAAACTGCCAAGTGTGATGGATTGAGTCAGAAATTCATTTTTCCTCATGTTCCAGAAATCTTGCAACATTACAAATTGAGGAGTATCCTGCAGTGGTTTGTAGAGCACTGATTTGTTTCTGTCCAGAGTTTGGGTCACATCATTTTATAGTGTCATTGGTTTACACTTGCCTCCCTTGACCTCTAGCTACACTGTGAATGGGAAATTTAAAAGTAGAAAATATTCATTTTTTCCCCTCCTTAGCTTCAGTAAGTTAGAGGTCAATGTAGGTGTTTGTTGCCACCAGTAGAGGACCGACAAGGCCCAAAAAGGTCCATATAATACCTGGAGCAAGCCATCCAATCATATGTACTTTTATAGTAATTATATTATAGGTTAAACTTACTATATATTAACTTATGATAAAATATCTACTATAATTTGATTAAATATTCAAATGTTGTTTACAGAAAATTTCAATTTTTCACAATACACGACTACATTTGAATAGTCATCAGTGAGGGAAAAAATGTCTGTTTAATCTGAACCTCTTAAATATTTAGGAATGGTTACTGCCATATAATAAACTTTTTCCTCTCATAATTCAGACTTTTTCTTGCATTTAATCTAAAACATACATACATACATACATAAAAACACAGAATTCCAAAATGTATATTCAAATGAGAAAAACAATTGTGAGATATAGCTTAGAATTGCTTGCAATTTTGACTTGTTTTTTCCAAATTCTCAGTGTATCTCACAATTTATCTCATTAATCTCTCTCTCTGTCTCTCTGTCTATGAAATTCTGTTTTGTTTTTGTTGTTGTTTTCAGCCACAAAATGGAATGAAAAAGTAATCAACAAATCTGTGATCTTGCAATTAAATTTTTTATAAAAATATAGAATTGTGAGATATAAACTCACATTTTAAAGAAAAAAAATCTGCGTTTGGAGATAAAAAATGTCATAATTATAACGTATTATTATTATTATTATTATTATTATTATTATTATTATTATTATTATTATTATTGTGTGGCAGAAAGGGCTTCCATAGTTGTTAGTTGATGAACACATAACATGCAGTTAAACAATCCAAGCATTTCATCTTTGAGTAAATGTTTTATTTTGATTGTTTATATTTTAAAATGATATAGTTATTTTAATTATAATTTTTTATTAATTATGAACTTTTCATTAACTCACACATTTCTTGCAGTTCCCCCATTAACCTTCAGAGGTTCCTCCAGTGGAACGCAAAAAAAAATAATTAAAAGAAATAAAATCAAAATTAAAATTACAATTTAAAAAATAAATATATAAAGTTTTACCTGACTTCCAAAATGCCTATTATAAAAATTATTAAAAATTAGTTGTGATATCTTTTGGCAGCAGCTTTTTACGCTAAGTGAAAATCGCAGTATTTTTAACAATGCTATTTACTGTTTATTACTATTTATTATAATTTAATATAAATAGCTATTTTTTGCTATTTATTGCAAATAGTGGCAATTTTTTGCACCTCAGCATTGTAGTACATTATAAAACAGTATGCAATAATAATGTATTGGGTGTAAATTACAATGTTCATTCACATTAATAAATGGACACCCTCTTATTTGGACAATAATGCCTTCCCTACACTTACCCTAACCCTAACCCTACCCAATACTTAATTTTAAACTTTTTGAATATTTCCTTCATTTGAAATGCCTTTCCGATGTGATATGAGATTTGAAAAGGTAGGGAAAAAAAAGTTTGGCAAAAGGTGGATTCAAACTCGGGGTCGATCATGTTCAAAAAGACTGGGGTATGCGTTTTTACATCTACAGCACTGGAGCTGATGAGCCCAATCACACATTACTGGGCGGAGTAAGTGTAAATCACCTCTGCCAACAAGGCGAGCTATTTGCAGTAAGTGTATGTAGATACTCCAATATCTTTTTTTCAAGCAGTTAATATTAAGCTTGATAACGTAAAGTTAATTGAAAGTGTGAAAAAAATGGTATGATAACATGATATGATTTAAAAAGACATAAATTACATTTCCATGATCATGTACGCTTAAAAAAGCATCCCTTTGGGCTCCAAATGAAAGAACATATTGCACAATAGAAACATCTCCCCACATGGGCTAACATGACCCCTCTATCAAGCCAGGCTTTGACCTCTTGGGTTGAAAGGTCAAGGGAGTTGCAGGCAGGAGTTGAAGAACGATAGGTAAAAACTCTACAGGCACAAACTGCTTGGATGGGTGTGTCCTCCTGCAATCCCCTCGTAACAGCCTTGCGCTAAGTTAGCTAATACCCCCATTCCCAGCTGCTGTTGTGTTTTTGCTGACCAAACACATCTGAGCCCGGAGAGAGCTAGAAGCAATCAGGCAGGCGGGTCGACAGCCTTGATCGATTATTGGCCTTGCCGTTGGCCGGGTGATTATATATCATTTGTATGTATTGTGTTTACTTTCTTAAGTGTAGCCTCTGCTAATCAAAGGCGTTCTGCTGAGACAAAATGCAGATGCTGGTCAGGAGCCATTCGCTTGTGTTCCTGTGAGTCACTGCTTCTCTGACTAGATCGGGCATTATGCCTGAACATTAGACTGATAAAACCCTGACAGTCCAGGCCCTGGTTTGAGTGTCAGAACTGCGGCAGAGGCAATTTCATTAACTTTCCTTCTATCAGTTATTAGCAATATCAAAAGAGTGTGAAGTGTGTTTGTGTGCCGAGAAGATGGTTATCGATTATGAGAAGATATCTCCTGAACTCTGTGCGGCTGCTGACGCCGAGAGATTGCTTTAGATAGTACGAGTGCATATGGAGGACAGTTATGTTGCAGATAACTTGATACATTGTGAATTGTGTCATCGAAGATGAATGTATAGTATCATGATGTCTTAAAGCATTTTCCATTGAACGGACAGTAAATCTGCCTTTTTTCTCAGAGCGACAATACATATGGCCAAGGAAATCTCACGTTTGCAGTCACTGACAGTTACACACGCTTAATGCGATTTATTGCCAATAAAAAATTTAAGTAATTAGCTTTTTTATGTACCAGAACAGCCCCCATTAGTAAGGTTCAAATGCACCTTCCTTGACACCAAACTAAAAAAAAAAAAAAGTTTTTGGTAATAATAAACTTGGAATAATGGATGTTACTTTTAAAAGATAATTAATCAAACCTTTTTTTTTTTTTTTTTTTTTTTTTTTGTTAGATTCTTGAATTTTTAATAATGAAGTGGTAATGATTAAGGAAATTACTAAACATTAGTTCTTTAAAGCAAAAATTATTTTTTTATAAGTACAAATGTATCATTATTATTATTATTATTATTACAGTTTAGATGACAGTTATGTTGCAAATTGTGTCTACGGTATTGTGTCTATAGTATTATGATGTGTTCAAGCATTTTCCATTGAACGGACAACATTTTTAAAGGGGTCATATAATGCTCATTTTCCACAAGTTGATATAGAATCTTAATGAAAAGTCTGTAACATAGTTTGTTTAAAATTTCTCAATGGTAGTGTAAAAAAAAAAACAAAAAAAAAACAAAACATTTTTTTACCCTGAAAAAAAAAAAAACCCAGCTCTTTTAAAAAAAACGCTGTTTTCGTTTGAGAAATTCTCCTTTAATGCTAATGAGTCCTGCTGACTCCGCCCCTCTCCTCCATCTGCTCTCTGAGAGATTTTACTTTAGCAACATTCATAGTGAAACTTATAATAATAATAATAATAATAATAATAATAATAATAATAATAATAATAATAATAATAATAATAATATATTATTTTGGAATCTACTTTTGAACAATAATTGTTTAAAACAAGCAAACATATTTATTTAGATAGTTAACAGATGTAATAATACACTTGTAATGACTGAGTAAATTACTAAATATTAGTTGTTAAAGCAAAAAATAATGTTTTTTATATATAAAATTATACATTCATTATTATTTTTATTATTATTACAATTTAGGACAGTTATGTTTTTTAAAGTATTTAATACAAACTAAACAACATGGAAATAATCATGGAAGTTACTTTTAAATATTAGCTGTTTAAAGAATATTAATTTATTTATCTAAACATTAATTAATTCATTGGTTTGTATTTTATGTAAAAATAATTTCTAAATTTATAAATTGTATTATTAGTAGTAGCAGTAGTTTAGAGGATGGTTAAGATGATTTGTTGTGAACAGTGTGATCAGTACGAATATGGATATATAGTATCATGATGTCTTAAAATGCTTTCCATTGAATGAACAATACATTTTTGCCATTTTTCTCAGAAAGCCAACATGTATGGCCAGAAAACCATAAGAATTGCGGTTACTGGCTGCTACATGGTCTCTCACGATTGGTCGCTGATATCAAATCCAGTCAGTGAGGTTAATCCCTCAAATTGTTTTTCTTTTTCATTAAACATAATGATACCTGCGCAAGGTAATGACCGCTATCCGGAAAGGTCTCCATATTGCTAGCGCTAATGTACTGTAAACTCTCTCTCTCTGGGCACCATCGGAGATTTATTCTGGCATGAGAGTGTGTGAGTGCGCCCTGTGTTCATGAGTACTCTTCATTAATGTGAGATAATGTAGTGTTGGGAGGGTCCAACGCTCCTCAGTCCGTCCGTGCGTGTTCTAAGTGGCCGAGTGTTGCCGTGTGGCTAAAGTGTGCTGCATTGCTAATGTATGCTAATCCAATAGACATGGAGCTTAAGTGTCATTTATCAACTCGTTTGACAAAGTCCTGCACATTTTAACACCGCTTTAGAGCGCTTGTACAGAGTATTGTTCAAAAAGATAAAAATGGATGTCCTGCTAGCCTGTTTTAATATAATGCTGATTCATTTTAGGCGAGCTGAAAGTATTCATTACTCGTTCGCTCCCAATGGACCGTGCGAGGCGAGCGGTGTGTGATTAATGGTTGGTCTCGGTGCCCACACAAGAGCAAAAACCTGAAAACCAGATCCCAAGACAAAAAATGAAAACGCCTCGGAGCCTGAGAGAAATTAGAGGAGGGCAAATCTGAATGGGCACTTGAGTTTTCAGTACTCAAGTCCTGCTCCACTGAAGTAGCACACCTGCTCACTGGGGCCGTGATGGCAGACAGTGTTCTTGTTTGTGGTTATGAGGAAACGTGCTGTGGCATTAAACTGCTGTCTAATACACTGCCTTTCTTGATTTCCATTTGAGATGGACTGAAAAGCCCTTCTCCCACTCCTATTGAGTGGGCAAATGTGGCACACAATGCGGGATCCGTTCTTTCACAGAAATTAAAATGTCTGTTTGTAAATGTGAAGGCTTGCCCAAAGCACAATCGCTCAGAATGATAAACATGCACTTTATGAGGCATTTTGCATTTGAGGTGCATGAACAAATGTTGAATAGGCCAGTGTTTTTACAAACCAGCACAGCCACATCATCATGTTTTTTTTTATTATTATTATAGTCAAACAATCCTCTATCCATCTCTCTTTTTGTCTTTCTGTCTATATTGTTGTCTGTCATTCTATTCATCTAACAATCTTGACTTGAGAATAACAAATGTGTAAAAAAAAATAAAATAAACTTGTTTTTATGTGCAAGAAAACACTTAAACTGAAAACACGACAACTTCCCATTTGCATGGAAATTATGATGGTATTTTTCTACAATGAATCTTTTAAACAGTTTTAAAAAAAACTATTATAATACACATTTTGAAAGAAAGAAAGAAATATTAAAAAGCACCATATATATATGCACACATTAGTGGTGTCAAACAATTAATTGCAATTAGTCACATCCAAAATAAAAGTTTTTGTTTACATAATACATGTGTGTGTACCGTGTATATTAATTATTAAAATATTTACATGTATTTAGATGCATCTATTTATAGTCATATCATTTATATTATATATAAATATATTTATTATAAAAACAAAGCATATCTTTTTCTGAAATATATACATTCATGTGTGTGTATTTGTATATACATAATAAATATACACCGTACACACACACATATTTTATGTAAACAAAATTTTCATTTTGTATGTGATTAAATTATATCACTTAGCATATCTGCAAAGGTTTGCTGGCCAAACCTTTATTTAAGCCAGCAATTGTATAACGTTCTACCATTTAAACCACACATGAAAAAAAAAAAGATTTTTAATTTCTTTGCTATCCCTGATGTGATTCAGAAACAGATCTGACTGTAAATTTTGAACCACAGTGAAAATACGCAAAACATACGCACCTGTGACTGCAATTTCTATATCATATTGCTTTGCGATCATAAACAGCCTGCAGGCGGGATAATGAACTCGGATGAATTATACCAATAATTGTTTATAATAAATGTAAACCTTTATTGAACATTAGAGTCTTTTATCATAGTGCTTTTGCCAGCGTTTTATAAAAGCAATAAGCCGCTGGAGTCTGTGCGTTGTAGTGAATTACAGCATGTGTGGGGGGGTTCAGACACTCTGCTTTGTGTAAAATCACTGTAATACATGGCCTCTCGTGGCTTATTGCTTTAATATAGTAGACTCTTGCCTGAATGCATGCTAATATGTTTTTATTGTGTTCACTTGTTTATACTGTGGATACAGCAATAAACATTTAAGGTCAAATTACCCCCCCAAAAAGTCTTAGAGAAAACCTTGAGAATTCCCCTTGCGACAACTTGCCCCGGGTCTCTGTTAGACAAGGTCTTAATTGTGTATGTACTGGTTTGCACTATACATTACAGTGCTCACTTTACAAAATTATTGCATGAAGGTCATACTAATTACAAACATGCACCTAATATGTAATTATGTGGTAGAGCTGCTTGTAATTACTATTGCTGCATTGGTATTATTACTATAATATACTGAATTATATTAACGTGTGCTACTGTATATGCAACAAGGACACTGTAATGTCCCTGAAATGCAATGTGCTGTTCATATTTACTATATGTCAGAATGGAAAAATGATCTCCCTCTGTGCTGTTTAGCAAATCTAAAGAGACGCCATCAAAAGGCTCTGTAATGTAAGACGGAGGGTGACGGATCTAAATGCAGCGGCGAGATGCTGATAGCAGCTTTGAGCCTGCAGCTCGTTTGTCTTTTATTATCTAAGGGATTGTTTCAAAGGTTATTACCACTTTGTAACAATAATGAGACGCTCTGTGTGTGACTCGCACCAGACCATTTTTGGCCGGTGACTCTGCATTCGGTCCACGCTCTTATAAATAAACCTATGTGTAATATGGAAAAACAGCCAAATCCTCCTTTAATTAGCTGTAGCTTTGCTAGTGTTTCTCTGCTAGAGGGTGTCCTGTTGTTATCAAAGCATGGAATTATATCTTCACACATAACTAACACCTCTGTTTATTTTATTCCCTTTTTTTTTTTTTTTTTAGCTTTTCACTGAGAGGCTAATTATCAAAGGATAAACTCTTCTTTCCCAGAATGCCTCAAACTGAGAATAAACAGTGGGCCAATTATTTTGTGATCTATAGACTTAATTATTTTCTACAGTGAAGATGATAGAGTTTCATAAACAGAATTGATGAGATTGGATGTCACGAATATGACTGCAGTATTGTGTGTAAAGGGTCAATTAGAGACCACTGAGCAGTAGTTTACGCTTACACTTCCTCAAAATGATTTTATTAGCCGAAGACAAGAATCTCTGTCTATCTATCTATCTATCTATCTATGAATTTAAAAATTGTTTACATTTACAAGAATACACAGCAGATATCAATCACTGAAATGTTTATATAGAATTAACTAGCATAAAAATGTTTGTATTACACAGTGTGTGTGTGTGTATGTGTGTGTATTAGACTGGGTCTTAATTGTTTACGATACTTTCTATCTATTTATTTATAATTATGTTTGCATCAATATATAAAGAAGTCCTGTACAATGTTTTTATTATATTACCTATATAAGCAAAATATTGAATACAATTATTTTTTTTATAAATGATATGTGCTTTCTAATTATTTTTATCTTTATAATTTTGTATCAATCCATTAATCTGACTGTACTGTTTCCCTTAGTAGATTTGAGTGAGAAAGTCTATTGGAGTGGGTGGGAAATAGAGCAGGGTGTGAGTTCACTGCCAGGTCACTTCACAGGACGTCAAGGCCACTTGCTGTGACAAAGAAAACCCTGAAAAAAACCCACCTGAGAACATCCAGCATGGACAGATGAAGGTGACTGATTTGTGTTCTTGCAATAAAGAAAGAACTGGTCAAAGCCCTTTCTTGTGTGCATGTAGTCTATGCAGCAAATGCATTGTGCAGTATGGATCACAGTATATTATCTTAGTAGATAAGTGTCATCTATACCCTCGGCTGGCCCTGCGGGAGGCCATTTAGACCAGCAACATTGATGATTTGTCATAGCCCCACATATGAGACTTCACTGACAATGCTGTCAGCAGCAATCAAGGAATGGAGACTGGGGTTTTTAATGTGATCCACATGTCTGATTAAGACAGGAACTCCCAATTCAGCATCTAAACAGCTCAATCTCTAATTCTCCACACATAGCCCTTGTGTTTTCCCCAAGGTCTCTCCACTGTCTCTCTCAAAACCCAATCAAAAGTAAGTCATCAGTGCAGCTCATCAGTGCAGACAAGCAGCCGTGCCGAATGAAAGTGTCTCATCAGTGAAATTCCACTGATAGCCCTCTAGTTGGTAACAACTCACCCACTCAGCCTGGTACCCCACAGTCCCAGGAGCCCTCACAAACAGCCACGCCAACATTTCTCCTAGATACAGTTACATTTTCAAATCTCTTTATTAATTCATGCCACTGTTTATTCATATGGGGCGGAAATCTAGAACATTGATTTTTCACTTGGGATTTGTTCTAAGAGGCCAGGCAGATACGTATATAGATTTATTTTTGAGGGGTGGAAAAGTTTTTTTTGTCTGACTGTGAGTTTAATTAGATCACCTTGCACTATACGAAAGATAAATTAGGTTTATGCCTAAAAAGAGAAAAGAAAAACTATAATAAAAACAACAAATACAATGTTTTAAGCAGAAACCTCCCTTTATTCAATTGTTTTGTAGTTTTATTTTTGAAATGGATTTGTAAATTAATATTGTTATTAATATTATGAAGCAATGTGTATCCTGACACCATTCCATGAAAATGCTCTGACCCACAAATGGCCCTTGTCAAACTTGCTCAAATCCTTACGCTTGCCCATTTTTCTTGCTTCTAACACATTAAATTTGAGGAGAAAATGTTTACTTGCTGCCTATTATATCCCACCCACTAACAGGTGCCATGATGAAGAGATAATCAGTGTGATTCCCTTCACTTGTCAGTGGTCATAATGTTATGCCTGATCGGTGTGTGTGTGAGTATATATATATATATATATATATATATATATATATATATATATATATATATATTCTTGATTTAATGATATTTAGTGTGAAATACACTAATTAAGACAGTAATTTATGGGTGAGAAGATTCATAGAGGAGCTGTCACATGCTTGGACAGGCTCCAAAAATACAATACATGATAAAACGCTTGCTGCATTCAAAATCAACTTATTTTTGGGAGGAAGCACATGTTTTGCAATCAGCGGAAGAACAAACCTAATCACAGCATCGTTTTGGCTGGGTATTAAAGCAGGTTATGTTGCTTTATTGAGCATCCAAATCTGTGTGCCGCTGCAAGAGCAAAAAAGAGTCGATGGATGCCAAGCGAAGGCATTTGGGAAAAGAAACAGAGAAGGCAAAACATCTGGCCACTAGTTTTTAATTAGAGCCTGCTCACCTCTGGGATTATTTTTAGTTCAGGTGGTGAGGGATTTCTCCTCCTTGCGGACCACCTGACAACAACGTGAAAGCACCTGTGTTGTTGAAGTGAGAGAAACAGAGCAAATGTTCGCTTCTGTCTGAGCTTCGTGCTGTAAAATAAAGAGACGTGTGAGGCAGTTGACACCACAACCCACCATTTCTCTTCGGCTACATTACAAACGACTACCAAAAGAGTTCGTAACCCTGCCCCACTCCAAGGGCAACTGGAGCAAACCTCAGACTATGGGATTCTGGGATGGGGGCGCATGACCAATGGGAGGACACTTAGCCCAGGGAGATGCAAAATCGATTCGGTTTCACTTATCAGAGTCTAGCGAGAGATGAGTTTGCGGGGTATCCATAACAGATTCAGAGCAAGCCTCCCGCTGAGAAACTCACCTCAATTTCCACAGAGCCATGCTCCTGCTCTGCTTAGCCAGGATCGAGCACCAGATTATAATTTTTTTTTTTTTTTTTTTTGGAAGGGTGAACAGCAGAGAACCTCTTCTGGGGTTGGCAAGAGGTTTTATTGCTAGTGGCTATGGGTGATGACACTAGCCGGTGTGATTGAGAGTGAGTAATCACGAGTGTCAGGCCCGTTCTCAATAAAACCTGCATGCACAAAGCGAGCTTCTCTTTGATTGACACTTTCTTATAATCCGCCATATGAATTCCGGGAAGCCTATTATGGATTCTTTTTATTTATTTTTTTTGCTGGATGCTGTAAGCACTTAGTTTGTCTGTATCAACGGGCCTTTCAACCTGCATACATTTTCCATTCATATACGGGGAGAAATCAATCTTCAAACGGTCTAAATACATTCATAAGACAGGAACGGCGCGGCTTCAGACAACATGATTCGCTTCGCTCTGTGAGAAAGCCGAGTCATCGCGCTGGGAGATAAATATTGGCGGTGGAGGCATTTTTGACCAGGTCGAATGGTGAGTGTTGGTACTAATCATTTCCTTCTCCACCCCATAGAGTGCTGTCACTCAGCCCCACTGTAATGCAGACATAATCATAGCAAGGGGATGAGGAACTTTTCATGTTTAATTAATAATGCTAATGAAACTTAATTAGCACAGCTAATGAAAAATGCATTCAAATGAGAGATGGGCTTTATCCTTAAATAACAAGCCTCCTGCACTGGATTTGGTGTCCTATTACATGCCAATTAGACTGCAGTGGAGACTGTTAATTTAACGAGCGCACATCATTTTCATCTTCTCCGTAGTGGAGACAGGAGTTCAGACCAGTGGGTCTGGACACGTGAAAGAATGAAAGAGCATCCGAGCCAGTCGCACGTCCAGCCATCTGTATTAAACATGTTTCTGATTAATATTCTTTCTCTTTGTATTAATTTTGAACATAAGTTTGCCTGAATTAATTTCACTATGCTCAGATATTCACATGCCACTTCACAAAATCTAGGTCGTACTCCTGTGTTTAAACAGGAGCTATATACAGTATAAGTAATCTGGGTGCAAACACACCTCCTTTCTTTGTAAATGTGGTTTATTATACATGCTTATTGACATAATTTCTATTTTCCTGTTACAATTAACTATAAATGCTCAGTTGTAGATTTTTTTAGATTACCTTTTAGCAGACAAATACTATATGGGACAGTTATATCATCGTTTGAGATGAATAGCACAAAAGTTACAGATAAAGTGTTTGGTTCCAAAATGCAATAAACAGCATTTTTGAAAATAAATAAATAAATAAAATGAGTTCCCGCCAAAATCATTATTGTATCTGGTTGGTACTGAAAAGTACATTTTTTTATTTTTACGCAAAATGCAATATCCGCCATGTTATTCTGTCATGTTTTCTCCCCATCTTTACAAACCGTGACCAAATGCCAGTCTCCCTTCTCTGCAGAATGCGATAAATCCGCTCAACCAATCACAGCGCACCATTCCACGCATTGTAAACTGTAACTGACAAGCGACTCAATATTGCGTTCATAATCATAGGATAATGATGAGAATAATATTGTGTAACTTGTCAGTGAGCTACGGCTCTATGTATTAATTGCCGCTCCATCTAAAAGCATGTGATGGAGATTTATTACTAATCACAGAACCGTCTTCACTGATGAGAGGCACATGACAACCTAAAGATGCTATGTGAAAGTTTGAAACAGAAAATAATGGTTTTCATCTGTCCACTTTCTTGGTAAAGAAAACACATTTTTACTCAAATTAATCAAAATGAATATATAGGGCTCTACAGCACCTGGCATAATGCGACGCATTGTGCAGCGCAAGTATGTTTAACTAGTTTCAGCCTGGCAGCATTCACATTTTCCCGTCCAGCGCCACCTCGTTTAATTACCAAATGCATTTGCACTAATTTTTGCGCCCATGGGCATGCTGGTCTAAAAAAGAGGTGTGTTCAGGCGCATTGCTGGTGCACTGCTATTTTAAGGAGCTGAAAATAGACTCAAACCTCAAACCTGGTCTAAAGTGTGATGCACTGTTTTTTTTTTGTTTTTTTTTTTATTTAAATAGCATACACACTGCTTATTAAACACAGGGATGCACAGCAGCACACAAACATGGCAAGTATAAAAAATTAAAGGATTGCAATGCATAAGTTTTTTTTTTTTTTTTTGTAGGCTAACAATATATATATACACAGTTTTTCCGTCCAACAAATTTTTACATCATTAAAATAGCAAAAGCGCTGTGTGCTTTACACTTTGTATTTAGATTGTTAAAATAGGGCCCATAGTGTTTTGGAACAAACCTCTTTAGATATTAAATCAAAAAGTATTCCAAAAAGCAATCACCATTTCACGTACGTCAATCAAACTGTTGACTGGTACACAAACGCCTCCTTAACATTGTCAACAATCTCAAATTGGAGTGCGCGCACTGTTCAGTCAGGTTAAGCAGCCATGGCCACGAAAAAGAGAAGATGCACTTTTAATAACGAATGGAGAGCAAAATACTCTTGGTTAAGACCTGTAGATGGCAAAGCAGAGAGAGCTTTTTGCATTTTACGCCAAAGCAGTTTTTTCTGTGGGTCATGGTGGAGAATACATCGTGAAGCGACATGGGCATGTGAGTAACAGTTACACAGAAAAAATGCACATCATCAAAAAACATGCAAATCAGTGCAATCATTTTTCAATTGACCAAATGTCCCACAGGCAAGTTTCGGCAGCAGAAGTGAAGAGCATGTATCATGCCGTACATCACACACATTCATATCGCTCTACCGACTGCAGCAACAAGTTAGCCCCAGTAATCTCTCCAGATTCTGAAATAGCTAAGAAAAAAAATGTAGAAACTGTGGGTGATATTTTGGGTCAGGCAGTGTCTTAATCTTTTAGATGGTGGGTAATCTTTTAGGGACGGACGGGTTAGTTGAAAACATCGGTCAGGTGTAATTAGCGTAGCTGCAGTTCCAACCAAGCACAATTAATTAGTTTAACCCAAGCTAAAGTATAATAATGTGCATTTGATCAGATATAACTGCAATCCAAAATTATGATATGGATTATTTGAATGCTTGGCTAAAGAAATGTGTTTTTAATCTAGATTTAAACAGAGAGAGTGTGTCTGAACCCCGAACATTATCAGGAAGCCTATTCCAGAGATTGGAAGCCAAATACAAAAAAGCTCTATCTCTTTAGTGGACTTTACTATCCTAGGAACTATCAAAAGTCCAGCGTTTTGTGATCTTAGGGAGCGTGATGGAGTGTAGCGTGGTAGAAGACTAGTTAGGTATGCAGGAGCTTAACCATTTAGGGTATTATAGGTAAGTAATAATATTTTGTAACTGATACGGAACTTAATAGGTAGCCAGTGCAGAGACTGTAAAATTGGGGTAATATGATCATATTTTCTTGACCTGGTAAGGACTCTAGCCTCTGCATTTTGGAATACCTGTAGCTTGTTTATTGAAGATGAAGTTCGCCTGCTTGTTCAGCCCTGCCATGAAATAGTAAAACGAACTTGGCTTGCTTTCGGTGAAGGAGGCTCAAAACCCGAGGCTCAGCTTGAGCTCTGAGTAAGAAACCCCCCATCGGTGTGGATGAAAAAGAAGAGATTTAAAGGAGGACAAGGGGTGGTGGAGGGATGCTGGAAGAATATACGCTTGGACAGAACAATGACTGCTACTTATATATGGTTGAAAACGATGACTAGGACTGGTTGTTTAGGCTCCTCCCGAACCTGCGTTGTGAACTTCATATAGTTTTGTAATCAATTTTTGACTATGTCATGATCTATGGTGTCAGACGCGGTACTAAGATCATATAAAACTAGCAATAAGATGCAGCCTTGATCTGACACAAGAAGCAAGTCATTTGAAATTTTAACAAGTGCAGTTTCTGTGCTATGGTGGGGCCTGAAATTCTTCATACAGATTGTTTTTTTATTTTTTTATTTTTTTTTTGCAGGAAGGAGCTAAATTGAGCAGGTACAACTTTTTCTAAAATTATATACATAAATGGAAGATTTGAAATGGGCCTATAATTTGGCAGTTAACTGGGATCTAGTTGTGGTTTCTTTATAAGATAATAACCGCCAGCTTGAATGGTTTTGGGAAGTGACCAAAAGATAACGACGAGTTAAAAATGTTGAGAAGCGGTTCTTCGGGTACAGGTAACAACTCTTAGAGGTATTTTAGTGGGTACAGGATCGAATCAACATGTTAATGGATTAGTTTATGGAAAGTTTATTTAGCTCTTCCTGTCCAATAGTTACAGTATAAAGCACTGCAGTTTATCTTTGGGTGCGATGGATGAAACTGAAGTATTTGACGTTGTAGAATCTACATTTGTTATTGTATTTCTGATGTTATCTATTTTATCAGTGAAGAAATTCATAAAGTCATCACTATAAAACTGTGAGGGAATATTTAAATCGGGTGGTGTCTGATTATTTGTAAATCAAGCCACTGTGCTAAAAAAAAAAAAAAAACCTTGGATTGTTTTGGTTATTTTCAATGAGTTTGTGGATACGCTCTATATGTCTACAGCTGAACATAATGTTTTTTCATGCCATTCTAAAAACGTCCGTGTTCGTTTTTAACACTGAGCTATATAGTTAATATCAGTGATATGCAGCATGCACGGTACAAGGAAATGGTCACTTTGAGGGTCTTTATCTATTTCAGTAAGATCGATTCTATGTGATATGATTACATTTTAGTGTATGATTAAAACTATGAATGGGGCTGGTGACATTTTGGTTGACTCCAAAAAAGTTTATTAAATGCAAGTCCTAATGCATTATTTCTATTATCAATGTGAACTTTAAAATCTCTGACTATTAGCACTTTATCAACGATAACCAATAGGTCTGAGAGGGAATCTGCAAATTCTTTTAGGAATTCTGTATACGGCCCTGGTGGCCTATACACAGTAGTCAGAGCAAGAGATACAACAGATTTCTTTTGCATACATGACAGTGTAACACTAGGCAGAAGTATTTTGAATGATTTAAACCTGTATGAAAGCAAGTAACAGTGAGGAAAGCAATGGTAATGTGTGTGAATAGAGTATTAGCAATGCATGCGGGATTAGCAGCAACCACGCTGACAAAGCTAACAAGCTATAAGCTATATAGCGGACTCGGGAAATCAAAATAAAACTAGTAATAACAAGGCACTCTGATTGCTTGTGTTGTAGAATATGATATAGGATATATTCAAATGTTATAGAAACAAAAATTATAGAGTATAAAATAGATTTTAAGAGAAAAAATTGTCTATAAAGAATTAATGTGAGCTCAAACTCAAGACACACGGCAGCAACAAACAGGCCACTGTCTTCTCCATATATATATATATATATATATATATAAAATAATTTTTGCCCTTTATTTGCATTATTACCTGATTTGTAAGATTCCTTTAGTTAAGAGGTCCACAATGGGGTAAACCGCAGTCTTGTGTCTGCCAGGTTTTGTTTGATCTCAATATATATATATGCACTAAATAAAAATACACATTATTTAACCCACAGGAATATGAAACTACAGGTATGTTTTTATAGGCTTAACTTAAAATTCAGCAGTTTTACATTACACAAAGAGCCTATAAATGGTCAAAGATCCCAACTTCACTAAATCAAGTGCTAAAACACAGCAGATGGCATGCGCAAATAAACGACACCATCAGCAGGCCTGACTCTATCTTTGTTTTTGTGCACTGGGTACAAAACTAATGGCGGCACAACAGTTCACAGTTTGTTCATCCACTGCAGAAGGTGGTAGACTGTCACACTGCGTCTGTCCTTCTCTCAGCTCCCCGAACAGAGCAGAGACATCCCAGCTCATCCGTGGAAAATGCCGTTACGCCCCGCGGGGAAGGGCTTGTGATCGGCTGCCTGTCTGCATGATCCCCCTTGAGCCCTGATTCTATCTCTGCATAGAGCCATTAGCCAGATCTGCATGCTTAGATACACATGACTCCAAGGTTTCTGCTTTCCTTGGAATTAATGCAGCTTATCACCGCGCCATAAGTGTTGCCGGTGACATATAAAGCTTCCTGCACCTGAATGATAATCAGACGTTCTGTACGGTACACTACTCATGATCCATGATCCATAGTCCATGTCACAACGTGGAAAGTGGGTTTGTTGTGTGCGCTGTCACCTACTGCAACGTGTGTGTTCATGCATGTTTGGGTTTGCGAAAGAAAGAGAAGGTGAGAGAGCAAGCTAGCATGTCTTGCTTGCACTCTCTTACATGGACAGTGAGTCTGGCAGAGGCCAGCGGGGGGTTGTGTGTTGCCATGGAAATGTGAGGCAGGCTTGAAAGAGCAGTGCGGTTTGCCCAACAGGACATGTCTTAAATGGACCGAAGGAACACATGTGAATCTCTATTCCTCTCTCTCTCTCTCTCTCTCTCTCTCTCTCTCTCTCTCGCTCTTTCTCTCTTCAGTATTCATTATCTTTATTTGCAGAGCATTCGAATTGTAGCACTCTTTGCCAGGTTATAATGTAATATATTAAAACCTCTCTGGCTAATGTGGCTGAAATAATATACTGTGTTATTTTTCCTGTTCTTCATTTAATTTGATTTATGTTTTTTCATCTTTCAAGTCATGACCGTAGTGATTGTCGAATTTCTGAAAAAAAAAAAAAAAAGCGTTAATAACAAAAAAAAATGTGTGTTCTGTGCTAGTACGGTTTGAGATGTGTCAGGAAAAATAAACATAATTAGGGCTCTGTAATTTAGAAGTCATTATTTTTAATGACATGTTTTGTGATGTTTACACTCTATAAAAAAAATCTAACCTAAGGTAACATAAAATGGACCTCGTGGTAAATATCTAAATTAACTGGTCTTATTAAAGTCAAAATAATATTTAATAAGACTAAGCTAATGTGAGCACAACATTCCCTGCTGAGAAACATGCTTAAACCAGCATAACCTGTTAAATGTCACCCCGTCCCGTATACGGGACGCCTACGTTGACTATACTATATTACAATCAAATCTAATCTAATCTTGACAAACTATATATCGTTGGAAAGGTCTAAGACTCCCAAATATATATTTTACCAATATTTTTTGTTAAAAATTATGTAGGAAAAGTAATAGATGAATTTATGACAAGAGTGCACCCTCAGAAATCTGCATTACAAAAGGAGCTTTTACCTTTGTTTAAAAAAAAGACTTCCTCGTGGCCTTTTTCCCTATCACTTTTTAGAAATAATCATAAGTTATATATCACTTGAAAACATAAAATCTCAAAATTCATCCTTCAAAACCCATTTTAAAATCAGACATTGCATTACCATGTAAATGGTACATCAAAATCATGTTACAAAATGTTTTCAGTCATGAATTATAAAAATTTTGGTTTGTATCATGCACAATCATGTCTATCTTCAAAAACGTGAGTCACAGATAACAGGTTAAACTGGTTTGCTGGTCTTAGCTGGTTTAAACTGGTCTCTCAGCCTGACCAATATTGCTATTATATAAAAGAAAAGAAAAAACAACAACAAAAAACAACAACAACAACAACTAAACAAGTACATTATTCATTCTTGCCTAAACAAATAAATAATAATAAATACTCTTAAACCTACATTCCATGACACAAAACCTGTACTATTTATATAATTACAGTGGATTTGTGTGTTTAAGATATTTTTCTTAGCAGGATTTGGTTATACATAGGGTCAAATCAAGGATCTTAGTCACTTAATTTTTGGGTGAACTATTCCTTTAAGACAACGACTGCACAATCTTTGACAGTAGGTATGATTTTTCTATAATCATTAAAGGGATACTCCACCCCAAAATGAAAATTTTGTCATTAATCACTTACCCCCATGTCGTTCCTTACTCGTAAAAGCGGAGCACAATTTAAGATATTTTTTCCAAGTTACACTGTCAAGGTCCAGAAAAGTTCATCAGAATGGTCCATCTGCCATCAGTGGTTCAACCGTAACATTATGAAGTGATGAGAATACTGTTTTTTAAGTGAAGAAAACTAAAATAATGACTTTATTCAACAATTCCTCTCCTCTTTTTCACCACAGTGCCATTTCGGAGATTATGAGCTGAACGTAGGCAGCGTGCACTCTTCTAAGTCAGCCGCGCCACAAGGTTGCACTGTTTTATTTCAAATCAAAGTGTAAATATACGTAAAAAACGTATTCTTGTGGTGCTGATAAGAGCATACGCTGCCTGCTTTAAGATGGATTTTTCATTAGTATGTATTAATCACATGATTTTTCCATTGCACAATGAATGAAATAAAAAAAGGACTAACACACTCATACAATTGTGGTAATATCTGGAGGAGAGCACTCTACCCTTTGGAAAATAAGTGGAAAAAGAAAGAGTAATTCTCACTCAAGCTTCTATTTATCACAGGTCAGTGTTTGACATTCTAAATTTGCTGAGACAAGATGCCGCCGCAAACGTGGGCCGGTACATTTACAAATCCTCGCTTGCTCAGGGATCTTTATTTCGAGAAATAAACAAGGAGCAACAATGCCGAAACGCGGAAGAATGAATGTGACCTTTTCCAAACGGAATCAAGCCTGACATGCATTAAATTAATATCACAAATCAGTTTGAGTGATTTGCTTATTTTGTACACAGTCATTTTAGTTGGCAGAATCTGCTCCGCCATGTATCCAGGCAACCGAGTCGTGCATTTGTGACCCCTTTGGGAATAACAGTGAAAGGGAAGATGTACATTTAAATTAGGTTAAAACGACGGTTTGTTTCTGCTCTACATTTCTTTTTATCACCAGCCCATTAACTCCTGTCAGGTCTGTCATTCCCTCAATCTGCTTTTCTTTTTATTAAACCTCTTTGCCTGTCACACTGTACTTAGCGCAAACAAAGCATGGGAAGGAGGAATCCTCAAAAGTGGAGCATCGTCGTGATTGGGTTTGGGTTTGCGTGCAGCCCCGAGGCCCTGAGCATGGACATTGTACTTTTTATTTTTTTATCACGCGTCCTTGAGACGTTTTCACACTCGGGCCTTAAGTGCAGCCATGGCTTTGTGAACAGGTGAATGCACTCGTGCTGTGAAGCGTCCAGGTAAGTGGCCCACTTTCCTGCTCAGAATGGTGATGTCATGACCCGGTGTTGAACAACACCTGGGGAAATGAGCAGCAGAGTGTGAATGAGATCTGTCAGTCAGATGCACAATGCAACACAAGTTGACGTTTAGTCGCCACTGTCGGCCTGTTGTGAAGCTCTGTCAAAATATATCTTTTTAAATAAACAAAAGCTTGAACACACTTACAGTTAAGCTGTGTGGGCCTGACAGGGACTCGGATGAAAGCGTTCCTGACTAAGACTGACTTGGATCTATTCACAACAAGAGAAATTTTGCTGCAAACAAAACTTAGAACATTTATTTCCACCCCTCACTCTCTCCCTCTCTCTCTCTCTCTCTCTCTCTCTCACACACACACACACACACACACACACACAAATATAATTGCATTCCCCTGCAAACACTTTGTGTTCCCTCGCAAAGATATCTCTGCAAACCAGTTGATTTTGGACAAACACTTCCTGTGCTCTATAACGCTTGCAGTGGTTAATAAAGCTCAGTATATTCACAATGGAGTGGTTCATAGAGTTTTATTTTGAACTTGGACTCAAGTAAGAAACACAGTCAGTACTTTTTTTCAAGGCACAGTTTTGGGACATTCTAAAATGCTTAATGTGGCTTAATGTACTAAAATAGTGACATTGGAAAATCAAATTCAGTACAAACATTATTAATAAAGCCTATATTTACAGACAAGGAGAATAGCCCAGAATATGAGTGAATGCAAAGTTTCTCATGGGAGCACAAAAGATTTGAAAAATAGTTCTTCTTTCTGTCCCTTGATGGGCTCATAGCCTTGGAAATAAATAACATAAATACAGTTTTAGTTTAAGTCCTAAATTTACTAAAACTGAAATAAAAATAAAGCTTAATAGAAACATAAAAATAAAATAAAGATACAAATTTACATAACAAAATTTGTAAAACAAAAATTAAAACTAAAAATATAAAAATATAAGCTATGTCAAATGATTTTGTTAAAAATAATACTTTTGTTTAGAAAGGATGCTTTTCGTTATTCAAAGTGACAGTAAAACGCTTATAATGATGCAAATGATTTATAAATAAAAGTTTTTTTTTTCAACAACATCAAAGAATCCTAAAACAAATACACACACACACACACACACACACACACTATAAAAATAAATAAATAAATAAATAGCACAACTGTTTTCAACATTGATAATGATAAATCTTTCTAATCTTTGATTTCTGAAGGATCTTGTGATACTGAAGACTGGAGTAATGATGCTGAAAATTCAGCTTTTCATCACAGGAATACATTTTAAAAGATATTCAAATAGAAAATAGTTAAATTCTAATAATATTTAAAAAATACTACCTTATGCATTTATGATCAAATACAAGCAAATTAGGTGAACATAAGAGACTTCTTTCAAAAACATTTTAAAAAATTTACTGACCACAAACAAGCGCAAAATTAGCTGCAGTACTGCCATCCTGGCTCAATATCTAGCTGTAATTTTGTTATTTATAAAATAATATGTTTTGAAATTTCAAATCCCAACCATCACCAAATCCTGATTTACATTACAGCTACAGTAGCTGTCCTGCAGATCATTGTTGATGTGTCGACTATGAATTCTCAAGTGGGACACATTGGTGGTGTTGAGTCATTAGACCAAAAAGTTTTAAAGGTCCATAAAAGTGACTCCCAACTCAATTCGCTCACTTGAAAACATCACCAGCTGCTCATAAATCAAAGCTCTTTCATGAGAAAAAAAGTTATTGCAGACATGCAGAAATAACACTTCTAATGACATAACATTTCTTCAGTTCGAGTTTGAAGTGTTTTTTGACAGCTCTCAAATGATTTATGAAATAAGATTCATGAAACACTCACTCTGGGTTCTCTAGGCTCTCTCTCTCTAGGTTCTATATTCTCTTTCCTGTCAAAAAATAAAACTACACTTCATTTTTTTTTTTTTATACATCTAACCCCCCATAAATAAATCATAATGATAACTGAGCTATTTGTTAAGTGCAATTAATTTAATGCATGTACAGAGACTTCATTAGTTCCTTATCAAATACTAAATCACATTACTATATCAGACTACAAGCAAGACATGCCACCAACACCTGTCGAGGCTAAGCAAGTGTCAGCAAAGATAACCTGAGAAATCTTTCTTGACTTTCTTGTCATCATTAAAATTCCCAGGGCACTTCTTGCAGGAAAGCTAGGGTGATAACCTGGCACCTTGGACAAATTCCCCACTGCGGCCTATTGCTTATAGCCTCTCCATCAAAGAGAAAATTCTCCCCTGCCCTTCGATGATAAGTGGCCAGTGCCCATGGCCAGCCTAAGTACTTCTGCAAGCTTTACAGTGTAATTACATATGGAAGTGCCCAGTAAAAATAATGAACAACATGCACTTTTATGTAATTGTGTTGTGGAACAGTCTGTGATTTTTGTTGTTGATAATTACATTAATTAAAGTAATTTATTAGCAGCATGGGATCCATAATGTAAATCATTAGTATTTACTGATACTACAGCTCCTTTATTTCATGGATTTTTACTAAGAAATCACCATACTGACACACTTATTCCTCGCGGATCCTGATTATACCAAACTGTACAGTGCCACTGATGAGTTTGCAAAACGCTGTTAAAATTGACAGTTTTTAGAGAAACGTTTTATAATGCCACTTTACACTTGAGGGATCCGCAAAAAGGCCATTTTCACAAAATGAAAGTATTCAAACAAGACATCAAATGTTCTCTCCGGCAGGGAAATTACTACAAGCTTTTAGAGTGTTTTATAAGCTCTTGCAATCTTCAACCTTGTTTTAGGTGGAACGGCATTGTCAACGCCTTATGAATCTCTACTTTTAGAGAGATTTTAAGCTTCAGCAATTACGAAAGTCAGCAGAAGTCTAAAAAGAAACCTCCAAACGTGTAATGATGCTTTACAGCAGGTCCAAAACTCAGATCTGTTCAAATCTCCTTCCCTTCAAGACATATAAAATGTTATTTGCTTAGTGCAAAATAGCATCTACATTTTAAAAAGCTGGTATTTGCATCACAATGCTATCAAATGATGTTTCCCGACATCATTTATTTGGTGACTCTTTCTGTTGCAAGAACTTGTTTTGGGCGGAAAAGGTTTATTGTTCAAATGACATGTTTTATTTACATTTAAATGATGTGTTCTTACAAACAATTGCAGAGAATTAAGTTCAAGGTTTTCTAGATGTGGCACACAATTACTTTTTGCCGTGAGTGATTATGACAGCTTCGGTTTCTTTTTTTTTCTTCTGCGGTCCAAATATTCTCTGTATGAACAACAATCTCTGTTTAAATGTCAAAATGCTTCCATATTTGGTTGTTGCCGCTCCGAGGCTCTCTTGACCCCCAACCCCTTCCAAGTCTTAATGGCCTTTTCGCCAACCATAAGCAGACGGAATATTTACAGTATACCTACTCTTCCTGAGCATGTCCAGAGTTCACTGTAAGGTCTGGCCACTTCTTATTCCGCTCTGTGAACATCCCCCTCATGCCGCAGGGCTGCAGGGTGTGTCTGAGGAGGCGTATGGAGGGAGGTCGGCACATCTGGCCGAGTCTTCTGCATGGTTTGAAACTGCTGCAGGAAGGTGAGAAAAAGGACATAGGCTTGTTAGTATCTGTTTTGTTTAGTTTTTTAAGTATAATGCTATTATTTAAGTTTTTAGAAAAGAAAACTTCTTTCTTCTGTGGAAAACAAAAGATATTCTGAAGAAGGTTCAACATTTGACATCCATTGTATGGATAAAAAAGCCACATAGATGTTTCTAATCAGTGTTTTTTGTGTGTTGCACAGACTATTTTTGAAATGAGATTTATACTTGGGAAAAAAATATCTTCTTATTTCAAGTTATGTCTTGAAATAAGAAGTTTATTTGGGAAATAGCACAGCATACGATATTAAGACTTGTTTTGAGATAATGTATTTTTAATACAAGTGTGATTTATCTTTCTGCACTGGTGGATTTTTTTCTTTTTTTTTTAAGAATAAACAAGTTTAAAAAACAACAAGTGAAAAATATCTGCAGTAAGACTGGAAGACATAATAGACACAAAAAAACAAATCTTCATATCTTATGCAATATTGCTTCTCCACTAAATGTATCTTGTTTCATGGATTTTTAGATTTTTTATTTTTTTTTCACTAGAAAACAAGTAAAAAACAAATACAGTAATTAAAAACTTATTAAAAAGTCTTTTTTTTTTTTTTTTTGCAGAATGATTTCTAAATGCAGCAAAACAGTTGAGGAGTAAATGAAAGAAGAGGAGGAACATGATTTGTAAATGTTGCTAATCAGATTCAGATCTGAAAATAATCTCACATTTTAAGTGCCAGGGCTCAATGGCTACATCTATACAGCATCAGAAGTTCTGTGTTTTGCTGTACAGCATTGAAAGCCACTGCTGGTTAATTAAGATTTTGACGGATGAACTGACACCTTTCATTAGACTCGTCTATTAATTAACGCTATGTCATTGAGATAAGACTTTAGAAAATTATGCACATCACTATGTTTGCTATTTGATTCCTGTTGCTATATGGTTAAGGGTGATATTCACGATTAGCTTGAGAATCCAAGAGCTGCTTGACTTTGATTTTTTGTTCATACAGGTGGATATGGGATTTTTTTTACAATTCCATGGTAAATAAAATATATAGATAATGATAGCAGTGGTCAGAAAAGAAAATGATATGAAATTTTTGACATTACTTCCTTCTTAAAAATCTATATGTAAAAAACATTGCTAGATTAGATTCACACTCCTTAATAGTCTCTAAAAAGTTTCTTTAGTGACGCGATTGCAGAACCATTGTTCATTCCTCAAAAAAAGGATGCAGTGTTGTTATGTAGTGTGAAGAACATTTTAATAATCTAAAGAAACTTTACATTATAAAAAAACCTTGTGTGCATTTGAAAGATTCCATAGATGGTGAAGTTTCTTCAAGGAATGATAGATGCCAGTAAAGAACCTTGATTTTTATGAATGTACGATGTTAGGGATAGTTCCCCCAAAAATGAAAATTCAGTTTTTTATTACGAACCCTTGTATCATTCCAAACAAGTAAGACCTTCATTCATCTTCAGAACTCAAATTAAAATATCTGACCCTACCTAGTCAGCAATGCAACTACCACGTTCAAGGCCGAGAAAGGAGTAATTAATGACAGAACTTTCATTTTTGGGTGAACTAACCATGTTTTGAGAGTCACGCCAGAATTGAATCTCGAACACCGCTTATGTGGACGCAGCATGCACACTCTCTGCTAAGCTACGATTCATGATGGTCCAGCATATCTGAAGCAATTTTAAAATGAATACAATATGTGCTCAGAGTTCAGGCAACATTTTGTGTTCAGGATACCCTTTCTCTTAAGGTGCTGCTCACGGCGAGGTGAAGGTAATGCCTTCGGAGGCAGATAATACCCTGACACTGCGCTCCCAACACTTTTCGTTACAACATCAAAGAGGTACAGATCATGTAAACAGAGAGCACATTACATCAAAGCAGAAGACTTCATGTTTATACCCCCTGACTCCCTCTTGCTCTCTCTTTCCAAACACCTGCATTTACTCTGCAAATAGGGCCAGTCGTGGTTATTTTGTTTTTCCACTCTACTCGGCTCGGAAAACCATGCTCTGGCTGCTGGGGAAATGTTTTCTTTGTTCCCAGATGAAGAAACTCCTCAGAGTGCATTTGTGAATGTTATCCAATGGAACATGCAATAAATGTGCAGAAGCACATAAAGTACCACATGCACCTGGGTACAGATGTACACGTTTTCCATATATTAAAGTCAGAGATAAATATATGCCACAAAGTTGGAGCCGGTGGATTCATATATTATCAGGATTTTCCGCCGGTGGAATGGGATCATATCTTCAAAGCTGGTCCGGATTGACATTCAGCTACTTCCGAGAGAGTGTGTGTGATAAGCTGGCAAATGAGACTGTAAGAAGCATGCGATTCAGAGGAAAACACGTACGCAAACTTGATATCCCACAAAAATAGGTGTGAACTGTTTGCAAAAGACAACAGGGTAACATGTATCACCAGCTAAGGATTTGCGAACTGTTTGCAAAAGACATCAGGGTAACATGTATCACCAGCTAAGGATTTGTACAAAGAGCCAATTGTTAACAACTAATTACAGACGCTCACCGCGATCATAAATTAATAGTGTTCCAAGGGGCAGAATTAATCCTAATGGAAAAAAGCAGCTTAAAACGATACCAAACCTAGAGAAATGTGAAAATAGACACTGTGTGCGCTAATCCACTAAATCTGTGATATTGATTCAAAAGCATTTTTCTCTTCTTTTTCTTTTCTGTTCTTTATGACAAACCGTTTCATTAGACCACTGTATCGTTAAGAGGCTTAATATGCTGTTTCCTTGTTGGCTGTCTTCTCTGTGCTTGGTGCGTGGGTAAAAAAAAAGCATGATAGACATTAAAGCAGAGCTCTATCACTGTTGGCCATGTCGGTTTGACGAGAGCCCCACCACAGATCCACACAGATGTAATCCCACTAAACAACCCGATGGCAGATAGCCTAGAAGGTAGAAAACAAGCATCTGCTGGAAGAGTAAACAGCGCGGCAGGGAAAGAGGTGAAACGTGGCTGGGAGCATGTACACAGACATTAAACATATATCTGAGAAAGAGAGAAGAGACAGAGAGAGAGATCTCAAAAGCAAGATGACTAATTCAAACACCAACTACTTTGATAGTTAAGACATGTTAGGACATGTCATATTTTTCTGGTTTTCTCTGTGGTAATTGCTGTGGATGACAGTGTGTGATGTGCAAGACTGCAATGTTGAGGTAAAATAACTCGTACTAGCTAAACTACCGCAAAAACCAATGTCACGGGTTCAATTTCAATGGAACAGGTATAGAAAAATCTGTTGAGCTATCCACAGAGGAAGCGTTCTTGTGAAATCGAACAGATGCATTGTAATAATAAAAAAAATACAATACTAAAATCATAAAAATTTACAGAAGTAGCATTCTTTTCAAAATTCAAATTGTTATATATTTTGTCTTATTATTATTTTTTATTTAATTGGAGTTTTAATATTCCATATTAGTATACGTTGAACTGAAATATTCAATAAATTAATAACACTTCAGATTTGAATAGCAATCACTTGCAAGCCAAATATAAAACTATACTATTCGAGAATAAAGTGATGTTTTTCAATCAAAAACAACATTCTCCAACACTGGACGTTGAGGACACAGTGTAACTGAGGTTATTCTGTCTGTATTCAAGCGGTTCTCAAAGTTGCCCAAAGTCTAAAGCACAAAGTCACGACATACCGAATTTATAAGTCGCTTCTTTCTAGTCTGATACTCTCCTGTCTGTCCTACAACCTACAAACATATTCTGCCCTGTTAGCTCTTCCAGAGGGGAACTGAGGTGGGTCATGTCCTGAATCCGGCCAGAGGAGGGTCAGGCTTCTGTTTGACACCCCAAGCATCAAAGCATTACACCTGAAGTCAAAAAAAAACGCAGAGGTTTAATGCATATTTTAAAAAGCGGTAAATAAATAATATAAAATGGATTCGTAAAGTTTAGGCTGAAATGTCAGAATAGACGAAAACGAATCTCCCTCTGCCTGTTTTCGCATTGCCCTCTGTCTCTACTGACATGTTTTACCAACCTTTACAGGGCCTCTATGTGCTGACTACCCAGCTTACATCTAGACTAGCTTTTCTTTAATTAACTCACAGGATGTTCTGTTTGACCCACTGTGCTCCGAAGGGGATGACGGCTCATGTTGCACCAGAGTCAGTAATTGTCACCGAAAAAAGCCTCATTCTTTCTTTTCTCTAAATTAAGTCATCTCTCTTTTTCTCCAAATTAATGCACTCCATCTAAAACCTACCTGGACCCACCCCCTCGTAGCAGAAACAAACCCCTCCTTTTTACTCTATTCCTCATGCTCATTAAACTATAATGTGGTTTTAATCAGCTCATCACCTCTGGAATAGATCTGTGGAGATGATTTTCTCCTCCCAGAGGAAAACTGCACTGCTCAAAGGGTCTTTTATAGCAGAGGAGACTTTAAAGATATGTTTCATATGAGTAGCAACATTGATGTTTCTCCTGCAATTCCTATGAGAAATACAAACACTTGCATCTTCTGTTGGCAGGATAAACAGACCACCCATCCCAAATTACACAACTGGTTGAACTAATGTGCATTTTAAATGTACAAGTTAAGTTCATTTGACAGGATTTGTGAGCGCGCGCGTGTGTGTGTTTTAAATGGAATGGAATTTTTTTTCTTTTTTTGATTTTCATATTTGATCATCAGAAATGTATGGCTTAAAACATATTGTTATTAAATATAATGGTGATTGGATCACATTTGATACTTGAATAATCAAGTATTCCACTTCAGATTTTTTCTTTAGATATTACTATAAAAATCAGCAAAGCAGCATGTGAACCACAACCTGAAGGCAGATATTTTAAAAAATACTAAAAGGTATTTTACTAATTATAAAAGCATAAACTATCAATCAGATGAGAGAAGGGATGCATACAACAGGTTTTATAGCAACATTTTTAATCAGTATTTAAGTATATTTCATAAAATGTTGAGAATCAAATACGATATAGTAGGGTTTATAATGTTTAACTGTAAAGATGTGTAAATTATTGGCATTTATGGTGTTGTGTTTTCATGGCAACAAAGCTAGAAAAGTTTGTTGTTTGTTGTTTAAAGTAAAAAAAAAAAAAAAGTATCTTGTGGCTATATTATTGCGAGTATTTTATATGGATTTGCCCCATTCATGTCCATTGTAAGTCCTTCACTGTAACAGATGTTGGTTATTCTCTTTTCAGAAGTTGGAAATAATTTCTCTAGCTGTCAATCAATATTATGTCAGAAATGCTGTCTATAAATGATATTCCCAGAATATTCCTTTAAGCGGAAGTCTCTTTCCTTTCTACTGAATTGCATTGTTGTCTACGAAAAGCAATTGAGATATTAAGATCTCGGTTATGATTTTTCTTTCTTACGGGCTTTTTCCCACCTCCTCTGTGAGTTAAATAACCACTGTACACCGTCTGAGAGAATACAAGGCCAAACCTTTCTTCACTGTTTTTGACCAAACTTATATCCGGCCCATAAACGAAGGCACCCAGAGGCAGGAAGCGTAAATAAAGTAAATTGCTATAGGATGCCATAACATGAGGCTGTTTGAAATAGAGGGTGAAGTGACAGTCATTTAAAAGCTCATCTGGCTGGGCTGACATGGCGTTACTCAACAAGACAAATGGCTGGAGTAGTCAGCTTGCTGTAGTGGCTTCACCAGCAGCCAGAGAAACCTACTTAATAGATATTACAAAGCAAAGCCAGAAAGTTCTGCACTACTCTGCTCACACAAGCTATTTCTTAAAGGCTGCCCATGTTTCTTTCCCTCCAGTATCTCTCCTCTTTTAGCCATCTCGGCATGCTGCATTTTCTCTAAAGCTTTCATCACCTCTCCTCCCCAGCTGCCTTCAGCATCGCCTACACACAGCTGCCTCGAGCATGACTTCCCGGGCAGATGCTTCCTCTGGACACTAGAATAGAGAGAGTATATAAGTTCAGTGTGCATGATACTGACAAGGACAGCGCTGTATATTTAACCGCAGTCAAGGAGGAGGAAAATATAGAGACTTCATCTATTATGGGAAAAGTGCACTTTGGCCCTGACTAAACTCGCTTTAAACAAACTTTTCACACTCTCGCTAGCTTAACTTGTCCAGTAACAAAGTTCAGAGGTGTATATATTCACACATCACAGGAGAATTGTGTAACATTTTCTGAAAACCAAGAATATTTCCAGCATTTTTGCAATTCTTTATTGTGTTTAATGTTGGCAGAAATGACGTGTGCCATTCAATATTTTTAATAAAAGTAATATGACGGCGGCCAAAGTGTTTTTAACCAAACCACCGTCAACTGGGCCAATGTGTTTTGTTTATGTTACTTATTATAAGTGATGCTTATTAACTCTTTCTTGGTCAAACACTGAATTTTCCGTTATTCATGAGACAACGCTTCCCTGCCAAACACAGAATTTTCCAGGTTTCCGGGTTTTCACTGTTATACACTCTGGGATGCTATTACCCATCTCCTGAATAAGTCTTGAAAGTTCTGATCAAAAACACAAGCCGGGAAGATGCAGAAACAAGCAATCTCGTATTTAAGCATATGCAAATGAAAAATAATGTGAACATCAACACTAACTGCATATAAATGAAAACTGCAAAAAATGTTGGAGAGTGGAATGTCAATCCAGAAAGGTAAATTTGCCCATGCAAGCTTTGGGAGTATTGATGGAAGCCATCCACTGCATCATTGCTTTAATAATTATATATCCTGATCCAGATATTTGCTAAAAAATAATCAAATTAATTAATTATTTTAAAACATTCTCAGCTTTTTTTGCTCAAATTTGTGCTTTTTTATGACACCTACCAACATTTAAGTTTTGATTAAAGAAAAAAAAAACATTGAAGCTGTTATTATATTGCATGTTCATACAACAAAATATTCTGTGGGCCAATACATTTCTGTGAAAATTGAAAATCTGCAAAAACACTGGCAGCTGGAAACTTTTTTTTTTTTTAAACGCTTGGCGGGGAAATAGTTAAACATCTTTGTGCTTGTTGTTTGGGCTCATAAAGTGATCCAGTTCATGAAGTTAATAAAGAGGGTAGATGCAGAATGTTATATTTTAATATGTGGCTTGTTTCCAAGATGAGTTTATTATAGGCTTGTTCTTATTTGCTTTCAACAACAATCAACATTAATGGATCATAAATGTATCCTGTGATTTCGTACACTGCACATACAGAAGAGACACTATGATGCATGTTAACAAAAGTCATTAACAGCTAGTTGTTCGGTTCCAAACACACAGCGCAGAATTTTGTACATGCAGTTCTCACTGAATTTAGTCAAATCTGGAGTCAAATTAGATGCAGAATGCGGTTGTCTCTCCTGTAAATGACTCATCAGAAGAGTGACTGTGTACAGAACAGATTCAAGAACTAAAAGGTGACTTGACAACCAAATTTAGCTGCAGTGTGTATTTGCCCAATGACTACCTACTTTGTCTTCTCCTAAGGCTTATTTCACAATAATTTCACAAGACCAAACCACGCTTCATAATTTCTGACCAAATTCATATTTACCCATTAAAAAAAAAAAAACACCAGTGAAGTAGATATACATTCTTCACAGAAGAATCCTGTCTATTTAATTTTTTTTCTGAAAAGCAAGAACATTTTCACTATATCTCAAAATATCCCTTGTTTAATATCGTCTTAGGCTGATTTCACAAGTAGCATATTACGTATCTGAAATACACACAACATACACATATTATGTTTATACTTTTGGCATAAATCGACAATTGCAACTTGATTTCCCTTTGTTTTCTTCACACATTACATATCTCATATTTCATTTCAAGCACCCTGTCCACTGAAGGTTTGTTTCCATGGTAACCAAGAACACTAACTTATGAAAAAACTTTATTGGGGACAAATGGTTGCTTTTAGAATGAAATGAAAAAATAATCACCGGTCTCTCTATATGTTTGTGTGTGTGTATCTGTGTGTACTGTATATATACTGTATACCTGTATACACACACACACACACTAAAAAGTATATGCTTTCCCCAGTACAGTTGCAAATGGACTTTGCCTTTTCATTCGAAATTTGGCAGTCACTGTGTGTTTGCGACAGCAAAAATGCAAACGGTAATGCAGGATTTGCAATTGCATTTATAATTTGTTACTATGTATGTGACCACATAACGCAATTGAAAATACAATTTGCTATTCGTTTTGAATATAGTCCGGAATATTCTTCCATACTCCCCTCTCTTCGTTTAGAAGCATGCAATAATTTAAAACAAATTTGAATTGTTTTTGTATGGTACGATAAGACCATATATATATCTTAAAGCAGCTCAAATGTTTATGCATGCTATGATATTATCACATATGGCCTATTGTTCGATAATCTGGGGTCAGGCTTCCCAGTCAGTTGTTAAGCCTGTAATGTCATTATACAAACAGACTTTTAAAGTAATGGATCAGAAACCACTGAAATGGCATCATTGTCAAGTTCTTCAAAAGTATAATTTGTGAAGCTTTGATAATATTTTAAAGTTTTCATTTATGTATTTAAGTGTATATATGGACTCGCCCCTGATGTAAACTGTCAGTTGATACAAAAATTTCGTAACGATGGGGCAAAGAGAGAACTACTGTGGGTCAATCATCCTTTTCAGTGAAAGGTTCACATCTATGGAACAGCATGCCTGTTGATTTAAAGTTGCATCCAGATTTTAAAGATTTCGGTAGCACTTTATTTTACAGCCCTGTTCCTCTTGTACATACTATGTACTTATTATAGTAATTACAATAACTATTTAATAACTAGGCACTAACCCTGAACCTACCCCTAAACCTTACCCTACCCCATGTAGTTACCATGTATTACCAGAACTTTCTTAGCTAAATACACTGTTAGTACACTATAAGTACGAGTAAGTACACGTACTGTAAAATAAAGTGCAACCAAGTTTTCTCTATAAAGCTGAAACAATGGCTGAAATCTTTACAGCAATGTAAACATTGAGTACCTTAAGGCGGGCGTACACGGTGCGATTTTTGCTGTCGTACGAGTTCGCATGCGATTTTTTTCAATCGTGTGGAAATCGCGTATTCTCGTATGGTCGCGGCTCGTATCATTTGCCATGAATTACGAGCCGAGCAGAGTGGCTTACGAGCACTTCCCGACCTCCCGATCATTTTTAAACATGTCTAAAAAGTTTGTGAGCTATCGGTTTGAATTCGTGCCATTTGTGCGGTTGAACGAGCCGATTTGTTGATTTATCTGAAGTTGACCAATCACCAACTAGGAAAACCACAGAAGAAGAAAGACGAAGACGGCAGCTGAAGTCTGACAGGAACAGCGAGCGCTGTATGATGTTTCTAGCAACGTGTTCCAATGCCTTTTTAGTTCTCTCTCTCTCTCCCTCTCTCGCTCACACACGCATGCGTAGTTTACAGAGACTCTCCATAAACGTAACGGTATTATATACTGTATATCCCCATACACTACCTCTATCCATCACGAAAAATGCATGTTTAAAATTTCTATTAAACACCGTATAGTATTTTTAAAGCCATTTGGTTTACGAGGGCACAGGAATTGTCCTCACAAACCATGTTTACATTTTAATACCCATTTCAGATATTTATAAACCATATACAAGAACACACACACAGGGTAACAAGCGTCCCGGTTTCCTATTGTTGAAAAATAACCTGTACGTGTAGGAAACAGTCACGGCTTGTATCAATATTTTATATGCAGTTATGAGAGAGGGAGCGCAGTTATATTCGGCGCGTTCCACTTGAAGCAGCGCTGCACAGAATGATCACCTGTATGACATTAAAGTACCGAGAGCGATTCGAATGCATTGGATATGTGTGCTCTCTTATCGCTCTCGCGGTACTTTAATGTCATACAGTGATCCTTCTTTGCGTGCAGCGGTGCTTCAAGTCGAACGCGTCTATCAATTTCGTGCGATTGCTTCTGGAATTCGCATGTTGTAAAATCGTGTCGTATATCATCTCGTATATACGATTTTCAGATAAACTCACTCGTGCCGTGTGCGTGGACATACGATCTTCCGACCATCCGAATTCGCACCGTGTACGCCCGCCTTTAGGCTTATACAGGCTGGTTAAGTACATTTTCTTTATTCAGGTTGATTTACATTTTATGTGACTTTGTATAAAGTTACATATGTGTGTAGGTATGTCAAAAGGCCATTGTTGACTGTTTCAGTACAACATATACACATATAGATATCTGTATATTCATGTTATTTGTACTAATTTTGTTCCTTGCTTTCATCCTGCTTGTTCTGATTTGATATAAAAGCCTAACCAGGGATGAGAGCTGCAGACTAGCTTTATGCTATACCCTATGTACACGGCATCGGTTGTCTGTGTGTAACACTGCCTAGTGGATTGTCCCAGTTAAATAAACAGACAAACAAATAAAATAAAATAAAAATTCATAGCTTTATATAACATAAGCAACCTTATATAACAAACAAATTAAAAGGCGTTTAAAAAGCCAAAATAAATGATGATGGCATGGTTAATATGATCTAAAACGGTTAAAACAGTTGTTTTGTTGTTGTTGTTGTTGTTTTTAAAGCATAAAAAATCCCCAGATGCATATGTTTGATGGATTTGTGGAATCAAATCTGTGTATGTGTGTAAGGGAAGAAAGGTGAAGATGTACGGGCTATTTGTGATAAGGGGGTTGACATCAGTTGATAACAACGTTTGTGAGCCAAAACACCAGACTCTTTGAGCTGTCAGTCAGGTTTATGCACACACACACACACACACACACACACACACACACACCCACACCCCCCTCCTTCCTTCTCAAACCTATCTGAGATGTCAGATTGGATAGCTAATAGCCCCATCGATGTGGAAATAGCATCTCAAAGCAAATAAGATGCTGATGTCTCTCAAACAGGAAGAAAATCAATTACACACCATTTTTAGTTTTGCTGCTCTGAGACGTAAAGGCCAAACACAATTATCAACAACACGGAAACAAATACAATAGGAACTGACAGAATCACATGAGCAGCTATCTAATAGATGTCAATGGAGACTGACTAGAAGAAAGCAATTATATTACATAAATCACATACCACAACAATGTAGAAGGAATTGCAATCAAATTGCATTTTCTTGCCTCAAATGGAAACAGGCTTTGCTGATAACTTAAGTTATCATTTTGCCTGTACAATAACAGATAAGTATAAAAAAAAGAAATAAAGACATTGAAACAACTTGTGCAAATTAGAGTTAAATGACCTCTGGTCTTATCAATGCAGAGATAATATTTCACGGCAAATGTTAATGTCGCTTTTTATTACATCTATATGGATATGTTTAGCTTTAATTACCTTACAATGTATTTTCACCATATGTAACTACCACATAGATTTCAAAACAGTCAATCCACAGTCAAATGCATAAAGTAGCTGTGCCTTTTCACGATTCATTGTGACTTCCGTAAAAATTTATCATCAGAACTACTCAGTCATTGCCTTCAGTCACCACCCAGAACACCGTCCACCGTCCCACCAGAATGAGCAACAACAACACGGAAACATGTCGAGAAAATGCTGTTCAGTCGATGGATGTCAGGAAACGACATCATTGCACAGGCTTCCGAACAACATTAATATAACAGACCAGTGGCTAATGATCATTTATTTGGAAATACCACAGCAATTTAGTTCAATCTTAACCGTCTGTTCTGCACATTTCACAAGTGACTGCTTCATCAATCAGGCACAGTTCAATGCCGGTTTTTCAAAGAAGCTACTCATTAAAGATGCTGCAGTTACTACATTGTTGGGTCTGACCTTAAACCCGCAACCCGTTAATAAACATCTCACACATTTTTTGTTACATTATGGAGCCAGCATAATCTGATATTATAGTTTGTAAATGGTTATGCGATGCTAACGTGATGTTAACGTCAACTTACTGTATCAGTAGGAAAGCAATAGTTACATAGCTTACTGGGTTCAGTGTCTGAAAATAAAAACTGAAACCTTTAATTACGATTCTGAACCATACTGTTGTAAGTACATTTGAGGAGGTGGTTGGTTGTCTCCTGCTGACGCTAATTCAGGGTCTAAGTTTGGTTCAAACATGTAAGGCTGGACAAAATTTTCCTCAGCGGTGGCCATCATTACCAGTGTTTCTTATTTGTGAGTATCACCAAGCCGCAGCAGGCTACAGCATACATGACCTTAGTTACCTGTGGTTGGTCTGGCCGTGTGTCACTCAGAAAACAACATGCCAATCAGAAGAGAGCCTCAAGAACAGAGATGTATAAAGTACTAGAGACCAATACTTGAGTAAAAGTACAAGTGCTCTATCAAAAAAGTGATTAGAGTAGAAGTAGAAGTGCTCTTTAAGCACCACACTTAAGTAGAAGTACTAAAGTATTCAACATTTTTTGTACTTAAGTATTGCAAGTAGTCTATTTTAAAATTTACTACTCAAGTACTGAAAGTAAAAGTAGAAGTATTGTGTTATGTAGCTATTAAAGAAAGTAGTCAAAAGTTTGAACATATTGTTTTTACTATTTCAAATGATTAACCTAAAGGACTATCACAATTCCTTTGACTGTAACTTCTTGTAAACAAAAAACGGTTATGTCATAAATAACTTACCCTCATGTTGTTTCAAACCCGTAAGACATCAGAGGGTCATTTTGAATTTTTTGAAGCATCGAAAATACATTTTGGACCAAAAATAGCAAAAACTACGACTTTATTCAGCATTGTCTTCTCTTCCGTGTTGTAAGACAGTTAAAAACAAAGCAGTCTGTGATATCTGGTGAACGAATCATTCGATGTAACCGGATCTTTTTGAAACAGTCCACCAAATCAAATTGAATCGTTTTAAACAGTTCGCTTCTCCAATACGCATTAATCCACAGATGAATTAAGCTGCTAACTTGTTTAATGTGTCTGACACTCCCTCTGAGTTAAAACAAACCAATATCCCGGAGTAATTCATTGACTCAAACAGTACACTGACTGAACTACTGTGAAGAGAGAACTGAAGATGAACACCGAGCCGAGCCAGATAATGACTCGTTCACGATCAAGAACCGTTTCTGTCAGACGCGTCTGATTCGTGAACCGATGAGCTGATGATACTGCGCATGTGTGATTTAGCGTGAAGCAAACCGACACACAGAGTGATTCTTTTGGTGATTGATTCTGAACTGATTCTGTGTTAATGCTATGAGCCCAGGTGCAGTAAAGGCCCACCATGCCAGGTATAGTGGCCAATGACGCCATTGCATCGAGCGCAAAAGAATCGGTGAACTGTTTTCTTCAACTGGTTTATTGAATCGAACTTTCAGAAAGAACTAACGTTACTGGTCATCCGAGAACCGATGCAACCGGTTCTTGACTCGTGAACGAGTCATTATCTGGCTCGGCTTGGTGTTCATTTCTCTCTTCACAGCAGTTCAGTCAGCACGCGCAGTCTTCTTAATCGCTTGTTTCGCTCAATGATGTGCCAGCTTCATCAAACCTGCCATCTACAGTTCTGGCAGTGGTTTGTAATGGAATGATTCGTAACATTATTATAATTGTAACGAGTAACGATGCAGCACATAAAAAAAATATCGGAGTAAAAGTATTAAACTCAGCGAAAATATGTACCGAAGTAAAAGTGGAAGTAGGAGAAAAAAATAATACTGCAGTAAAGTACAGATACCGCCTTTTAGTACTTAAGTACAGTAGTGAAGTAGTTCTACTTCGTTACTATACATCTCTGCTCAAGAATATTAATTAGGCTAGACAGGACAGTTTGACCTACTCTTAGCAGAGCTACTGAGGGAAGAGCTGTAAAATATATTGAGATGGTTTTTGATACTTATACCACAAATACAACATCCAAACCTAAAATAAAACTCCATTGGCGTGACATTGCTCCGCTTCCTAAAACACTAATTCACTTCTCTTGTTAAAGTCTATTGTGCTCTCACGTCACTTTTTTTTCAGGATATTGAATGCCTTTTTCCCCTAGAACTCTCTGTTTAACCTTGTTCTTGTTTCGTCGATTGCTGTGTTTATTTTGACTACAATGTTTAATTATGCTTGGCACAAAGACACCGTCTTGTACAGCATTGGACTTAGTGATTTGGATCATGCAATAAATACTGATTCTCTTCACATTTTATTTTCTATTTCTTTTAATGATATTGTGCTACAACAATGAAAATGTTGTAGGCTAAAACCTTAAATAAGTTATGCTTCCATCATTCCAAAAAGTTTTTTATTTGTTGTTGTTGTTGTTGTTTTTTACAGGTTTTTGGCTAGCACAAGCTCAAGATATTTTCATGTTTTATTCTAAGATACAATACACATCAGTATTACCTCCTTGTGAATTTTTAAAGCTTTTCCTTGCCTTAACAAAGGCAGTTCCTAACAAGTGGCTAGATAGGACTACAAAGGTTAATCATGGGGACATTAAAATCATGCGACTATAGTTAGTTAATAGGCCAAGTTCAGCTTCATACTTCTGCCGATTGCATTTATGCTTCAAAATGTATGACATATGTGTTGATTTGTAAATATTATGATGAACAAAACATGTAAGAATCATAATATTTTGTTGGTCACAGAGCTTCCTGCTCTGCAATAATCCAAAAGCCAATGGAAAAATGATATTGGGTTTTATCAAAGAAACTATGGTGATGTAAACGTACGGTTTGTAAGTTTACGGTTATAGTAAGTTCTTTCACTTACTATACATAAATTAAAAAAAAAAAAACACTGTATCTTTTCGCATAGAGACATTTTATTAATCATAAAGATTACATTTTTACCACTATTTGTGGTAACAGCCACATGGAACACCATGCAACCATAAAGCAATGCCTTGGTAATCACCTACAACACCTCACCATATGCAGATGTCAAGAATACATCTGAATGCAGCATAAAAAGACATTATCTGATTTGTCCTAACGTGTTCTTTGTACGCTTCCGACATTCAATCCTATTGTTTGGAGATATCAACTATAAAACGCTTTAGTTGCAATCAGCAGCACTTTCGATGCAAATGAGCTCTTCTGTTTTCAAGATCCCGTCGTAACCAGAACAAAGACAATGATGACAATAATGCATGTTGTTCCATCAATTTCTCTTCTGGTATTTTCGCTACAAGAATAGACACATAATCATTCATCTACAGTACACCATTGTTATGTGAAATTTCTAATTGTTCCCATTACAGATTGTAGCCCACTGATTTACAATGGACATAGAAGCCAGTTATAATTACTCTGTGATATATGGGGGTTATTATACCATATTGAACACTGTAATACGATAAAAGGCCTCCACGCCATCAACCTCTGTCACGATCCGTGGGGGCGTACGCCGCCTCAGAGCACTGAGGTGTGACAGACCTTTGATGAAGGACTTCATTTAGACCTGTTTGTTCAGTGGCTGGTCAGTCTGAGCTGAAAGAGACCTGCAGGGGATCGCGTTAAGAGACCTCTCATTAGAGAGAGTGAGGTATTATGGAGTCTTCAAGCCCATTCGATGGCCACATACGGTTTTAGTGTTTGCTTTTGGAATTTCGGTGTCTCGCTGGGGTAGATCACAGGAAAGTGCCGGTTAGATCGTAACAACATAGAGTCGAGGGGGTTATGTCACCTGTTCGTGGTGCCAAGACTCATATTGGACAATGCTCAGTTTAAGTGAGGACAAATACTGGCCTCTGGCAGGTTTAAATAGCACACTTGCCATTGGAGAAGATGGAGACTTCCAAACTGTTACATAAAAATGTATTACGTACATGAACATATTCAATCCAAGCCCTGAAGCTGATTCAATCTTTACCTTATGTGGGAAAAGGAGAAGGAAATGTCTACAATTTTGAGCAGCATGGGCTAAAACAATGTTCTCACCAAATCCGAAATAGCTCATCCCAGGAGGAAAAAAAAATCTTTGATACTTGTTATGCATAATTATTATACTTTTCATCTGCATTGATATTGGATATTTAAATATGGATTTGTACAACTTTAGAATAGGGAACACATATGCATTATTAAATAAGAGGTTTCAATGAACAAACTCCTTATTTGCTGCTTATTAATAATTAGTAAGGTAGTTGTTGAGTTTAGGTATGGGGTTGGATTAAAGGGATCTAAAATCTGATCATGCAGAATAAGGCATTAGTATATGCTTTATAAGTACTAATAAACAGTCAATATGTTGGTAATACACATGTTAATACACAACTAGTTAACATTGAGAATTGGTCCTTAAAATAAAGTGTTACCAATATGAAAATGTACTACTAATTCATTAATAAATAAATAAATATTTAGTAAATATCTATTTATTATGGACGGCCGTTTCCACCACTGAATAAAATAAAAATAAAAAAAGGTATTCACAATTTTTTTTCTCACAATTATAACTCTTTTTTTGTCTCAAAGGCATGATACAAACTGCCCAAAAAATAAATAAATCTCAAAACTGCATGATATAAACTTGCAATTGTGAATTGTAAAGTCAGAATTGTGAGTTATAAACTCGCAATTGCGAGTTATAAAGTCCAGTGCTCACGGGGAAAAGACTGATATTTTACTGACTTCATTTCTCAGAATTGTTAGATTATATTGCAATGCAATTTCTATTGCACCAAAGGTGGAAAAAGCTGTTCAGATTAATAAAATATTGTTTGCACTCAGGAAATGACACAATAAGAGGATCATTTGGGAACCCAACCATGGTGGTGCTATGGACTTTCTGCAAAAGCCTCTTTTTGTAACCTTTATTTTAAGACATAAATATGTCTGTTAAGACAGAAATATGAGACAGCATTGTGTCTAGAATGAGGAAAGTGCATCACGCGCAGTCATTAGGATGAGACATGAGCCACTTGGGCAAAGAGAGAGACAGATAACACCAATATTTGTTTGCTTACTAACAGTAGAAACATAATGCAACCAGTGCAGTTTCTTTTCCAAGCACCATTTTCTGAAGCACACTAATGAAAAATAATTATTTTAGCTTGCTCACTAAGTGAGATTCTGCAATTTTCCATTGTGTTGGCTAATGTTCCTTTGGATGGACGCCATACGCATTAATCATTGTCTTTGAATTTAACAAACCTAAAGGTTTATAATCATCATTATTATTTATTCATTTACATTTTTCAAGCATTGCTTTAGCAATCTGAGCTACTGTGAAAATTAGTCCTCCACTGAGGTAGCCAAGACATCAGCTCTGTTCCAAAACCTAGTGAGCTGCTTCTTTATAGGCAGCATTTTAAAGCATCGTAGGCACACTCTCAACGTGAAGCCTGCTCCAAAGTGTAATTTATTCAACTTAAACGTAATTATGCTGGCTGCTAAGACACCATCTTTTGCCCAAATGGAAAGGCAACATCATACGTATCCTTCACAGTGCAAGTATTCCCAGAATTCACTGAAATGTACAAAGAAACAAAGTTGATTATAAGGATTTTTTACCTCTTTCAATACTGAAAAGTATAAATAGTTTTAAAAAACTGACTTTTTAATCCCAAACGTCCTGGATGCTGTGCTTATTAAAGTCATTCTTCTCATGCTGTGTGAATTTAAATCAATTGTGTGGTTCACTGTTGCTGCCTAAATTGGTCACTTATGAGGTTTAATTTCAGTTAGAATGATGCATTAGAAGGGAGCTGCCAATGTAGTTAGTAGCATCTCATATGCTTTTCACATTTTTGTAAAAAAAAAAAAAAAATTATAGGTTTATAGTGTTTTTGCATTGCTGTCAGTGATTTTTGTCTTCCACATGTGGAATAAAACCGTTCAGCATTCTGACACAGCAAAGGCAACAAGCCCTCGCAGAGAAACAGCCAATGTCAGTGATTTTTCTTACATTATATGATCTCTATACTTTCAAGGCTTCAGATGATGGGGTATTTGATGCGACTGTAGGAATTGTTATATGTAGAATGTGAAACTTCCTTCCATAAAGTCAGTCGGCTTGAAAAGCAAACTCGCTGAGTTTTCAATCATTATACCTGCTCTGTTTTATTCAAAGCTTTCAGGTGAAGATCAGAGGTTTGGCAGTCATGACAACTCACTATGTGTTCTGTAGAAATATAATAAAACATTACAGAGTGTATGTATTCTGCAGAGTGTTTATTATTTATTATTGAAGCACAGCATCTGCAGTCAGTAAAGGGGCCTGCGTGCTGACCGTGATTTGCAGAAACGAAGTCATTCATTTTGAGATGAGATGAGAGTTTGTGATTTCTGGCAGCAGGAATGACCGTGCCAGGTGTGGGCGTGTCCAGCGAGGTCACAAAGATGATACAAATTTTACTTCATGCAAATGATCAGCAACTCTATGCAGCAGCTACAGTACCAGTACGAGTGAAAACAATGGAGTTCATGTGATCTGTCAGTAGGGAGTGATTTCACTGTTCTATATGATTTGTCTGTGCTCACATGGTATGATATAATTATGCATGGAAACTATGTTAGTAATTGTCAGCCCTGAGTTTGATTCATGCATTGATAATTGTTCATCTTGTTCGTGATATGATGAATTATGCACTACTGTAATTTATATACCAACACTTTCGCCTCCAGAATGAATTTTGAGCAGGAAGAAAACAGATTCTGTTTAAAATAGAATGAAAGCTTATTTTTACCAGCACACATCTAATTTAGACAGACAGAAAGATAGACAAACAGAGAGTTAGATAATAGATAGACAGATAGATAATAATAATATCTCTGTCAGTGTGAATGGGGCATTAAGTGGTGTTTTTAGGGGCCGGCAGAGTTGAAAGTGGTGGGTCATCCAAAATATAGCTTTTACATAAGGTCAACAAACCATCTGAATAGCAGTGTGCCCTTACACTCAGAGATCCACGAGGCACTAGCTAAATGTGTTTGGCCTTCTCTTAACATTACTCTCCTGTACCGTGTCCAAGGCTGGATCTAACGCTTCGAAAGCTGCAATTTTGTCAGGTTCCTTGGGCAGAAATGTCTTGATCTTCGTGCACTGGCTCTATGCTGTCATAGAGCTGTTGACCCTGAAATGTGTAGAAAAGGTTCCTTCTTGGTTTTGTTCCTAAGCCCAGTTAATTGTTCCCCGCGGTCTTGTCACGTGAATCAGCACCAAGGCTGAAGCATTAATTCACACAGGTTTCTCAAAAACAGAGTCATTTCAATACGTAAATGTCAGTTTGTGGAAACAAAAAATGCCCACACACATTATGCTTTTCTATTCATTGCTAAAATCATCAGCGTGATAGTCAGAGAGAGAAACAGAAGAGAAAAGAGTGAGTTTCAGCAGCAAAAGAACAATGTGTATGTCATCTGCATGCATTTTCTGTGAAGTTGACTGTGGGGAAATGTCAAAACCATCTCAAGCTCTAAAGTGGAGAATAATCAAACTGCTTTGCTTGTGAAATAGAGCACTAACCAAAGCAACTCCTCTGCACCCCCCTCTGAGTTTGCTATGCCATTATGCAGTTTTATCCCCTTTGAATATTTCTGAATATACTGATTGACAGTGGGGGGTGTCATTATCGCAAACTGTGTGAAGAATGAGTCACTGCTATTACACAACCAAAGAACAAAAGGGGTGATTTAAAAGTCTCTCACCTTTCATTAGAACAGGTTTCAGGCTGTACAAAACCTGCATATAGACTTTCTTTTGTGAGACAAGTTGCTTCCGTCTGGAGTATTTAACAGAATTCTGTAAAATATGTCTTTACTACTGGTTGGGTTTCTAACACCACTTCAGCAAGGTGGGAAATATAATTTAAAGGCAAGTGTGTCTTTTGTCATCTTTTGTGGCTTTTTAAATTGTTTTTTACTGTAATGCTTGTAAGAAGGGATGCATTTTTTTTTTGCAGGTATTAATTATAAATTACTAACTATAATTAATAATAATTATAAATTATATATATATATATATATATATATATATATATATATATATATATTAGTGGTGGGCATAGATAAATTTTTTTAAATCTAGATTAATCTCAATGTGATCTTGAAATTAATCTAGATTAATCTTTAAGAGACGATGAACACATCCAATATAATACACATCCCATGTTTTCCTTAACTGTTTACTTTCTTTTAAGAAATAACTGACAGTTTTTTTCGCGCATAATTTCCAAGGTGGATATTTTGACATATTTTGTATGTATTTGTCGGCAAATTCGATGTTCAATTCACTAGTTCACGCTTACATATAATTAGCTGAGGTATGGTATGCGTATTTGGCGTGCTGTCCGGGGAAGGGCTCCGAGCTCGGGAATTGCCCGAACCTAGAGTACCCCCCCTTCCCCGTATATTGTAAAGTGAACTTGAAGTGAGGAGATGGGGTGGAGGAGGGATGCTGATAAACCGTCAATGGATAGAGGTAAGTCAGCGATATTTATACTGTGGGATTCATTACTTGATTGTGGTCCACCTGTGATGATTAGGCTAAGTATCTGACGCGCTCCTCCTGAATCTTCATTGATAATTACATTTCACTAGTTCACGCTTACATATAATTAGCTGAGGTATGGTATGCGTATTTGGCGTGCTGTCCGGGGAAGGGCTCCGAGCTCGGGAATTGCCCGAACCTAGAGTACCCCCCAAAAAGGCAAATGTACAAGAGGACAGCCGCCAGTTTAAAGAATTCCCCCCCAAAAAAGCAGAGTACTGGCGGGGGCTGATTTGGTTTCTGAGAAGTCATCTCGTTGGCAGGCTGGAAGGGCCTACGTACTCCGGAGGGAGCGACATGGGAGTTGGGAGAGTAGGCCCTACCGGCTGCAGCTAGTGAACTACGTGGTTGTTGGCGCCCGGTCGGTAGGGCTCGGGCCGATGCTCAACTGGAGCTTTTTGCCGTTGGAACGGTGAGCCCTACCGGCCGATGAGGAGGTGCAGCGTGTTTGTGGTGCCCGACCGGGAGGACCCGAGTTGCCTCGACCGGAATAGGTCACGGTGTCGGCGTACGGGCCCTACTGGCTGATAGCCCCTGCTATTCAGTGGGTGAAGGGCCTAACGCTGACCGAGAGGGCCCATGAAGCCTCCGACAGGAGATTGAGACTCAGGATGACGGACGTCTGGGTCCTCTCGGTTTGGCAGATAAAAAGCTTTTGGGCTAGCCGACAAGGAGGACTCTGGCAACATCCGAAGGGAGATCCCGACTCACGGCATCGGATGGATGAGACTCGCTTTCGGCTGGCAAGCATAGGCCCGTCCGGGAGACTCTCGCCAGACGTCTGAAGGGAGCACACGCGACAGACGGGTAAGCCTCGGCGGACGGGGAGGGTTGGAAAGGAAAACCCGACTGGGAGGACTCTCGCAGCATCCGATGGGGCCTCTAACTCAGAACATCGAACGGGTAAGCCTCGCCAGACGGGGTTAAAAGATGTGAGAGTAGCTGAGGGTAGCTTTTTTTTTTTTTTTTTTTTTTTTGCAGGATTTGGCGAGAGGACGAGACTCGTAGCGTCGGACGGTTAAGCCTCGCCTACCGTCAAATGGAAAGGTAAGTTGCGTGGCCGAGAGACTGTTACCGACGTCCGAAGGGAGCACACACATCGAACGGGTAAGCCTCGCCGACCGTAGGGTGGAAACGTAAAGCAAGTCTGTCCAGGAGGCTCTCGCCAGCGTCCGAAGGGAGCACACACATCGAACGGGTAAGCCTCGCTGACCATAGAAAAGGAAAAGGTAAGGTTGTCTAACCGGGAGGCTCTCGCCAGCGTCCGAAGGGAGCACACGCATCGAACGGGTAAGCCTCTCCGGATGGCGGACAGAAAAGGTAACGATAGGTGGCCAGGAGGCTCTTGCCAGCGTCCGGCGGGGACAAAACTGGGTGAGCCTCGCAGGCCGTAGGATGGAAAAGGTAAGTTTGTGTGGTCATTAGGCTGTCGTCAGCGTTTTAAGGGAGTTTGCTACTCCCGGCAAGAGACGGGTTAGCCTTGGCGACCATAGGAAGGAAGGAGAGTTTATTGTGTGTTTGGTGCTTGCAGCATTTGAACAGCTTGCTTGTAGGTTTGTAACCTAAACCACGCGGTAAGGTCGTGGTTGGCTGGCCAGGAGGCTGTCGCCAGCGTCCGATGGGAGCACTCGCATCGGACGGGTAAGCCTCACTGGCCGAGGGTGGAAGAGGTCAGGTTGTCTAGCCGGGAGGCTCGGACCGACGTCCGATAGGAGCTTAGCTCCAGGAATCGAACGGGTAAACCTCTCTGGCTGAAGGACGGAAAAGGTTGTCCGGCCGGGAGGCTCTTACCTTCGTCCGACAGGAGCTTAGCTCCCGGATAGAACGGTTAAGCCTCGCTGGCCAAAGGACGGAAAAGGTAAGGTTGTCTAGCCGGGAAGCTCTCACCTACATTCAATGGGAGCCCTAACTCCGTGCATTGGATGGGTAAACCTCTCCGTACGTAAGACAGAATGGCAAAGCAGGTAGCCGGGGGCTTTCACCTACGTCCGAAGGGAGTGTGAGCTCCTGGCAACGAACGGGTAAGCCTTGCTGGCCGCAGAATGGAAAAGGTGAGGTTGTCTGGCCGGGAGGCTCTCGTCAGCATCCGATGGGAGCTCAAGCGCTTGGCATCGAAGAGAGAAGCCTTGCCGGCCATAGGATTGAAAAAGGTAAGGTTATCTGGTCGGGAGGCTATGGCCAGCATCCGGTGTCTTTTTATTTATCATTTATTTATTTATTTTCTATATTTATTTTTATTTTTATTTATTATATTTATTAAAATTGCGACACCAGATGGGTAGTCTCTCCAGCCATCGGAGGGAAAATTGAGATTGTTTTATCTGCGAAGAGCTCGTTAGTGTTCGGCGAAAGCGTAACTTGCGGTATTGGATGGGTACATCTTGCCATCGGAGGGAAAATTTGTTTGGGCTGCAATGTACTCATTGGTGTTCGATAGGTAAATGTCGTTTTTTTTTTTTTTTTTGGTTAATCGGCCTATTTTAATCGGGTAAGCTTCGCTGGTGGTCGGATGGAAAGTCCAAGATTGATTAAGTGGGAAAGCATCTGGCAGGATTGTAATACTTGCGATGTCAAATGAGTAAGCTTTGCTGATAGTTGAATGGAGAAGGCAAAGGTTGGTTCAACCGGGAGCCCTCTTGCAGGGCCTGGCAGGGAGTTCGATACTAAAGATTTATTTGTCTACGAGGGTAGACGCTGTGAGGCTTACTTGAATAATTGTTTAGCAAATCCAATGAGCTGCTTCCGATAATGAGTCCGAAAAAATCTTGGTGCAGTCATAGTATCCGAAATTAAGAGTGCAAAAATAAATTGGATTTCCTGTGCCAGTGTACCCCAAATAGGTGCCATGTATCGGCAATGTGGTCATTGTCAGCACGTGAGATCGATGGTACATATCGACGATGTAATCGTGCATGGGTGGAGTAAGAGAAAGATTCTTTATACTTTCTGAGCTTACTATTTACCATTTTGACCATGCAGGTGCACGAAAAGAGCCTATGGAATCACCAATAATCAAAAAAAATATATATACTTTCGGACGTACTGATACACTGGTATTAAGTATAAGTACTATATTTAAATACTGCTAGGTCATGTAGTCGGCACTACGGTCATCTCGCTTGTCCAGTGAATTTTTTTTTTTTTTTTTTTTTTTTTTTAACCTACGGGCTCACATCATCCTTTGAGAGCACGGGCGAGCGGGAAATGCAGTGCTGAGATGGGATAACGGAGCAGTTTGATAGCCGATTTAAGGTAGGCCACCTAATGATTATTATAAAAAACGTTGGTTGGAAAATGGGCCTAATATCGTCTTGGCTATTGTCGATACATGATGCTATCACCGCAAGCTCGGATGCATTGCATGCCTTTAGGCAGAGGTGATGTGTGGTATTTATTTATTTATATTTATTTATTTATTTTTTTATATATATTTAGGTGTAGGAAAGGCTCCTGCGGGAGCAGACGCTGCTACAGCAGTGGGGAGAACGGGAAAGGCTCCTGCGGGAGCAGACACTGCTACAGCAGTGGGGAGAACGGGAAAGGCTCCTGCGGGAGCAGACACTGCTACGGCAGTGTGGAGGTATAGGAAAGGCTCCTGCGGGAGCAGACACTGCGTGGCAGTGAGGAGGTGTAGGAAAGGCTCCTGCGGGAGCAGACACTGCGCGGCAGTGAGGAGGTATAGGAAAGGCTCCTGCGGGAGCAGATACTGCGCGGCAGTGAGGAGGTGTAGGAAGGCTCCACACTTTTTTCACACTAATCAACTTTTTTAAAATCGCCCAACATAGGTGCATATCTGACGTGCAGAAGAAGTACATTCCATAGCTTAGGGGCTTCATATGAAAAGGCTCTTTCCCCCATGGTCTTTAGCTCACATTATGGCTGGTGAAGTGAAAGAGTTAGTACAGCGAAGAGAGCGTGATGGAATATAAGGACTGATGAGTTCACAAAGATGCTCAGGTGCAGTCCCATGAAGTGCCTAGTATGTTAAGATAGAAATTTTAAAATCAATTCTCACGTTTACGGGAAGCCCGTGTAATTGTGAAAGAACCGGTGTAATGTGTTCGCGAGGAGAAGTACAAGCGTGCGGCAGAATACTGAAGCTTGCTCAACGATTTAGCTGGAAGGCCTGAGAACAAGGCATTACGATAATCTAACCTAATGCCTTTGGATTCGTGGTTAAAAGTGGCATCATCATCCGACGGAACGGTGGATCTGTAGTCCAAATCTATGCGGGATCCACACCCCGGATCAGCGGGTGGCGGTAATGCACCTTTACGTTGGTTTGCCAAAACCGCCATAAAACGCTACTAGAAGAAGACAGAACTACGTCAAGACGTAGTTTAACAAAACTTTAGCCGCAAAACTGCTTTTAGATGCAACACTTTGAATGCGAACTGCCGTAAAAATCCAGTGAAGAAAAAGAAGAACCTGTTTTTTAGCGTCTTCGCCTGGAAATGTATTAGTCTGCGCCGCTAGAGGAAGCGGCCTCACACTGCCACTCGGCCGGAACGCCGTGGTGAAAGACTGAGCCGTGGTTGGATTCTTTCTGCTGCAATCCAGCGCTCGACGAGAGCTCGGTCTCGGGCGGCACGATCGTGTATCGAGCAAGACGAGCTCGGAGTTGCACGGTCTATTGGCCACGATGTGTGGCTTGGCGAGGATAGCAGCTGTCGCGATGACGCTTAATGCAGCTCAACGGCCGTGTTTGGCTGGGTAGAAATGATCTCGGGTCCGGCAAAAGCAGCAGGTCTTATAAATCCCCTGTTTAGCGCTCTTCGTTGGTACGAAAATTGGGTCTGTGAAAAGGTGACTGACGAAGCGAACCAGCATGCTGATAAACCGTCAATGGATAGAGGTAAGTCAGCGATATTTATACTGTGGGATTCATTACTTGATTGTGGTCCACCTGTGATGATTAGGCTAAGTATCTGACGCGCTCCTCCCGAATCTTCATTGATAATTACATGTGTTTTGAGACGCCTTTCTCTGCACGAGCCCTGAACACCAGAACACTGTGGTGTTGAATTGGGCTCTTTCACATCTTTTTGTTTGTTCAAACTGCGATTTATATTTGTTCGTTCAGGTGCAGGAGGGACTTCGAGGAGAACTTCGCAGAAGAGAGCTCGGTTCAGTGTTGCTGTCCGTGATACCCGGCTCTCTCTCTCTCTCTCCGCACCGAACACAGTACGCGAGTAACCAGCTACTCTGTTCAGCTTTTCCGCGTCTTGTTTTTGGATGCTTTAATGTTTAAATCGACAAGCAGTAAGGCTTAAAAACACGTTAAAAAGATAAGCTTTCGTGACGATGCGCAGCAGTGGCTTAACACCAAGCAAGCACTTGTCGGAAATGTAATGCCCCTTTCCATAATTGTGAGCTTCATCTTTCAAAATAAATGTAAAGGCAGTAATGTCCTTAGATTTACCATCAGTTCAAAAGCGTTGTATGACAGACAAAGTGATGAAGCTTGTATGTGTTTGCAGTACACAAGCCATGAACGGTTAAAGGGGTCATATGATGCGATTTAAATTATTCCTTTTTCTTTGGAGTGTTACAAGCTCTTGGTGCATAAAGAATTTCTGTAAAGTTACAAAGAGTAAAGTTAAGATTTGTCCACGGCCTCTAAAAAGGCTCGTTTAAACACGCCCCCACATCTCTACATCACTATGTGAGAAGATTTGCAAAACACCGGCCAAATGTTCACGCAAAGAAACAGGCATACCTTTTATTCTCTCTGTTGCCGCTGGTGCCATTTTTTGGAGAAGCTGTGTGTTTAATTGTGAAAGTGAAACTCTTCTTTTTGGCCTTCCAAAAAAAGCACAATATTCACTTTGACATGCCTAGAGCAGATCCGTGCTGGTCGCTGAGGAAATACATCAACTTTGCACTGTGGCTCGCCAGATCAGCTTTCAATTTGGACAAAGCTGAGACCAGCAAATCACAAATGCAGACATGGTTTTATGTCTACGCAGCGCGATATGCAACGCAAAACAAAAAAAGACAGTATGAGTCATTATAATCAATAATTATGTTTCCACTGGATGCAACAATTGCCTAGTTTGTAAAGGGTTTTATTGTTTGTGTCCTGCCATGCTGGTGTTCTGACAGGGACACGGCATAACAGTATATGTTGAGGGGTGTAACATTTCCATCAGATACTTGAAACATTTGGTCAATAACACACACTGAATAACTGGCCAATCTGAGCAAACCTCACTTTTCAGAACGACAAGCCTTGTAAAAATCGATGAGTTTCACAAGGCGGGGTTTTTGAGCCCGTAAGTCACGACTTACCTTTAAGTAGGGTATAAAAATTACAAATATATATATATATATATATATATATATATATAAATATATATATATATATATATATATATATATATATATATATATATATATATATATATATATATATATATATATATATATATATATATAGTACAGACCAAAAGTTTGGACACACCTTCTCATTCAAAGAGTTTCTTTATATTTCTTTATTTCTTTATTATTACGGGTTTTTGAGCCCGTAAGTCACGACTTACCTTTAAGTAGGGTATAAAAATTACAAATATATATATATATATATATATATATATATATAAATATATATATATATATATATATATATATATATATATATATATATATATATATATATATATATATATATATATAGTACAGACCAAAAGTTTGGACACACCTTCTCATTCAAAGAGTTTTCTTTATTTTCATGACTATGGAAATTGTAGAGTCACACTGAAGACATCAAGGGCTATTTGACCAAGAAGGAGAGTGATGGGGTGCTGCGCCAGATGAGCTGGCCTCCACAGTCACCGGACCTGAACACAATCAAGATGGTTTAGGGGTGAGCTGGAGTGCAGACAGAAGGCAAAAGGGCCAACAAGTGCTAAGCATCTCTCGGGAACTCCTTCAAGACTGTTGGAAGACCATTTCAGGTGACTACTTCTTGAAGCTCATCAAGAGAATGCCAAGAGTCTGCAACGCAGTAATCAGAGCAAAAGGTGGCTACTTTGAAGAACCTAGAATATGACATATTTTCAGTTGTTTCACACTTTTTTGTTATGTATATAATTCCATATATAATTCCACATGTGTTAATTCATAGTTTTGATGCCTTCAGTGTGAATCTACAATTTTTCCTAGTCATGAAAATAAAGAAAACTCTTTGAATGAGAAGGTGTGTCCAAACCTTTGGTCTGTATTGTATATTAAATTTAAATTAAATTTATGCATTTAACAGACGCTTTTATCCAAAGCGACTTACAGTGCATTCAGGTTATCAATTTTTACCTGTCATGTGTTCCCGGGGAATTGAACCCCCAACCTTGCACTAGCTTGCTTGCTAACACAATGCTCTACCAGTTGAGCTTCACTACAACTGTTTTGATGGAAAAAAGCTCTACAAGTATGGGTAGGTGGCTGCCAAATACACATTAAAGCAACTCAAACTCAAAGCAGATACAGAGATGAGCGTTTGTGTGGTATAGTATATACTGCAAACAGAGCAGCTCTGAGATACTGCAGACACCTCAGATAATGAGCTGCTGGTGTGTAAGAACACAGTGCCATCCTTCACTCTGAAAAACACAGCACATATATTCATTTAATTAAATTGCAGCCTTAGCGAGTTGATAATTGGACTAAGTCATAGCAGTCTTGCTATTATTTAGATCAATTGTGCAGCCCCACTTGTGAGACACAAAGACATAGTGGAAAAATGCCGTCTCATATGTAGCTGACCTCTGACCTCCTCCCTGTTGCATGTAGGCTGGACAGCGTGGGTGAAAGTATCGCTTTGATTGGCTGGCGCCAGGCACATAAATGATTGACAGCACTTAATGAGAGCCCAGGAGAGGTAACCCGACAGCTGTTTGTTTGCTGCTAATGAGAGACTGGTAGAGGAGAGAAAAAGGCTCACACACTGGAACTCTTTGAAAGAGTCTGCCTTCAGAGCGCTTGGCAAAAAAAGAAGAAGTCCTACCTCTCCCTGAGGGCCGTGCTCGGGGGTCTGCTGCAGTGAGCCGCTCTGGAGACTCCTGGGTTCTGCCACCGCTGTTCACCACAGATCGGATTTGATGTTTGCACAGAGACCAGGGAGATGTGGCTCGTAAAAGCTTTGCTCTGTCTGTGTTAATTAGGTTTAACAAGTTTGTATTGATCTTTCATAAAAGATGATGATATGAAAAGATGATGAACCATTTTAAGGATTTAGGTCATGTGATTTTGGTAACAATACGCGCTGGATTGGCTCAGTTTTATCTGTACAGAATCCTACTTCAATTGTTCTTTCTCTTTGAGCTTTTATAACCAAAACAACCCCCCCCCCCCCACAGCATGGTGGAAATAATTAACTGTGTAGTTTCCAACCCAAAAAAATCATAAACGTCTGTTGCACTCTTTCCGAAGGACAAACTGCCTGCTGTCTTTCTTTTATACAGACCTCTTCTCGGCTGGTGAGAGCTGCATGATTTTAACAGACAGCATCAGGTGGCATGCTGTTACACCCAGTGTAGGAAACATCTACCATGTTGAAAACATACAGGGCTAAAAATAAAAAAAAGTTGAATCCTCAGTTTCGCAATGTAAACACTGAATTAAGCATAGCGGGTTCTACTTTCTGCTCCGCTGGTCTCATGACAATCAATAAAGGTCTTGGCAGACTGTTTTAAGGTACTTAAAGTGATAGTTATGGCAAAATTGGAAATTCTGTCATTGTTTACTTACCCTCATGTTGTTCTGAACCTCCAAAACATAAGAAGAGATGTTTAGCAGAATGTTTTCTCTACAATGAAAGTGGATGAGGACCAGGGGCTGTCCAGCTGAAGCAAGGACACAAAGCATACTAAAAGTAGTTCGTACAGACTTGTGCGCTAAATTCAGAAGTCATACGGCAGCTATTTTAAAAATCTTGTTTACAACATCTGTCATTTTTTTCACTTCACACAGTTTTTTCAAATTGCACAGTTTACAAAAGGCATGAAGGTGTGTAAATCTTCATTTCAGGTAAGTGATATCATTGAATGAAGGATGAATGAATGAGAGTTCACAAGTTCATGTTAATATAATGCTTGAATGAGATGAAGGTACACTTGCTGGCTTGCTGTCTGTAATGGAGGGATTGAGAATGAAACATGATTCAAGCTCTCAACTATCTCCTTGACTAGCTAAATACAGAATGAAAATTAGTAGAAATAGATGTGGAGTTAGGGTAATTGGCAAGATTAGAACATACTTCTCCCAAAACGTAATGTAGAACTCCAAGATGAGAGCACTAAATGTCAGCATACAATCATGACTATCACATCACTGGTATTTGCATGACATTCTTTTGCTATCATGGCTCTTCAGATAGCAATAATGCTAACAAAACACTTAGACACTTGGTATGTTTACATGCACCAATTTTCCATGGATTTATCAGAATAAATTGAATCTGCTTTTAGATTCTGAAAGTGCTGTTTATGAATCGTCAATGTTACAGTCCGATTCACACACACACACACACACATAAAATGTATGCAACTATGTATAGAATTAGGTGATTTTTTTAATCTGTCACACTTTAAGTACAAGCAAAAGTCTTTATTCCAGGAATCGCAGGAAAAATCCACAACGGTATGGACAAAACTCGATAGAGGAGATACGCAAAGACAGGTACTTAAAAACTATAGATCATTAAAAACACAGGTGCATAGAATGAGACAATTAACATGGGATACGGAACACATGGTAATGGAAACCAACGAAATAATTCCAGGGAACACAACGAAATAAGTCAAGGGATGTGACATTACTGGCACCATAGAACAACAGGGAGGAGAATGGGAGGGAAGTCCACAGAGAAGAGAATTGAAGAAGGAGCCAGGGAGCAGACAGGAGGGACTTGGAGCAGGAGGAGTCCAGCTGGGCCCAGGCCACAGCCATGATGTCGACCCATGGTGGAGCCGATGGAGGGAGGAGCCATGGAAGAAGAATGGCCGCCGACTCCAGGGGGCCGACCAACAGCAGCGGAGCAAGTGGTGGAGGAGCCTGAGGCAGAGATGGAGAGACGAAGAGCCATGGCGACGGGAAGGATCCGGAGGTCCTAGGCGGAGCCGATGGGGCCGGTGACCAATGTGGAGATGTGGATCCGGGAGGCCACGGTGGAGCAAGAGCGACAGAGGACTGAGATGGAGCCGAGGGGATGAAGGAGCCTGATGGAGCCAGAATGCCGGAGGGACGAGGTGAAGCCAGAGGAGTTGAGTCCCGAGGCGCAGGATGGTCGACGCCAGACCAAGGTGGAGCAGGAGGGAAGAGGGAGCCAAGCGGAGCTTGTGGACTGTTGGACATGATGGAGAGGAGGGAGCCAGGAGAAACATGCAAATTATTTCCCAGCAGTTTACCTTCACAGACAAAACCAACTGCTTTTCTAACTTGTGTGTTTTTAACGTAAACTTTTTGTGAAAGAGAACTTAGTTTAGTACTCACATGCTGTGACAGCCTTTTTTTGTCCTGTGCTTCGAACGTGTGCTCTAAGAAAACTGTATGTCAGAAGTTGTAAACTTGTATTTTTTAAATGCATGATTTCAGCATGATAAACATGATAATCAGAACCAGAACAGATGGTTTTAGCAGGTCTGAGCTGTAATAGCTCTATTCTGGAAAAGGGGTTGGAGAGCAGCAGATCATTTGCATTTAAAGATACAGGCCTGAAAACCAGGCGTGTTTCTGCATCCACTCAAAATAGACATATTCAAAGTGATATAATAAATGATCTGTGGATTATTTTGAGCTGAAACTTCACAGACACATTCTGAAGAAAGAATTAGAATTATTTACATACTCTAATGTAAAAAGGGGCATAGTATGTCTCCTTTAAGTGTCTTCATTCAAAGCTTAATCGCACATCTCCATTTATTCCTATATGTGCTCTTTTCTACATAGTGTGTTCAGGGAGGATGTCTAGCCTTCTCTTCGTACTGTTTCACAATCTAGCATCCTTTCTTCAGCATGAGAACAACAACAGCCTCTCTGTCTCTCTCTCTCCCTCTCTCTCTCTCTGTGTGTGTGCGTGTGTGCGTGCGTGGGCGATGGGGGAGTGGATTTATGGGGTAGATTAGAGCAAACGTGAACACGCTTTGCCAGCCGAGTGTACATTCAAACGCCCGTGGGTGGCGCCAAAAGAGCAAAGAGCCCTCAGCTCTTTACTGTTGAATGCATCAAACTGTATTTGTTCATTGGATGCGATTCCAACGCGATCAATACTCATCATATTTTACGACCCAATTGCTCAGTATTATGATCCATGCACGATCAAGTAATGACACAGAGAGCAGAGCTCCGTGGGTGACCCTTGGGTCTGATGCTTAAAGACTTTGAAGCCACCTTTTTAAAACTAACAGCTCCTTAAATGAAAAACAGATAAAGAGTTTGCTAAAAGAAATGATGATGGATGAGACTCACCTCTACGCGAATCGTTTCCCCGATCAGTTTCAAAAACTGGTTCAGAAGCTATTATTTTAAAAAGGCCACCATGGTCCATGCCACGTGCTCTTTTTCATTATAACATTTGATTTATAGGTATGTTTTGTGTAATGTTATGCCTACCAGCCCAGTATAGGCAACAGCTCATTAAATTATAGAAACATTTGCAACATTTGGAAATGTTCGTTGTATGGGCATACCTAACTGATGTTTGGTCAAGTAACTCACATTTAGGTCCATAAGTCAAATCCTCAGTTCAGTCCAAAGGCTCTTACCATCAGACCACATTTCTCGTTAGGCAGTTTTGAACACAAGAAAGTTCAAAGATCAATGACTCGTGAACCGATTCGGTCGAATTCTGGTTTAGTGCAAATAATGAATGGAAAAGGTCTGACCCGATTTGTTCACGAAACTGACTTGCTAATAGGAAGCAATGAAACACAATAAAAAAAGAATATGGGCCATATATATTAGGCTATTAACAATTATGCTATTTTCCTAATCTAATTGTGCCTTTTTCATCAAACAGCCTGTGGCGCGCGAGAGCCCCACCTCCTCTCGCTTTGCGCGTCCGCCTGCGCGCGCTTCTAGAGGAGAACAGCGCGCGGTGCTGAGAAATCTCTTCGCTCACTCTCTCACATGCATAGAAATGCGGGATTAACCCTGTGCGGAGAAGATCCCTGTGCCAAAACTGCGTTGATAGTCTACTTCTGAGGAAAGCGAAGGGGGAAAACCCGACTCCATACGCTCTACCATATATTGTTACATTTTTACATTATTTCCGGTAGATTACGCTATCATTCCGAAACGAATAACGAGTGTGATAAATCTTGTGAGAACCTGTGCTCTCCTAAAATGAGTGTTTGAGGATTTATGGACTGAAACGGGGGAAGTTGCTGGCATTAGAACTGTTCCTGTGTTGAGAAACAACAGAAAAGACATTTCAACACCCATCATCAGCCGCAATTTCTTATATATTAACACTTAAATGAGTGCCGACGTTATCAAACTGACGCGGAGTCCTGGGAATGGCGAGGAAAAATAACGCGGCTACTTATGGATTGGTTTCCAACGAAGGGATTTTATGTTTTCTTGATGTCTGGATTCTTTAAAGCAGGTGTTTAGGACTCCGTTTAACCACGAAGGAAACGTCCACTCTAGTTGATCCTCAGACAAGAAGCCTCATTCTCGGCAGGAAAAAAGTGATCGACGAAGGTAGGCAACGAACTTTATTGACGCCACTAGAAAATGAATAAAGCTGAGAGGAATGTTCGATATGTCGATGGGTCGTATTTAATTATTCGATACACGGCTGTACGCCGTTGCAGAAACTATTGTGATTTTGAAAGATTACGAATCGATGTCAGAGAATTGTGGCAGCGCTTGTTATTTAGAGATTCTGACCACATTTAGTCTTAGATGGGGTTTATTGTGCTGCTGAATCAATCGGGCTGTTTAGGATTACATGCAAATAACCAAATAACACTTGTTTGTTGCCGCTCGTATTTAATGCGACGCGAGTTCACGAATCGCATGCATTAGTGCAGTAAACGTCTTGCAGATCTTTTGGTGCGTATTACGAAAACAGCTGCAATGAAGATAGTTGACGAAGGACCAGTTGAATGTGCCGTTTGCCGTGCGCAACTAACTGCAAGTCATGTATAACATTATTATCGTTCATATCTCGCCATCTAGCCGCACTGGGCTGGATTGTATTCCACAGGGCTGCAGATATAAAGAAAATCGCAGTGGAGCGCCCACCTGGGCTGGCAGGGTCAACAGCAGGATCAATGTTTGGTCAAATCCCTGTAAGACTGATTACAGGATTCCCCCATCCACCATCTCCACCCACAACCCTGTCTGAGCTCAAAGGACAAGGATGGTGTGCATCTACAACCTGGGGTTTATAAAAAAAAATAATAATAATAATAATACTTTCATACAACCACAGGTGAAATAATTATTATAAGTATTATTATTATTGTTGCTACATATATGATCGCATATCAATATCAAAAAAGAAAACTAATAATGCACTTAGAAAATAAGAAAAGATTCTACTCCTAATGATCTTGTTCGAGGATAAAAATAGTGCATGGTCTTTAACAGCCATTACTGAATTCATTTGCCTGTAAAATGGCCCAGCGTTTGTCCACAGGGAAGGAAAGGTATGGCTAATAATATGGGTAACTGATTTAATTGGACTGAGCTGAAATTCTAAACCTGTTGAACCTGAATAAATGCGATAACAGATGATTTACTGCACTGCATAAAAATAAAAGGTCACAATACTTCAGGGAAAATAAAATGTCTGCATGGACTATCATTCTCAAGAGCAGAGCGAAAACGAGTTCAGAACTAGTTTAAGGTGGCTTTCATACATGTTCATTTCTGAAATTGTTGCAGGCATCTTGTGGAGTGTGAGCAGGGATTGAAATGTACAACTGAGGGTTCTGGCTAAAAGTGCTTGTAGTGTATTTTCAACAGACTTCTGTAAATCCTTAGTACTGTGTGAGACTGATACACTGGCTGAATGTGCCTGCTTCATTTAGATTGTCTAGGTGTTTACCAGCGTTCACTAGGGAAGGAAATAATACATAGTGAACACATGTTCTGCTCTTTGCCTCTCCACAGCATGAAGAAATTGACGTCTTTGAAACAAACCCTACAGTTAATGTTTTCATCAACATATTTTTCAGCACTTCCACTAGAGTTCAGAGCATATTATAATAACCTTTTGTTTATGAGGCAACCCCGAATAGCTAAAAATTGAACAGCACTTAAATAGTTTGTCTAGTGTTTGTAGACTCTAATCAGGATGAGATGAAGTGCTTATGCTCTTGGGGTATTTGAAGAGTCTCTTATGTAAAGTGTCTTTCCGTGTTAAATTTTTTTTATATTATTATTATTATGATTTGTTGGATTCATGTATGAATCTGTGTCAATTTATTGTGACTATTGAGGGAGTGAAAATGTATAATGGCTTCTATAACCTGTGAAAGGTTACGTGGAAAAGCAATCAAATAAAACCCCCTCCACATTTCTTCAACAAAATGTGTTCACTTCCCTGTGAACCGCCCCAACACAGGCAAAATGCAATAACTACATCCATGCTAGAACTGAGGAAAAATAGCTTCAAAGTTTTTTGATTGATTTTTACACTGTTTTCTCTGAATCTGAGGATAGTTTAGCTAGACCTGTCTGTCAGAGGACATATCATAGACTAAGAGACCCATTTTCGGTCATAACCCACTTTTGACAAAATGTGTAGTTATTGTGCTTTTGTCTTTGTAGGGCAGTGCAGCGTCAGTGAATTTCTATTCAGTTTGAATCGAGTGGTTATGCAGTAGAACTGACTTTAAGGTTCCTTGGTTGTAGGAAGTTTTATTGCCTGGAATCTTTTTTTTTTTTTTTTTGGTCATAAATCATTACATGCACTAATTCAATGACTTTCTGGCAGCATACTTAAAGCCCTTAAGGTCTATAAATTCTCAGATGAATAAAAAAAAAAAAAAAACAATGCACCAAAACGCCACAAAATTGCATTTTCTACACTAGGACATAATGCATGGGCCAACATATCATCACCATTATGAGTATTTTCAGATCCGTAGCAGTAGATCCAGTGTTCCAGTTTCACTGTATTACTAGGGTGCACCTTCCCACTGCCATGAGCACAAGTTATTGCCTGGGCCTTCAGAGGCTGTGCTTTATGCCACAGTCCCTAATCATGTTTTTACCCTATACACTATCAGCACAGCTAAATCGACAGCAGGCTGCCCCTGAAAATGCAAAAAGAGGACACATCAATACCTGGGCAATTAGTGCATCAATATGCTGCACTCCAAATCTTAACAGATACGAAGGAATTGGATTTCTGATTGGATTTCTATGCATTCTTGTGTTTAGCTATTTTGTATAACACTTATTTACTTTCCTTTGGATCATGGGCGCTTGCAAAGCCTGTATCGATTCTGGTTTGACCCATGCTCCATTCTAGATGTTACATGGATGTTTCGCGTATAAACATACAAAGACCGCAGCATTAAGTGCCCCAGCTCAGTAAACTGTCTGATGTCATTTAAAGGCACAACGTCTTCTCACTTAAGAAATAATTAAACTCTAAAACTATTTGGTGCTTAAAAAGGAGCGAAACCTGGTTCCAGGGGAAAACAGATCAAAGCAGACGCTGAAATAGAGGATAGTGATTAATGAGGAGGCCAAGCAGGTTGAAAATCAAACATGAGAGCATTACAGTGTGTAAATTAGCCTGAAACTTCTGAGTCCTTGATAGGACAGATATTTCTCATCTGTTTTGCGTAAATCTGTACTTTGAGATAAGGGCTGGCCTTCAGGTCCTCTGTGACCTGGGAGTGCAGCGTCTTAATATACCAGTGTTTCACTGAGGGGAATCTTTCAGCCTACATTCTGTGATTTTTTTTTTTTTTTTTTTTTTTTTTTTGCTATGTTAGCAGTCTTCTTCGGACCTTTTGTCTCATCAGCACTTTGCATTGAGAAACTGCCTATTTTACGTTATGGGCCAATCAAATGAGTGTAACCTTCATTAAAGGGAAGTCATCCAAAATAATAGCCCCATCACTGGCTGTGAATATGCACTGGATTAAGCATATGTTTGAGGAAGGTGCATTATAAACTGCATATAAGATGGTTTAATTTATCTTGTAAATAGTACAAAGCTTGCTGAGCTGTTGTTTTGAGCCTAACAGTAACCCATACCTTCTTATTAAAAAGCCCATTAAGAAGTGTCTTATTGCGTGTTCTAAATCATTAATTTTCAAAAGCAGCTTAGCTTGGACAGGCACTCAAAAGGGTGATAATTAACATTTTCCTGTGTGGTATTAATAGGGATGATCCAACTCCCAGATTTAAGAAATTAAGCATTTTTGCAGCCGTCATGCTACTAAATTATTGGCTGATGGTTTCAAACACCTTTTTGAATGACATTTGTACAGTAGGTCTTCTTTGTCTTTCTGTACATAGAAGTATTGCCTGCTCAAAAACGAGGATGATAAATAATGTAGGATAATGAGAGAGGAGGCTTTTAGTGGTGTCAGGGGAAGAGGCATTTTTCCGGAGAGCTTTTTCAACTCTTAGCCTTGGATTTAGTGCTCATAATGTGTACACAAAACGGCGTGTGCATTCTGTTTCACCCTCAGCTAGTCCCTCACTGGTAAAGTAAAAAAAAAAAAAAAATATATCAAGGAAGTTTGTTTTTCTATGTTTGTTCAAGAGCAGCACCACATGACACACTTGTTTATGATTTAACATGTTTTTCACACTGTTTTGCAGACTGAGGTGTTACCTCTCCAAGGGCCCATGGATCTCCCTGTGGTTTTGTTTCTGCTGTGGGGACTGTTGCTGGACTTGCTGAGTGGTGCTGTGGGTGGCATTCTATATCGTGTGCATGAGGAACAACCTCCTAGCACACTGATTGGCAGTCTGGCTGCTGACCAGGGCCTACCAGACACTGGACACCTGTACAAACTGGAGGTGGGCACTCCCTATCTGCGGGTGGATGGCAAAACTGGAGATATCTTTACCACTGAGATCCCCATAGACAGAGAGACATTGAAGGATTGTCGTAATAAAGGCAAGCCCTGCTTTCTGGAGTTTGAGGTGTCCGTCACAGACCTCATTCAGAATCAGAGTCCACGGCTGATAGAAGGAAGGATCGAAGTGCAGGATATCAATGATAACACACCACAGTTTCCCTCACCTGTCCTTACCCTCTCAGTTCCAGAGAACACCCACGTGGGGGCACTCTTTTCAATTCCACTGGCCACTGACAAAGATACGGAGAGAAATGGAGTAGCTGACTACACCCTATCAGCAGGACCAGAGGCTGTAGCACTCTTTGGTCTGCAAGTTGCAGAGGACCGAGGTGAAAAATTACCTCAACTCATTGTATTGGGAAGCCTTGATCGGGAACGTAAAGACTCCTACGATCTCACCATCAAAGCTGTGGATGGAGGCAATCCACCTCGCTACAGCAGTGCCTTGCTGAGGGTTGTCATTGCTGATGCCAACGACAATGCACCCCAATTTGAAAAATCCTCCTACGAAGCAGAGGTTGCAGAGAACAGCCCAATTGGACACTCTGTGTTACAGGTAAAATGGCAAACATGCTCAGTCAAACTTTAGATCCAAACAAGGCAAGATAAATTGCCTATTGCATCATGTTGGGAGTGTGAAAATTTAATGAGTGCTGCTTTTCCAACCTCCCAGATGTCTGTTCTTTACTTTGATGCCTTACATCAGTGGAGCAGGATTACTAAATTAATTTCCCTTAATTATCATAATAATCTAGTTTGATCATCATGTACACGTTGAGCAATAAATAAGTATAAAAAAATACACATTAATTTTGTTGAGTAAAATATGTTCATTTGGTTAAATGTGTAAATCACTATAAACTTTTTGAATCTAAAATATTAGATTATTGAAATGATCTGAGTAGTCTGTGAAGTTTCCAAGGAACCCCACTCTCTATAGATATCCTATGCCCTAGAAATCCCGTTATGCAATGCTTTGACTATGTTCCCAGTTTGGTACTATAAATAGATTCACTCTGTTTAAATACCCACTATTTAATGCCCAGTGTCTAATGGATGTAATTTTGCAGTCTGCAGTATTTTTTTGTTCATTGTCTTGAGTATGTGTACAATTTTGCTGTTAGTTTAGTACTCTACATTTGAACTGATTACAGTACAAGTCAAGTTTTAATAACTATATTTTCTATTGCAGGTGAAGGCTAATGATTCAGACTTGGGTCCTAATGGTGAGATTGAATACACATTGCATCAGGCCGTTGATCCTGTGCCAAAACTTCTCCGGATAGACCGCTCATCAGGCATCATATATGTCAAAGGCCCATTGGATCGTGAGGAGATCAACAATTTGAAATTTTATGTCGTTGCACGAGACAAAGGCCCCTCACCCAAGAGTTCCAAAACATATGTTTCTATTGATGTAACTGACCAGAATGACAATGCACCAGCAGTGGAGATTCGAGGCATTGGTCTTGTGACCCATAGTGATGGAGTAGCAAACATTTCAGAGGATATGCCTGTAGGCACTGCAGTGGCATTGGTACAGGTTTCAGACAAGGATGAGGGAGAGAATGCCGTGGTGACCTGTGTGGTTGCTGGTGATGTTCCTTTCCAACTTCGGCCAGCCAGTGATTCATCAGTTGATAACAAGAGGAAGTATTTTCTGCAGACCACAACACCTCTGGACTATGAAAGGGTTAGGGACTACCGGGTGGAGATAGTGGCAGTGGATTCAGGCAATCCGGCTCTGTCCAGCACTAACTCACTAAAAGTCCAAGTGACTGACACAAATGACAATTCCCCCATTTTCTCACCGACTCTGTTTGAAGTAGAGTTTGCGGAGGAGAATCAGCCAGGAGAAAAGGTGGTAGATGTAGTCGCCTCAGATGCAGACAGTGGCACTAATGCAGAGCTGGTCTACAGTATTATTGCAGACTCTTCAACAAGGGGACTTTTTGAGATTGACCCTAACTCAGGTGAAGTACGTGCTCGGAGCCCTCTTGATCGTGAGCATAAGGAGCGCTACGAGTTCCGTGTTACTGCAGCAGATAAAGGGGTTCCCAGTCACAGGGGTACTGCCACAGTTGTAATCAAGGTACTTGATCGGAATGACAACGATCCCAAGTTCATGCTGAGTGGATACAGCTTCTCAGTCTTGGAGAACATGCCACCCCTTAGCCCTGTTGGCATGGTAACAGTACAGGACATGGACGAAGGTGAGAATGCTCAAGTGCAACTTTCTGTGGAACCTGATGTAGGCAAATTTGTGATCCAGAATGGTACTGGCACCATTCTGTCGAGTATCTCCTTTGACCGAGAGAAGGAGAGCAGTTACACATTCCGCTTGAAAGCTGTAGATGGAGGGGATCCACCAAGATCATCCTATGTTGGCGTGACCATAAATGTCCTCGATGAAAATGATAATGCACCTGTTGTCACCAAACCATCTAACTCATCATTCATACGTCTATCACCCATGACTGCTCCAGACAGTGTTGTGGAAGTGGTCGAAGCGGAGGACATTGATTCAGGCTCCAATGCTGAGCTCGTATACAGCATTTCCGGGGGAAATCCACATGACCTTTTTTACATCTCTCCATCTAATGGCGAGATCACATTAACCAAGGAACTAACTCGTAAACACAGTGGTCTGCATCGACTGGTGATAAAAGTGAGTGATAGGGGAAAACCTTCCCGCCACGCCATTGCCTTGGTACACATTTACGTAAATGAAACCATTGCCAATGTAAGTCACGTGGAGGCACTTGTGGGGCATAGCTTGTACACCCCACTGGACATGGACATTGCAGGAGACCCAGATTACGGTTTGGCTGCCCAAAGAAGCAACATTGTATATGGCAGTTTAGCTGGAGTGGCGGGAGTGGTCACTGTGATTGTTGTAGTGGTCTTCATCAGGCATCGCCTTCAAAGAGAATCTAAGAGTGGTTATCAGGCTGGCAAGAAGGAGACCAAAGATTTGTATGCCCCCAAGCAAGGGCCAAAAAGTGGCAAGGGCAGAAAGGGTAAAAAAGGTAAGCCACCAAAATCACCCAAACCTCTTGGAGAGGATGAGGAAGTCAGCCTTCAAAAGAGTCTGAAATTTAACCTTGATGGGGTCAACGACAGCCCCAGGATCCATTTGCCTCTGACATATCCGCCTGGAAGCCCTGACCTAGGCAGGCACTACCGTTCCAATTCCCCATTGCCCTCCATCCAGCTCCAGGCCCAGTCCCCATCTGCCTCCCAAAAGCATCAGGCTGTCCAGGAGCTTCCAGCTGCCAACACCTTTGTGGGAACAGGCGGTGATGACAACTCCACCGGCTCAGACCAGTACTCGGATTACAGCTACAAGACCAATCAACCAAAATACAGCTCAAAAACGGTACCAATCTTTATTCCTTATTTTGTATGTGTAATGCTATGATGGAAAAATCGGTTTTGCTTGCAATTGCTGATATGGGGCATATCAATTTTGTTCAGAGTGGTACTTGTGCTAAAGTGGTGGGTGTTGATGTATATTTTGCTATATGCTAAATGTTATTCTTCTCATTTTGTTCATTAGTTGCTTGGTTAATTCACAATATATGACATGAAAAATCATCTTGCCAATAAGAAGAATCTGTCAGTTTGAAAGATGTCAAAAATGGCTCTTGTATTGCATCATGTACCCTTTTATAGATTATCTGGCCACCAGTTCACTGTCTGAAAATACAATTTACTTTGTGATCAGACAATTTCAAAGGTCCAGTCATGAAATGATTTCATTGTATTTTTGTAGTGTGGTTAGAATGCAAAATGGGCATATTTGCTGGAGCTCATGTTTTCTCAGATTTCTCATGAAATCTGATCTACTCAGTGAGAGGCGCATGTGTGACCTGCCGCTATTGAATAAGTCCAAAGTCATTTTCTTTGGCTCAGATGCCTGTTCAGTCTGACCCATTTAGATGTCAATTCAGCATGCTAATTTCAGATGGAATCCAAGAGGAAATAAAATTAAAGCAACTGGTGCTACAATTTTTTAAATGTGCTACAAGAAATTTAAAATTGAGTGTAATCTCCAGTGAGAGTGGTAGTGAAGTTTACTGGGCAGAGGCTTGAGACAGAAAGCAAGGGCACATGGGTCCTGACTCCGTCAGTACCAGTCTGGTGTTTGATAAAGCCAGCAGATGCTATATGACAGTCAGGGTGAGTGCAGGCCTTGTAGACTCACTGACTGGGGAGAATAGTTACCCACGGCAGCTCCCACACTGTGATGGACAGCATATGGCATGGAAGTGACAATAGACTCCAGCTATGGAGAGTGTGCTGCATTGGTGTGTATTGTTTCTGTTTGTGTGTACTTCCAGGTTTCTGCGTGTACTCATGTAATCCATTTGTGTGAATGTGGGCTGAGTTTCCTCTGTGTGGACTGGTTTCAGCAAGTCGACCTGACCGATCAGATTCTTACACTGTGACATAAGTTACATAAATGGATATTTATATCTGTGAGAGTTGACTGATAGGTGTATAAACAAGGGACAGATGTTGACTCGTGTGACATCTCTTGGCAGATGTCCATCCCATCCCAAACCCACATCAGGTTTAACAGATTGACCAAAATAAAAAATTAAAATCTCAGCCCAACTGAGTGACAGATGGAGTGGAGTGTAGAGCGTGACAGAGCGAATGGTAATACGCTCACCAATGACTCTGTGCGTGGCAATGTGCTCAGGTGCGTGACATCCTTGGCTCAAGCTCTCCCAGTTTAAGCTCTTATGAGTGTAAACACAGTGGCCTTGTTTGCCGTTTATTGCCAGTGAGGATTGAGCGTGATGACTGGCTTCACTGCCTTCCTTCCTGGTCCGTAAAAAACTCATTAAGAGGAGTTTGTTTGTTCGGAAAGTCTTCTCCTGAGGTGTGAAAAAAAAAAAAAAAAAACTCAATGCTCAATTCACAATGGCATGGTCTGACTCGGTGAGCAGAGATTTGTTTGAATGTGTTGCTGTGTGTTGTGTTTGTGCGTGTGTCTTTCACAGTTCATGGATCTTCCCAAAACTCTCTCCCTATAACCTCCAAATGTGTTAGACTGTGTGACAGTTACCGAGGGGACTGCATAGGCTCATCAAGTACAGTGTTGACAATTAGCATGGTCATGGCAAAGATCTAACACCTTTTTTGTGATGTGGTTCTCTCTCTCCGGAACAGCCTTGAGTGAAAGACATAGCACACAGACAGGGATCAAGGGAGAGACCTTCCTAGTTATTTTTAAATGGGCGTGATGAGAGCTTGTGAAGCTGTAAATCTGTGCCTAAATTAAACCCATACAATTAAAATGCTTTATTAGACAGAGATAAAACTCCCTTTTCCCCCCTCTTCACCATGGGCTGCCCTTCATCTCCAACTGGAGGGAGGAGGATGGGAAGGCAGGGATTCAGGTTGGATTTTGGGGTGGGCTTTAATTAGTGAAACACATCTCTTAACCTTGCAAGTGCCAGTGTGTTGGAAGAACGCTTATAAAACACTCAACACACACACTTGGGGCTGGGTAGGTTATGGTATAAATTAAGAGATGGTAGAAAGATTTTGCATCTTTAACTATTAGTATGCATGACTGCTTTGCTTTTAATGATGAGGAGGAAGTTTTATAAAGAGAGCAGTGTGAAGCAAAGTTCAGTTATTTAAGTTACGTATGTGTTTCACAGCTCTCCAGTAGAATTCAGTTATATGAAATGTTCAGTTGTATGAAATGGACTGTTTTTTTTTTGTTTTTTTTTTGACAATAACATTAAGTCAAAGAAAAAATATGCTTTATTGTCTGTGACAATGTGACACACATTCTTACTCCGAGGTAAGGATAATGCACAAGCTCACTTTTTCCAGAGGCTATGTTGTTTTATTCCATTTATGCTGTGTGCACCTGATAATTCTAAAAAGTGTAGGGTTTGCGTTTGATGATGTCCATTTACTGCTCAGCTCACACAGCTCAAGTGGTGGAAATACATTATTGATTGTAATTGGATTATTCAAAACATTCATATTCATATTGTGTATAGATTGTGTTGCATGTTTTAAAATGTTGTTTTAATTGAAATAGTTTCTTATGCTTAGGTGTATATATATATATATATATTAGAATTCCCTTAAAGGTATAGTTCACCCAAAAATTCAAATTATGTCAACAGTCATTCACCCTTATGTAGTTTCAAACCCGTGAGACCTTGGTTCATCAGGAACAAACATTAAGATATGTTTAATGAAATCCGAGAGCTGCATAGACTGCAGCGCAATTACCATGTTCAAGAACCAGAAAGGCAGTGGACATCATTAAAGTAGTTCATGTGAAATCTGTGGTTTAGCCTTAATTTTATGAAGCTATGAGAATAATTTTTCTGCACATAGAAAACAAAAATAATGACTTTTTTCAACAATTTATTTTGTCAGTCTTTGACTTGCATTCACAAGAGTACCAAGATGCAGATGCGTGGTGCTGTTGACACAGGAGAAGGTGTTCTGACATGTTAACAAGCAGAGGAATGCACATGCAACACATGACATGCAGAGAAATAGTTGAATAAAGTCATTATTTTTGTTTTGTTATTTTTGGGTGAACTATACCTTTAACATTAATGCTGGCCACAGATATGTCTACAGTATATTGGCTACTATATTACCATTGCTTCAAATGTGGTTCGGCCACTGGAATGTAGCATTGGAACTATCAGTTGTCTGGTATTTCTTTTGAAATGTTACTTAATGTAAATGTTAAAAACTTACTCTTTTTGTTGTTACTGTTGCAAGTATTTACATGTGAAATGTGTGATTTCTGAGCACAGTTGCAAAAATAATGTTTGCCCTATCACATTTAAAAAACGTGTTGGATGAGCAAGTACTTCTGTCCCAAACTAACACCATTGGTTCAGCTATTAATTATATATTTAGACTCCGGTCGGGTCCCTAAAAGCAACCAGATTGCAGTTCCATATCACACTTTACCTTTTAATTCACTAAACCATTTCCGTTAATTTTACAGGACACATAACTATTGTGATAGTCATACACTATAAATAAAGTGGTATAGAATTTCTCATAACCCGATATACGATTTATAAGATTCAGTTCACCCTAACTCAGTCAGGCTGCTTTGACAATCCACTGCATGGCAAACCAAGTAAAAGCACTGATGTGCAGGCTAGCAAAGCACTGTAGCTGAAAAATAGCTCCAAGCCAAGCCCTTCCCTGCTATCTCCACCCCATCTCTCTATCTTCATATCTACCACACACGCCTCAAATTCTCTGGCAAGCACAGATTTAAGATAAGAGGATCTACCATCAAAATGTTGCCTTTCTACAGAGTGTTCTTCCTTTTCCTCTTCCTTCGCCGTCTTTTCCTTTTTTACTTTGCTAAATTATGCACCCTATATAACAAATCCAGTATGGCCATAAATCAGCCCCTGCACCAAGAGAAGCTAAAGGAGTAAATATTCAGTACCTTTAGAGCTCCCTACTCTTTGTATGGTTCATCTCCTACTCAAATATTCACTATGTGAAGCAGCCTTGCCTTTATGGAGGCTGCCTCAAGGCCCTTTCCAAAATCCCACATTTTGAGCATCTGCTCAACCCAGCTCTGGCTAATATCCATAGCAGAATGCAGCCGTAAACCTCAAAACCTGGCGCCCACCCTCTCAGATCTCTCCTCAGTGAATACAGCCCATAATACTCTCAGACTGCTCCTCATTAGAGCACAATACTGCCGGCACTCAGCTCCCTCTCGGTGGACCAATCTACTGTCAGGTGCGAAGGCCTCACAGGCTCCTGCTCAGCGTGAAGACAACTGCTGCACTTACAGGGATTCAAGAGTTCGAGGCACCCTCTCCGCCATCCAGCCTGTGGGAGCGAGCAACTAAGCAATTATCAAGAAATACTTTGCAATTATATTCTACAGAGATCGCTCACACTGCGGGAAATTAGTACAATAAGAAGAGCTTCCATTGCAGCCAGTATTATTGTGTCAACATGGCAGATGTCGTGAAGACAACAGTGTGGGTCACATATGCATTCTTGTTTGCTCTTGGACTCACACAGGAGAGTCTCCCTGGGACTAACAAGTCTCTGCAGGCACTTACAGACTGACTGGTCTTGGCTGACACTTCAGAATCGATTGACCTGGACAAGTGCTCAGAGATTTAGTGCACCGGGCAGACATATTCCAAATGAGTAATCTTGTCCAGTAGTGATAAGATGGTATAGCCACGAAAGACGGTTTGCAATTCTTTCTCAGCCATTTCGTAGTCAAACCATATTTTGGCCACCAACCAATTTTAGTATGTCCAAGTCGGGTTCTTCTGCCAAAATGATTCACTAGATATCACCACTCTGCTGGATCTCTACTTCAAATAAATGAGACCGACATGACATTTTCAGTCTGGGCTAATCGATTCTCATGATCTTGACAAGCACGCTGGGATAGACCCTGCAGAACTGACACAGTAGAATTGGATCATCTCTCTCCTCCTCCCTTCATCTCAAAAGGACACAAACTTTTTCAGAAACTTAGGGTTTCGAGTAGTGGAAAGGCCTCCAAAAGTCTAAATCTTCACGCCTCTGGTCCAGTCCCTGTACGTGTTGTTGGCAATTTCGATCTAACATCCCAATTACCTGTTAAGAGGGATTACAGCCCCTACCCAGGAGGTGCTCCACTGGCAGGAGACGGTTTCTCTGTCACCGAACGAGATGGCTGATGCTGTTGAGCTGTTCGACAGCAAAGCGCGGCGCACCATAGTAGCACACAGATGTGCAACTAATGATAGTGTCGGCGAAGACAAGGATGACAATAATGATAATGATTATGGTAATATGCAAGTGTTCACAGTCAGATTCATTTCCTCCCAAATATTTTTCTGCACACAAGCACAAGGAGCTTGATTTATGCGAATGTTGTCTTGGAAGCATTTTTCTACATGGGTGTTTACGAAGCGCTGTCATTTTTTGTATTGCGCCAGAGGCAGAGAATCTCTGATTTCATCATATTGCATTTTTGCTAATATATGAGAAGACAAAGCTATGATAAGGATGGATGTAGATAGTTTGGGAATAATTTTTGTACAAATAATAATCATTAATTCACTTTCCATTAACAGCACAGCTTTTTGAAACTCAGCCAACCTGGATATTATAATATAGTGAAATATTGATGTACAGTATAAAGACATTTGATGGAATTTCCACATTGGCTTAAACTGTGGATGGTAATATGAGATTGGAATTTAAAGTGCTTGATAATTACTATCAGATCAATCAGGTGATTTTGTAATAACTGACAGGCCTAGAGAGAGTGAAATTCTCAATTTCCCTAAATGTTTGCCTGAGCAGATGAAAGGCAGTGGCAGTTGTATTCTGTGCCCCTGTCTCATTTCACCACTGACAGAAACACACTCTTTGAGTGGTCAGAGTTGCACTTAATAAAAAATGAGAAGCTCCTCTAGGGGAAGCTATGTAGAGGCTCAGCTCCCTTATGGCATTGCCTTTAGCTCAAATATTTTATCACTACTCATTCCAGCCTCCTTTACCCTCCACCAGGCAGATTAGTGCTTTTATCAATAAGCAGCTTAGCACCAGTGCTTCTCTCAATAATGTGCTATGCCATTTCTCTCCTGCTGCTGTAACTCCTATGCTTTTCTTTCTTGTGGCCTTCCTCTATACCGTATGAGTGGTTTTACTTGTTTTCCTTTACAGTTATGTTAATTTTATTTATTTATTATTATATTTTTTTTATAAGTCAGCATAATGCATTTTCGCCTGAAGTTCTCACAACCATATTAAGTTGTTCCTTTTAAATTTTTGTTCCTTTTGTTCCTTTAATTTAAATTTGTGAATAAAATGCTAAAATGTCTAACTTAGCCAATAATACAACTTAATATAGAAATTAAGTAGAGATGTTCCGATACCCTTTTTCTCTTCCCGATACCGATTCCGATACCTGGGCTCAGGGTATCGGCCGATACCGAGTACTGATCCGATACCTGGGTGTATATCTGTATATACAGCATATACTACTAGCCCTGTGTAAATTGCTAGAATTTTTTTATGGTGTGCTTCAGACAGATCCCTCAATAAAACATGAACAAATACATGGTGAACTACTGTATTTATTACAGTATTTTTATTATCTAACATGAATTTGACAGTATTATTTATTTTCTTATGCAAAAAAGAACTTCAAATGCAGCCAAAAATCTAACACCGCAAACTAAAAAAGGTATTTAAGTTTTACAATATAACTGTATAAAAAAACTGCAACAAAAAAGATCTATTAATCAGATAATCTCTTTACAACAAAACAAGTAAAAAACAAGCAACCATCTAGGCATAATTATTATTATTATAGAGACGTATTATTATTACTGTAGGCTACAACAGTAGCTTTATATATTGTCAATTTACTCATGTAAACCAAACATTTATTTTAATGGGCTGCCATGAAGATCTTTGAGTGTCTGTGTTTATGATATGACAGTATTCTCAAATGAAACGGTAAATTCTCATGAAGTGACGGTTTATGCGTTCGTGTCCTCATGACACACAGCAGAGACTACAAAACAGCGAGCTCTCGCGCATCTGTGCCAGTCACCCACAGAGATGTAGATTTTGCGGGAGTAATATTTAAATAGTATTTTGCAGTTTAATATTCACAGACACTAGTATATAATATATTCGGCTACTGTCTGGAGCCCTGCGCTTTGACTTACACGGAAGCGACTGAACGCAGCTGCCGGTACTGAATATACTCGAGAGTCTGTAACTACCGGTACTACAGAGACATACTGCTAACCACTGATCTATAATATAGTAGCGGCTTCACTGTGTTTTGGCAGTTTAGAATGTGATGAGTGATCCAGTCATATATAGATAAGGGCTGCTAACGCGTTTTCATTTCTTCTTCGCTGCTCTAAACAGGGGTTGCTTGTGACAACACAGCACAACTTCCTGTGTTTTCAATGCATTTTGAGCAGCGAAGAAGAACCGTGCAGCGGTTAGGCAAAGCTTGCGGTCATAACTAGGTCTTTTTTAAGAAAATGGTATCGGATCGGTATATGGGTTCATGTACTCGCCGATGCCGATGCCAGAATTTGTTGTGGTATCGGAGATATTTCCGATACTAGTATCGGAATCGGAACAACTCTAAAATTAAGTCAATGGATTAAAATTTTCTACTATAATTATTAGGGGTGTAACGATACGCGTATTCGTATTGAACCGTTCGGTACGAGGCTTTCGGTTCGGTACGCGGTACGCACTATGTACCGAACGGTTCGTTGGACTAATTAATTATATTTGGAAAAAAGAATTGTGAAATATAATGATATGCATTCAACAAGGTAGCCCAATAACCCAAACGACGTAACAGGCAACGCCCCTGACACCCCCGAAGAAGAACAAATGCGTTTAAAAGACCAGAAATAGAAAATCCTCCAATAACCAACAGGTCTCGTGTTTGGGTGCACTTTACCAATCGATCGGGGCATCCAAACAAGCACGGAAATCAAAATGGACTAGTACTATACTGTGTCGGAATTTCCTGAGCAGTACGATACAATTAACAGGCCTGCACGTTATTAGATAGAAGAACTGTTATAAATAGAACGTATGCAAGGGCAGTTTTGAAAACTCCACCTACTTTGCTCTTGGTATGGTGCAGCGCAAATCGCGTTGTATCTGAAGGGCAACGCTGAGCCCAGGGTCCAGCACCGCGCATACCGCGTCCTGTGTTAAAGACCCTTTGGCCATTTTCCAACGAGCCTTCAGCGCGTACTGAGTGAGCGAGCGCCTTACTCTGTAGTGGAAAACGCAGGTTTTAAGAACATGCTTAATGTAATTGAGCCCCGTTACAATATTCCTTCACGAGCCTATTTCAGCCAGAGAGTAATTCCTGCTTTGTTCCAAAAAACATAAGCCCTAACCAATTGAGTAAAAACACACTCAATATAAAGAGTTATAGAGTTCCATATAAAAGGTTACATCTTTCTATGTGTTCATAACTACTACAACAATATGACATTTTCATTTTTTTTATTTTTTATAAGGAGCTGTTTTTGTTTATACAATATGCTGCTAAGAAAACACCATAGAATATGGGTAAAGAATAGCTCCATCATTGTTCAATGTAAAAAACAAAAACAAAAAAAAACATACTTTGTTAGTTTTAATAAATAAAACATTTTTTAAAAATCAAGGAAATTTATCTGCCAATTTTTCTTTTTGCTGTATCTAAAACGTACCGAACCGAACCGTGACACCAGTGAATCGTATCGAACCGAACCGTGAATTTTGTGAACCGTTACACCCCTAATAATTATTTATGGTAGAAATGATTGCAAATTATTGCACAGACACTATTTAAACTGAACAGAGATGACATCACTGAATTCAATGATGAACTGCCTTTAACTGTCATTTTGCATTATTGACACACTGTTTTCCTAATGAAAACTTGTTTAGTTGCTTTGACGCAAAGTATTTTGTTTAAAGCACTATATAAATAAAGGTGACTTGACTTGACTATAATCAGTTGAATTTCAGAGTCCATAAACTGTAGGTATGCATGCATATGTATGTATTAGAGATGCAACAATTAAAATTTTCTTGGCTGATTTCAATCTCAGATTTTTTGTTAGTGTGATCTACCGATACCAAATTTTGCAGATTCCATATATAATAAATATAATTAACAGCATATATAAACAACAATCTACTTTTCTTCAATGCAAAGTTTTATTTTATTATAAAAAAACACAAAAAAGTAAAAGGTCAGTAAAAAAAAAAAATGAGAGAAAAAAACTGCAATCAACAGCACAAATAAATGCAATAGAATATAGAGAGCTATGAAACAAAATTTTTCAGGTTAAGTAAATTTTTATTCAGGTAAGAAATACTACAGAAATTGAAGTAATCAAATGTAATTTTTTATCAAAGTTGATTTATGTTTATATTTATATTCAGTTCTGTAATGAATACGCCTTTAGTGTATTGTTGGTGTAAAATAGCCCTGCCCGCGTGAGGTGCTCTGCTTCTGGCTCGCATTGTTCTGTAGTTTATTAAAAGTTTATTATTATTTATGTTGTGTATCCATATTGCACCAAAATGCGACAACTACACTCATTGAGTCTGCAACAACACACCCGCCTCGCGTGAAGTCAATTGGATGAATTGTTCTTGACATAATAAAAATGAAAACAGACAGACAGATACACAGAGATTATAGCCTTTATTACACTGTGTCTTCACTAGGGATGGGTTTTATGTATAATTAATAATAGGCTTGTCTTGGACCAGAGGTGTTAGGAGGAGTTGGTTGGTTCATAGTAGCTGCAGCTTAAAAAAATATTATATGTATATATATATAATAAAAAGGTTGCAAAATGTGGCAATTGGCTATTTTGTAAACTAACTTGAGGTTCTGTGCATTTAAGCCAAATAAATGATTACATTTACATACTCCTTACTTGGAATTTTAAAAACAAGTAGAAAATATGTTTATTTCATTCTCATTTTTCCCAAAAGAAATCAACAGAATTTCTACGTAAGGTTAGCAAACCAGGGAGATTTTACATTTATTTTAAATGACGTGAACAACGTTGATTCAACATGATTTTACTATACATACCTGACGTAGATGGGGCAACAACCAGAGACGAGCTAGCTAGGCAGTCGATACACATAATGCACTTTTGAAAGATGATTTGACAGATTGCTTGTGTTTCCGCCCTTACATGCAAATATTGTTTTGCACTTATGTCAACGAGGGTTGTCAGCATTAATTCTAGTGAAGTATAACCACACTTTGGAACGTTTTGCTCTCTCCGCCATCGTCACTCTTTGTATTAAGCGGGAGTTTTCATACCATTATGCGTGTGCCGCGCTCGTTCTTGTTGTGTGTGTGTGAGTGACAGACAGCCTCCATGGCGCGCATGCGAGTTCTTGCAGATCTCACAGACAAATGTCTTAATAATATTGCAAATTAGAAATGTTTGGTAAGATAAAATGTGCACGATAACATTAAGCAAATCTCTTCGCCATCGTCACTCTTTATTATTAAGCAGGAGTTTACGTACAGTTAATGCATGTGGGAATATTGTTACAAAGTAGAAATTGACATTTTGTTTGTATTTCTGTGTCTCAAAAAGCCCTGTATGCTAGATAAATATAATTAGTTTTTTACACTCTGCTTCAGTTTTTAGTTGTCTTTTATGTTCTTTCACCCTTTCTTCATCTTGCTTTATCTTTTAATGTGTAAATATAAGTTGTTATTTTGCTCATTCAAAGGCCAACAAGGCCAGTCAGATTTCTGAGGTGTCAGTAATGAAGTGGCTCATTCTCTCAGTGCGATGAAAAATCATCTTTGCATGATGTAATTGCCTTGTCATAGGCTTTGCCTGATAACTGTGAAGCACAACGTTTCTCTGTTCGGTGTGTTGCCATGGAGAAATGGACAACAGCTCTGCACTTGCTGAGGCTTATTTGGAAATATTGATTATATTAAAATTGAAGGCACTTTAAATAAAAAGGCAAACAATCTCCCGAAGACTGAAGATGCCCTGGGTCTCATATATTTTCATTTCCTTAATCTAATTTTCAGATTTGACAGAGTGAGAAGATCTTGTTTTGCTATCTCACTAACAATACTTCATTTAAGCGAGTGTTGAGGAAGTCACCAAGATGGCTGGTAACATGTTTTGGAAGTTGGCTTCCCACCATGCCTCATAACTAGCTTGACCGGTTTAATTAATACAGTAGGTGGTAGGGGTGTGACGAGACGACATGCAACTGGGTTCATGAGAACGAGACGAGACAAGATTTTTAGCCTTTTTTTTAAAGAAATCCTCAATTTTGAAATATATAGGAAAAAATAGTCAATAATTTATCTGAAAATGATTTGAAAAACTGTTTTAATGAAAACACTGCAGAACGTTTTGCCACGAACTCAACTGACAAGTAATTGCACATAAATTATAAATAGTATAAATAAAAATAAACACAACAAATATCACTTTAAAGTGGAAGTGAAGCAGTCAGTCGAGTTTTTCTTATCTAGTAAACTAATTTTCACTTTAATAAAAAAATAAAAATAAAAAAAAAAATATATATATACATATATATATATATATATATATATATATATATATATATATATATATATATATATATATATATATATATAATAACACGATTAATGTATCCATTTAAAAGAATAAAGCAGTGGCTTCCAAACTGGGGGGCGCAGCAAGGCTGAGGGATAGTTGGGCCATATAAATTTTTTTTTTTTTTTTTTTTTTTTTTTTTTTAATTGTTCTGTATTGCTTTTATCGGTTTTACATTTTCCCAACTCCTTTTTAGTATTTAACAAAACATTTATCAATTAAAAATCATGTCTAATTAATCTAAATCATGAAACGTATACATTCCACAAGTTTATGGCCCTATTAATTTTCTTTTTCTGGCTATATTTTTTATATTTTTTATTGTTACCTAATTCTGTGTTTTAGCATGTCTAATTATTTGAATGTATAAACAACTTAATTTATTAATTGTATTAATATTTATTCTTAAAGTAGCCTTATGATTTTTTTCCCCCTCAGAAATTCTGTGTTGTGCATTTACATTTTTTTGGTTATCAAAATGAAAGCATAAAACATTAATTTCATTTATCATTTATCTTTTAATTATTGAAATTTAAGCAAACTTTATTTTTTTGGCAAACAAAGGGGATTTACTATTAAAATTAAAACATGGAAGAAATGTTGTGTGATTAATCCTTAAAAAATAATGTTTGTTTAATTTTTGTAGTAGTAGAAGTAGTAGCTGGTACATTCTACTGAAAAATAATTTGATGCAAATTCCTTTACAGTTCTGTGTAAGTGATATGATGCTAGTTTTACTCAAATGGTAAAATACTCATGAAGTGACTCTCAGAGCAGTTTTGGAGACATTATGTGTTTCCGTCCTCATTTAGTGAGACGGCAGACGCTGAAATCACCGCGAGCGCCAGGTGCGCTTCTGTGTGTAGTAAATGAAATGCGCTTCTGTGCTATTCATTAACAGACACACGCAGAACATGCAGGATTCATATTTAAATCGACTTTTGCAGCTTTATATTACAGATACATATCTTGATTTGATTTAAGTGTAATGACCTACTTTTGATTGATTACATTTAATCTAAGTTAATTAAAGTTTGACAAATTCTTTGACATTCTGTGACTGGATAAAGACTACACTGCATAATTTTCACGCTCATCATGAGTCCACTTGCCTGATGTAAACATAAAATATCATACATATCACCACTGGTGAAAGGGCCATTGGAATGCAAATATATTTGAAAGGTCTGCGTGAGGATATCGTCACGTTCTCGTGAGACCAGTCAGATCATGCAAAAGGCGCATCAGATCTCGCGAGATCTCGTGCCACGATGAAAATTTAGTCTACTTAACGAAATTATGTGCGTTTCTTAAAACAAATCAAATCAGAGTAAATATTGAGCCTGTGCTTATATTTTCTCTAAGCCACACAGTATTACACCATATTTTACATTTAAAACATTTATCAGGTGTGCAGTATTATTTATTTAATATGAATTGTGTGTTATATTATCCTAAAGTAATGGTGGTTTACTTTACATTGGAGCATTACAAGTGGTAGCCTATTTTAGTGAGCTAGGCTACATACATGGATATATATACAAAATGCCAATATTCTCACATATTAGGCCTATATTTGTCACAAGTACACTTTTATATATATATAAAAAATCCTTTAATAAAACATTATGCATTTTTGACACCCATGACTTTGTTATTTGTTACCTGTCCTTTATTTTGACAGAGAACTACTTGGGGAAAAGAGATCTATTCGTACACTGATTGAGAAATTGTTTAGTGTTTTATGAATTATTTCCTTTATTTTAGTAAAACGTGTGGCACTGTATAATTTCGCTACCATTATTTAGGCCCAACTTAGACAAAAAACTAATAAAATAAACCTGGCTTATAGGTAAATCTTAAACCTGTAGGTAGAGTATCACAAAATCGGCACAAACCAACCTGAAAACTAATGTCAGTCCATGCCAGCCCAAATGAATCCAACAGAGTTGGTGTAGTGGACACTGTTCTATGTCTTTTCTGTGGGTCAGTGGGAAAGTTTCAGCTGAAGAGAGTAAAACAAGGGCAAAGACCTCTCAGACATCTCACCCCATTAAAGTGGTAGAGATCTGAACGCAATCCATTAAGCTCCATTAGAGAGGTATACATTCACACACGCACTAACACCTTCACAGCCTTGCAGTGGTGTGTCGTTACACTTACAATCAAGTTTCATTATGCAGACATACCATTCATACATAATGCAAGTTACAAACTACCAAGAGAAACACGTGTTCATATTTGACCATGATATGTGTCGCCGCAGAAAAGATGCCTGGGGGCAGACTTGGTAGAGCTTTGCTTTTATAAACCTACTGTTAATATCACTTACTGCGAGCATACCCTGATTGAAATTTGCATTGGAAATCAACAGGACATGATTCTTTTTTTTTTTTTTTTTACGGCAGGAAATGAAGGAACAGTCCTGCAGTCATAATGCGCTTGCTCTAATTCTCTGGTTTTGAGCTGTCAGTGACTCAATCATACATCACATCCTGGCACAAACAAACAAGGAGATACAACTAAATCAATTCTTCAGATCCACCTTTCATCGTCAGAGGCTTGTCAGTCAAGCCCCTCGACAGCCCCAAGGCGGCCTCGCTCTTACTGAGATGTCAATGAGCAGGCTCAACACCTGACCCTGTCAAAATACAAGTCCTAATAAGATCTTCCGCTCTTTATCTCCACCCCTGAAGAGAAATTGCTACATAGTGCAGTTTTGGAGAAACCAGCAAACCAATTATGTTCAAATTGTTCAGCCCACATCTTCAGCGGCAAGCGTGTTTAAGGCCTAGTTTAATATCTGAGGCTTCAAAACTATTCGTAGTCATGATGGAAAACATTAATTTTCTTGTGTCCTGGATTGGAGTGTAATCCACTTACTGGGAGAAAAAAAGTGAGAAATCACCAAAAAAAAAAAAAGGTGCCGAAGAGATATGCTGTTGCATAATTCTCTCTCCTGCTTTTCCTGGCTGACATGAGCAGTGATCATTATTTCTCTCACCGTCTTCACCCCACTGGGAAGGTAGGATATTAGAATATTTCATGAATATTGAGCTCTCCCTGGCTTTTTGGCAGTGGCAGAAATGATGTTCTCCGCTGTTTCATTTTGGCAGTAAAAGGAACAAGGCCTAATTGCACAAGTCTATAAAATGGGGTGAGGAAGAAGAGCTTCTGACAATATAAATTGTTCTGATTCGCCTCCTTGTATAAGTCTCAAAAGCAACAGTGTCAACCGGAATCTAGTCAAGGGTGACGAGGAATAGAAAGTAGCGCTGAATACGTTCAAACAAAAGCCAGCTCTCCAAGTACCCGGTTTAGCCATCTGCAAAATAAACTTCTTGAACTCAACAATATGGTGTAACTTGCACAGGTCCACTTGGGACCAAGGAATGGTACATTTGCAATTTTATATTGGTCTGTGTATGCGGTTTTGATTTCTGTTTAAATGGATAATATATCTTACAACATTGATTTCGGAAGCTTTTCCCCCGCCCCCTTGTAGAAATGGTCACTGGTGTTGAATAACATGGCTACACTTGATCCAGATCCAATATTTTCCACCATGTTGGAATCCCTTGTCTGACCAATAACTACACACTGGCATGAAAGAGAGCAAGAGAGAAAACGAGAGAAGAGACACGCAGGGAAAGCGTCCACTGCGGTCTAATCCTTTATTTCCCGTGGTAAGAGATTCTTCGGGTGAGTGCACTAAAGCACGCTCAGAGAATATTATTTGCATGGCAGTCTCATGCTCTTATCTGGATAGAAGGCATGTTTAAACACAAAGGCCACTGAGAAGAGAGGCAGAGATAGCACTGGACAATGCACCAGTGATAATTATCTATTCAAAAGCACTTGTCAGGATGATGAAATCCAATTAAAGTGCTTAAAAAAAAAAAAAAAAACGCTCGAAAATAGGATAAAACCAGTTAATGCCCGGATGGTGAGTACAACATGTTCGAACGTCATTCCAATCAACCAATCAGAACTGAGAGATAACTTTTCAGGAAATGTCAGTTTTAGGCTTACAATCAGGGTTTGTTGCTTCTACACCCTTGTTGATCGGCTATCATTTCCCTCAGATTTGATAATAAATTATGGGTAGGGTTAGGTTTAGGGGTAGGGATTGGGTTAACTCTGTACTTATGGAAAGTTATGTTGATCCAGGATCAACAAAAGATGTTGATCAAGAAACGTGTCTTATTTTGCAAAATTACGCTGACCATGCACGGATGGTGGTTGCGTTCATTAGCTCATTCATTTCTGACCCTGACAGTTTTTCTGTTTCCATAATATGAGAAGATAATTGATGATAATAACACATCATTATCAGCGTTATTTCTATGACTGTAATCAGAATGCAGAGCAGATGCCCTTATCTGCAGTCACTGACATGGCTCAGTTGTCCATTATGCACTTGGATACACAGAAGAATTCAGGTTAATTATCTAGCTGCTGGAATACTCTTAATTCATTCCCAGTTGGGGTTTGAACCTGCAGCCAGCAGGTCACCTGCTTGACCGTGCACTATGACAGAGAGGAAGAAAGGATGGCATTATATTTAGAAATTGCTCTACATTGCCTTGCCAGTATTATAGTTTGGAGAGTGACATCATTAAAGCTCCATTGGATGTGAATTTGAAAGGCAGAGAAGGAGCGAGAGAGTTTCCTGCAGTAGCTGTGCTCTGCCATTCATTACACACTGATGCTCTCTGAGTGGACACACAATACCAATAAATGAGTTTATCCTATTGTGCCTGCAGTGCATTCTGGACTGCTACCTCAGCTGCAGCCTTCCTCACATATCCTACAGTCATATCAGTCCCAGCAGGGTAGAGAAAGATAGTGAGCAAACATAAGAGAAGGTAGGGAGAGAGAGAGAAAAAAAATGTTTTGCTTATTATTACCACCCCTGCTTCAATAAAAAAAAAATACCTTGGCTTGTATATTGCAAATGTTTTAAAATCCACTATTTGGAGGGTTGCCTGAACCAAAGAGGGCTATAACACCTGGTGAGAGCCATCCAATAGCATTCCTATTTATCTTTGTGGCACCTTGCAAAAGACCCCCTGGAAAGACACAGTTTGAAATCTACCATCTAAGCTTGTGGGCTCAGTCTCAAACCCTTCATAGTGACTATGTTAAGCTGTGACGTGAAAAGCAGTAAACACTGGACAAAAAAAAAACATTGTTGAATTTTCAAAAGCCTAGAAAAAAAAAGTGAACTGTAATATAATAATAATAAAATTACCTGCTGGTGTAGTTAGGGCAACTACCAGCAGAGGGCTAACAGGGTCACTCTAACCAGCCAAATCTAGACCTTTTTTGTCTGAATGACTAGTTTACTAATCAAACTTTTGGAAGCTGATCAGACATACTTCTTAGGAACATTTACACTACAGTTCAAACGTTATTATTATTTCATAAAAGTTTATATTATTTTATCTTATTTTATTTTGAAATAAATTAATACTTTTATTCAGTAAGGACACATTTAATTGAGTAAAAATTATATTTATGCTGTTACAGAATATATATATTTTTTAATTTTCTATTTATCAGATAATCTTGAGAAAAAATACGTCATGGTTTCCTCAAAAATATAAAGCATAAATAAAAAGTTATTATTATTATTATTTTACATTGATAAAGATAAGAACAAGAAAATATCAGCATATTAGAATTTTTAAAGGATCATGTGAAACTGAATCCCAAATAAAATACAAATGCAGCTTTGCCGTTACTGAAATAAATTACATTTTAAACTACAGTACGATAGAAAACAGTAATTTTAAATAGTCACAGTATTACTGCATTTTTGGTCAAATAACACAGAGCACTAACAATTAACATGTACATTCATTGCATTCCCTGGGAATCGAACCCACAACTTCGACATTGTTTGGGTCTTGCTTAACTGTTTGAGCTACAGGAAAGCCTAACATGTATATATGTAAAACCAATCAAGACAAACTAGTCAACCTCACTATCATCATGGCCCATCCCTAGTCTCTGTACTTCAGCTATATCTTGGCAGGGTCAACTGTCCAGCTCAGTATGTTTAAGACGTTCAAGCTCCTCCACAAAGCTCCTCCACAGGCTAAGAGAATGTAAGTATATCTGTGTGTGTGTGTGTGTGTGTGTGTGTGTGTGTGTGTGTGTGTGTGTGTGTGTGTGTGTGTGTGTGTGTGTGTGTGTGTGTGTGTGTGTGTGTGTGTGTGTGTGTCTGTGTGTGTGTGTGTGTGTGTTTGTGTGTGTGCGTGTGCGTGTGCGTGTGCGTGTGCCTGCCAGTGGGGGAACTTTGAAGAGGTTTTAGGGAAAGGATTCATGCTTACTGTTATAAGGAAGAAGCAAACCAATCGGACAGTGACAAATGAACCATAACCTTTTCTCCTCCAAGTATGCTCCCCCCTTTACCCCCTTTTCTCCCTCTATTCCTCTTTTCCTTCTGTTTCCTGTTTATATGTTCTTTTTTCTGCATTTCTGAAATGTCTTTGTGTTCAGTGTGTCTCTAAAGAAATGGCCCAAGGCAAGGTCTCAATGTGTGGCATGAGTAGCACCAGACGATTAATTCTGGAATTGGTCTGAATCAGGGTGGTGTGCTATTCTGAACTGAAATAGTATAATGCATACTTAAAAATGCCACCTATATATATATATATATATATATATATATGTATATATATATATATATATATATATATATATATATATATTTAAAAAAATAAAATAAAAAAATAAAAAATATATATCTATCTATAATTAATGTAATTATTCTATCTATAATTACAATCCTTATAATAGACATTTCTGCTTGAGTTTTGAATTGAAATGCCAGGCAAGGCAACTATTAATTGCTTGGCTACATCTGCATTTGTTTTTTCTCTCTCTTGCACTTTCTGTTTTTCCCTCCCTATTTCGCCTCCTTTTTTTTTTTTTTTTGGATGCCAAGCACTGCAAGCTGATAAGAAAAGAAGAGCAGGGCCACCCTGATGCTCACTGAGCCTGTCTATCTCCCCCTCTCCATGCTCACTGTGGTAATGCTAATGCGATGGGCCAGTCCGCTAAAGCTTCTACACTTCATAACCAGGAACACACGACAATGCGTCACACAGCTCAACCGCCTCGCTTAGCAGCACACCAGTATCTGTCTCCTCCAAATAGCATAGGCTAATACAACAAAACTGCCTTACTAAGAGTGTGGTTGCTAAAGATTGCCTCTGGTATCAACAAGATTCGGGGAAAAAAATATTGGCTGTTTTCAACAGGACGATAGATAGAAGATAATTAACAATACCATAATGCAGTATAGCATGAAATGAGAGGTTTTCAAGATTGGACTCGGTCCCTTTGAGAAGGGTTTCAGCAAGCTTTTAAAATTATCTACTGTTCACTGTAGCATGCAATTATGTGTTAGATTGTTTGTAAGACTATCATGGTTCTTCATCATTTAAAGACCTTGGAGAGGCAGATGTTTTCATTACTTTGCTAATACATGAACACTTCGAACAAAATTGGTCTGAATTGCTATACTTATGTAATCACGTTCTAAAAACAGATGACTGTCTTTTAGTTGCTTGCAATGCTAATCACAAGAGAAAATCACAAGTCTATAATCAAACTCTTTCCTTTACCTTATTCTTCAGCTGCTACCCCATTTATATTTACAAACACCACTTTATATCACAAAATATTCGATTTTGTGGACCAGCACCACACAAACATTTATCAGGAGTCTCGTTCACAACATGTTTATCTTTCCCATGTCTGCCTTTTTTTAAAGGCTTACCAGGAAGTGAGGAACTACTCACACCTTAACTGGGTGGCAAACTTCCCAAGGCATAACTGTTAGGTATGGTAAAACGATATCATACTCACACTCCAATTTTCATCTAAAAATATCAGACTAGAGAAAGCGGCATGAAGGCACAAGTCTCCAGAGCACCGATCCTGAAAATAGACAGTCTCTTTCCATTTGTTTTATTTGTCAGTTTTGCATACTTTCGTTATCCTTGTTTGCAGTCTTTCAGCAGTCATTTAGCTTTCTTCACACTGAATACCTGTTTAGAAATTAATATTTCCCCCCCTCATTTCCCTTTTGGATTAATGTCTGAGTAAACAAAAGACCAGAAATGTGAAGTCCGAGAAGCACCAGGGTTTTTTATGCTCATAACAAAAAGATTTGTGGAAACTACAGGGTCTCGCCCAGGGATGGATTGTCTCTGATTAGCATTCCATATGAAGTGTCAACTGGGATTTGACAAGTATTATAAGAAGCAGGCAATTCCCACTGGAGATTTTTCCTGAGCTGAAACATATTGTCTTCTATTGTTCACCGAAGACGGAGATGTGCCCTCCTGAACGACCTGTGTCATTGTGTGATAAAGCTAATTATTAGCTTCAACTCGTTTGGTCGTGTTGGCCATGTTTTTTAAAAAGCTTTCTGTGCCAGTTTTTTTGTGGCTTGTGGGAAGGGAAGATAGAAGCATATCAGTGATATATTGACAGAACACTGCTCTGCCCCACTTTTCTGTGTTCAAGCTTTGTTGTTCAAGATGGCCTCATTATGGAGGCACGGATCAACTCCAATTTTGGGGAATGCTGTGCCCTTTATATCAGCTTGGTGTACAAGGCTTTGGGTGCCACATCTGTATCAGTCTTCGGCTTTATTTCTGCATTACAATCATAGGACAGCTGGGGTTCCACAAGGGTGTGTGCTGAGCCCATCCTGTTTTCCGGCATCGCCCTGGCTACCCAGCTGGGGTCCAAATGAAGTATGAACCACTTTTGTCATGTATTCGCTTGTTGGGTTTGCAGCACAGCTGGGATTCAAACCAGACTGCCCTGGCTGTGTTCTACATACTCCATCTCCATGGAAGCACAGCTGGGGAGGGATACAACCCCCTATACCACCTCTGCCAGAGCATCACAGCTTGAGCCTCCACAAGTCTTAGGGCAATCCGCCTGAATTGACTGTGACTGAGAACCTCAAACACAGCATATGAAATGAGCTTCCCGGTTTTTTTTTTTTTTGAATCTTTAAAGCATTTCTCGTGGAGGAAAAATCTTTTTGCAACTGTTGTTTTTCTTACCATCACGAAATACTTTTTCCAAGTGATACTGGTATGTTTTGATACTCACAGGCAAGGTTTGAATTACGATTGGGTAGTGCAGACTGCTTCATAATACAATACACATTGTAATAAGTATGTTGCAATGCAATACAATACATTGCAATGCATCAGGATATTATAATTGGATTGCAGTTGAACTCAGTTTCAATCTTTCTCCTGCCAGCCTCAGAGTTTGTGCTTATTTGAACTACCTGCTACTTCAATATTTAACTCTAAGATGGGGAAAAATCTACCCTTAAAAACTAAATGTGCATTTACTTTGAAATTGTCATTATCATATTTAGAGAGATATGCAATGTGTGCATGTGCAATATTATGTTGCACCAGTCAATATATATATATAATAAAGTCAGTGCATATAGTAAATACACTGTAAGCAATCGTTGGAACAACCCTCTTTAACCAACCAAGTTCAGTCTCCGAATACAGTTTCAGTGGATGGTTAGTTGATGAACCCAAAAATGTTCGGTAATCCACTGTGTCTACGAAGATCATGATCATGCCACAGTATGTGTTTCTGATATACAGTTTATCTATGGATTTGAAATGTTTTTACTTCTGTTTGCTCAAAAAAATAAATGTTTTTTTTTTTGGTGAAAACATAACATTGCTATAAAAAGAAAAATATTGTGTTTTTAATAATGACTTAATAATGTCATAATAAGTGTTTTAAAGTTCAGCCTGAATTTATATAATAACTCCAGCAATTTTCTGAGTAATTATGAGTTTCTGTTTATCTCTCACTCAGTTCTTTTCAATTTCTTATTTAATTTTGGTGTTTTTTTTTAAGTCTGTATCTTCCTCAGCACTGTGCACATTTGTCTTAAACTAAAGGTGGCTTCTTGATAGAGAAAATATATAAATGATAAATTTATACTTTCACTTTAATGAAATTTCATCAAAGTGCTTATTTGAAAGAGAATCTGATGCCATTTGATATGGCCTGTGTTAGCTCTATATAGGCATGCTGTGTGATGAAGTCTGTCTGAATTGAATGTAATTTAATGCGAGCTCTTTGTGCATTTATCCATAATAGGGCAGTATGCACTTAACAATCACTGCTGCAGGCTTATTTCATTGCAGGCAGGCTGGCCATCCCTTGCCCCCCCGCTGCCTGTGGTCACTGACTCCAAAAACAATTACTTATGGAGAATTTTGATAATTTCAGTTTATTCTCCTTGATTTCACTGATAATAATGCCTGCTTCCCAGTCAAGCTTTAAAGTGTGTTTTGGAGGAAAATGGAGGAATTTCTCAGAATGCTACAGTGATGGTTTAAAAACAATGTGAAATCAAACTGACCTTATGTACTTTCTTAACAAATGTTGTTGCGTGAATTATCAAGCCGTGCTAATCTGAAGAAAAATGTTTGTTTTCATAATCATTTGGTTTCATAAAAATGCAATAACTCTGCTCATGTAGCTATGGCTGGGCAGGTGGGAAAAAAATTACATGAACCAATAATATCACTGCCTTGGGTTCACAGTCCAATCAAATCCTGATGGTTAAAAACAAATTTTGCCCTGCATTATTTCCTTTTCTATTGTGCTTCACTCAGAAATATGTCACATTATGAGTGCTGAATGTGGTGCAAATTCCATTTCACATGTTTAAAGTCAACTAAATTGCTTTCTTAATTAACATTTCTGGTTATACTGTGTATAAATCATTGCTATTGTTAAAAAAATTATTTCATCAAACTCTGAAATGGCTTTCCTTTTCAGCCCTGTGGGATACTGGATAATTTAATCACTAAGTGGCGATTTAGACATTGTTTTAGCAAATTTACATCGAGATTTGGCACCTTTCTGGTATGTAATGTCTTTCCCATTTTTCACAATCCAGTCAAAAAAGGCCTGCCCTACATTACACTTTTCAAAATAAAGGTTCTTAATTGCTATCTAAGGTGAACCTTTATCATCCATGGAAACTTTCCACTGCACGAAAGGTTCTTTATAGTGGAAAAAGATGTGTTATTTTATCAAAATGTTGTACAGATGCTCTGAAGTTTCTTTGGGGAAGATTTTTTGTTTGTTTTTTTGTAGCATCATTAACTCCCTCTTGGAACCTTTGTTTATAAGAGTGTATTTTACTCAGAAATGCTACGCAAGAGAAGATAAATGCATCTTGAATGTGGCTTTATGTTGTCTTTTAAAGGAATGCTGGGGTCCGGATACATGTGGTGGTTTCAGAGATCAGAGATTAACTACAGGGTGCCTTAGAAGGAGTAATAGATGGAGATGGAGCGAGACAGTCCAAGAAAGAAACAAGCAAACTAAAAAGAGAGGTTAGAGTAGCCTTGAATTGAGATTGTAGAGAGGGAGTACTCATGCAAGAGATGGGGTCACATCCCAAACACGAAATGGGGGTCAACTAGCGGAGGGGGGTGGGGGATAGAATAAAGGGGGGATAAGTCATGCCGAGTGAAGACACGAGGGAGCCTCATGGGCCGGAGACAGCCGAGGTTGCTAGGAGACAGCGGGATGAGAAGAGATGTGCCGAGTGCATACAGAGAGATAGTGTGCCAGTTTGAAGACGGCGAGCTTTGTGCCAGTGATTGCAGAAAGCTGCCGTTGTGAAGGCATCAGACCAAATGAGCACAAGATAGACCAAAGCGAGATACTAAACCGGGATCTGTAAGCACACCAGCGAGCACGGGGCATCAGGATGAACCTTCCCTCCAACTGCAGGCGTGCAGGTCTCGACACAGTACGGTGTCAAAAGGGGGAAATCATTACACGCAGCAGCCCAGCCCTGTGTATGCATAATTTAGATGGAAGATGTATCAGTAATTGGCAGGGTTTAAACATCGTGAGCTGAGGTAATTGAACAGTCTCCCTACTAATGGAAGCATGTCAGACATGAGCTTCCACCCAGTCGACAGTGAGTGACAAGCACGAAGGAGAGCGGGATGCAGACTTGGAGGAAGGAAGTGAGTCAGAGAGAGTGAAAGACAAGTCACTCTTCTCTTTGAGAGGATGTTGAGATGAAGATGTCATGATGAGGAAAGAGAGTGTTTGGCTAGCTCACAGCCACAAGGCTGCCCGGACAGATTCTGCCTCCTTAGCATGAGCTTTGGTCTGGGTTGTCATTTTGCTAAGCAAGCTGAGGGAGAAGTAAGAAACACCTTAGAGTCCCTTCGGCCTCCCCGGCGGCAGCCACGTTGAAAACCGTCCCATTTACCGTATGACAAAGGAATCCATCTGTGTAGTAAGCACTAGAGAGACCTGGATTATGAAAAGAAAAAAAAAATGGATCCAAAACGGCTGTCACAAGCAGGAATTGTCAGTGACAATGAGAGGAGTGAGCAATTTAAAACTGCTATTACACTATAAAACACTCTGAGGCATACTGTATCTGTATAACTTCTGTGTATGGGTCATTCCTGGGAAACAGTTTAGTTTGGAATATACTTTTTTTTTGTAGTTTGGAATATACTTTTAATCCAAAGCGATTTACAATTGCTATATATGTCAGAGGTCACACTCCTCTGGAGAAACTAGGGGTTAAGTATCTTGCTCAGGGACACATTGTTGTCTCACAGTGGATTCGAACCCAGGTCTCTCACACCAAAGGCATTTGACTTATACCCTGCACCAATACCACCCCAATCACCACCTTTTTGTTAACTTCATATGATTCATTTTCTATATACCCCACCTAATGCATTAAATAACTATATAGGACTTCAGCTAAAAAGACACAAATTGTGTTTGTGGTCTTTGTGTGTGTGTGTGTGTTGTAAATAACAGAGATGGGACCAAGTCACACATGTGCAAGTCTCAAGTAAGTCTCAAGTCTTAACCTTCAAGTCTCAAGTAAGTCCCAAGTATTTTTTTCTTGGGCAAGTCAAGTCAAGTCAAGTCACAAGCTATGTCAAGTCAAGTCCAAGTCAAGTCACCTTAATATTGTTATTTTACCTGCAGAATCTGATCTTGATAAAGTTAAAAGACAAGATATAAGTAACTGTCAGTAAATTAAAATAATTTGGATTTGCATTGTAAATACTCATGTTCAGTAAAATACATCATGGAATCAAACAAAATTGTAACTTCCTAAAATTATTTATTTTTCACTTCTGCCAACAGTGTTTGAAATGTTTTACATTTTCAACATTGAGTCCATAAAACTAAACATCCAACAGACTCCTCTCTGAACACCTCTCTCTCTCTCTCTCTCTCTCTCTCTCTCTCTCAAACACAGTTTACATACAACATTAAACTGTTACATTTCTCCTCTCTCTCTCTCTCTCTCTCAGAGTATAGAATATAAATATGACGTATTTTCAGTTGTTTCATACTTTTTTGTTATATACAGTACAGACCAAAAGTTTGGACACACCTTCTCATTCAAAGAGTTTTCTTTATTTTCATGACTATGAAAATTGTAGATTCACACTGAAGGCATCAAAACTATGAATTAACACATGTGGAATTATATACATAACAAAGTGTGAAACAACCGAAAATATGTAATATTCTTGGTTCTTCAAAGTAGCCACTTTTTGCTTTGATTACTGCTTTGCACACTCTTGGCATTCTCTTGATGAGCTTCAAGAGGTAGTCACCTGAAATGGTCTTCCAACAGTCTTGAAGGAGATCCTCGAGAGATGCTTAGCACTTGTTGGATCTTTTGCCTTCTGTCTGTGGTCCAGCTCACCCCTAAACCATCTCGATTGGGTTCAGGTCTGGTGACTGTGGAGGCCAGGTCATCTGCCGCAGCACCCCATCACTCTCCTTCATGCTCAAATAGCCCTTGATGCCTTCAGTGTGACTCTACAATAGTCAATAGTCATGAAAATAAAGAAAACTCTTTGAATGAGAAGGTGTGTCCAAACTTTTGGTCTGTACTGTTCATAACAAAAAAGTATGAAACAACTGAAAATACGTCATATTTATATTCTGTACTGTATATATATATATATATATATATATATATATATATATATATATATATATATATATATATATATATATAAATATATATATATATATATATATATATATATATATATATATATATATATGTATGTAATATGCACTTGTCATGATTGGGTAATCGCGGCAGCTACATTTGTTTTTCTGATTAATTGTTTTGCTCTAAGAGAAAAAAGACAAGGTAACAAAATATTCGGGGCTTATGCCCCCTTAGCCCAGCCCTAGCGCCGCCCCTGGAATGCGTTTTTTTGACGGCCTGCTAGCGGATCATTAGGGGCTGTTCACATCACGTCTTCTGTGCGCGCAAGTTCGTTATTTCCAATGTAGGCGCGCGGTATGCGCGCTCATAATGGAAGCAACGCGCTCAACATCTAAACTTTTCAGAATGCCGCAAGCGCACCGCAGGTCATGTGACAATAACTAACCAATCAGCTTCATCCTTTCTCGTATCAACGTTGAAAGCTCAGCTAAGATGAAGGAACAGCTGTTCATAGCTGTATATGGATTGCCATTTTGAAATGAATTTAGTAGCAGAGCTACTGCGAGCGATTTTTAGTACTGCAAATCCATTTATCCTTTGCTGAAATTTCCGCGTTTTCAATGAGAGAGAGCGTGTCATGGATGCTTAGCAACGACAGACGCCCCAGGAGCACTTCTGCCCGAGCGCTTTGGAAAGAAGTAGAAAGCGGCGCGACTAGCGTTTTCCACGCGTTTTTAGGCGCGAACTATTGAAGACAAAAGCGATGACCCTCGGTACCTCTCAGGCTGACATGTTGATGTGATGTGATATCTGATTTAAGTGGGCGTGGTGTGTGTAAGGTAGAGAGGGCATGACTGATGATAGTGTCCTGATCCAGTCACGACGCTATTCTCAGCCTGCGCTCCAGCTGAGTAATCAACTTTATTTTAAAAAATAATTTATATATTTTATATTCAAACTGAAAACATGATGTAATTAACACTCAAGTCATTCAAGTCATCGTGTCTCAAGTCAAGTCAAGTCCAGAGTCTTTAACTTCCAAGTCCGAGTCAAGTCTCAAGTCCTAAAAATAGCGACTCGAGTCGACTCGAGTCCAAGTCACCAAGTCACAAGTCCCCATGTCTAGTAAATAATATATTTTTTTTAATTTAGAAGTTTAACCAAAACCACAATTTCATTGTTTTAGTCCTTAACATTTCAGATGGTAATCAGCAAGAAATGCTTTCATTGTCTTCTTGGTTCTTGGTCAACATAGCTGTAAGGCCAACATTGTCATTCTGCTGCAAATGTGGATGCAATTTCTGATGTATAATGCTTGTCAAAGTTTAAGTAAAGTGACCCATACTCGGAATTCGTGTTCTGCAAGTGCACACACACAGCAGTTAACACACACTTGTCCAGCATTGGGGAGCCATTTATGCTGCGGCGCCTGGGGAGCAGTTGGGGGTTCGGTGCCTTGCTCAAGGGCACCTCAGTCGTGGTATTGAAGGTACTCCCCCCACCTACAATCCCTGCCGGCCCGAGGCTCGAACCCACAACCTTTGGATTGCTAATCCAACTTTCTAACCATTAGGCCAAAAAAATTATAATAATATTTATAGCAAAATATCAGTTGTCATGATTTGTTAAGTATATATTTACTGAAACAATGACTATATTATATTTTTTATTAAATGTATTGCTAAATTATGTAAATAGAAACAAGTTTATAAGTTTTGGGTTTTCCACTCAAAATAGCCACCACTCCTCATGTAGTTCATTTCAATTCAATTCAAGTTTATTTATATAATGCGTTTTACGATACAAGTAATTGCAAAGCAACTTCGCAGAAAATTAAGTTTCTACATTATTTAGTAGAAGCTTATCAGTTGCAACTGTAAGTTTATGTGCATATGACAGAATTTTTTGGAAAAATCAATGAAAGATATAATCAAACAGACGAGGAACAATATTAACAGAAATTATTATATGATGCAATCACACTTATAGCTAAATATGGTAGTTCTGTATATTGTTTCATGTTAGCATCATCTGAGGTCCTCTGAGGGGTTGGCATCATCTCTTCTCAGGTGTTCTGGATCCAGACTGGAGCTTGTGTAAATCCCATATGGCAAAACAGAGAGACAAATAGAGACATAATTAGCATAGCTGCTGTTCCAACCAAGTAAAATTAATTCATTTAACCCAAGCTAAAGAATAATAATGCGGATTTGATCAGATATAGCTGCAGTCCAAAATTATGAGATGTATTGTCTCTGAACCCCAAACATTATCAGGAAGGCTATTCCAGACTTTTGGAGCCAAGTGTGAAAAAGCTCAACCTCCATTAGTGAACTTTACTATCCTAGGAACAACCAAAAGTCCAGCGTTTTGTGACCTTAGGGAGAGTGATGGAGTGTAGCGTGGTAGAAGACTAGTTAGGTACGCGGGAGCTTAACCATTTAGGGTATTATAGGTAAGTAATAATAGTTTGTAACTGATACAGAACTTCATAGGTAGCCAGTGCAGAGACTGTAAAATTGGGGTTATATGATCATATTTTCTTGACCTGGTAGTGTAACAGAGTAGACCATATATGGCAATATATGTTATAAAATAAGTACATTGTACAAATTTATGGATTAAATAATACCCTTATAGTACCCTTCCTGACTATAGTATGCCTCAAAAATATATTTTTTATGAATAAAAAGTGTGATTCTAACCATTTTCTGCACCACTGTTAAAGAAACCTGAATGATGTCTTTTCTGGTAAATGATGTCACATATGTGTGTAGACTAAATTATTATGGGCTTAGATTGAGTAGTGTGATTGGGTTGAGTTCAGACTGAGGAACATAAAATTTACATTTAAATAAAATATATTGATTTTTATAGTAAAATATTTAACAAGAAAAGAACACAAATGAATGCTTACAGTGTTGTCAAAAATCATCATCGGAACTGTGCACAAGTACAAACTCACTGAACTGCCTCAGGGACATGACAAAATGCTTGGTTTAAGATAAATGTAAGACATTCTTTTATGTTAAAAAATATTGAAATACAATCATTATTTACTTATAATGGGCATACCAAAGTATTGTGAAAAGCTTCTAGCAATTCATTTTGGTGAACCACCACTTAAAAACTCTGGGGGACAGAAATATTACTGAATCCCAGGAATGACCCATATATAAAGCTGAAAAAGCAGCCATTACGCCAAACTTCAATGTCACAGTCTATCTATCTATCTATCTATCTATCTATCTATCTATCTATCTATCTATCTATCTATCTATCTATCTATCTATCTATCTATCTATCTATCTATCTATCTATCTATCTATCTATCTATCTATCTATCTATCTATCTATCTATCTATCTATCTATCCCAAATGTAGAGCATCAATGTTTTTAACATTCTTGTGACACTGAAGACTGTAGAACTGGCTGCTGCAAATTACACTGTACATTACAGTAAGGACTTTTTAAATTATATTTAAATAGAAAACAGTTTGCGATTGTCATTGTGATAATTATGATAATATTTCACAGTATCATTAATATTTTTATTTTAACTGTATGTTTCATCAAATAAATGCAGCATTGGTGAGCAGAAAGAGACTTATTTTATTTTGCATAAACAAATGAAAAAAAAAAAAAATCCAAACTATTGACCAGTATCATATTCAACTTTAACAGAGCTGACACAAACACACACATATAGATTAGTCAGCTGATGAGCTCTTTATCAAATGTTGCTCAGTGTATGTTTCTTCAGTGTTTTTTATTATGAATTAGGCGATTCAATTATATCAAAAGAAAAGAAAATTGACTGATGGCTTCAACAAAAGCTTATATCAACAACTAATAACCTTGAGGCTGATGCAGGGTGTGTCATGAAAGGTTTTTTCTTTTTTTTTACTTCCAGATACTGGACTTTGATAGAGTTTGTTTACTGTAGAGAGTGCATGCACATTAATTGGACTGGCCTGATGTAAGAAAACCATTTATATTTGATACTGCTGTTGTTAGCTTTGTTGTAAGCTGCTGTCTTGAAATACATTCTTGAAATGTAATCTTGACAAATTTGGTAGATTTTGGTGTCCCCCATTCAAGAAGATAGGAGCCGCACTTGTATTCCAATTACTAAATTGGGAAAGTGACTTTCACACCAACCAAACAACTCGGAACCAAAAGCCCCACAGCATCATCAGGTGAACGAGATCTCACACTCTGAATTGGCCATGTGTAGTAAAGGGAGTGCAAGCGATGAGCTGGGAATTGGTTTCCGGAGTGGCTCATGGTGCACACTCATGCTCCACTCCTCTTTTCTGCTCTCCTCTCTCCTTTCCATTCATGAATCAGAGCCATGAGAGCTCCAGCAGCCCTCATAAATAAAGCAAGAGGGGAGGAAGGAAACCTCTCTCTCTTTCACTCCCTCTTTCGAAAGTCACAAAGCATCGCTCGATCCCCATTACGTAACTATTGAAAACAAGCCCATCAAAAACCCTTAGCAGTGGTCTGAGGAGCGTCCTAAGAGAACCTACCGAATGATGAGCCCCCACTTTATATTTTTTCACACACGATCAGAAAGCATTAAGGTAGGTACACAAAGTGTGCAAATGGAACCTTATGCATCACAATCGATCAGATCTTCTTTTTTTTTACGCTCTTTCTCCCTCATCAGCCAACTGAAGACCAAGCATGGATATTGATCTTTGATGTTTGGCATAACTATAAATGCACACAGAGAAGAGGGAGTTTTATCTCTATTGGATTTCTCCGCCCCTATCTCCTGGGACCCTTCACGCACTCACATCAAAATGCCACAAAAATGCCAGCAGGGAAATGGAAGCATTATTCACATATTGGAAAGATGCTGGCAGTCACAGCCCTCCTTCACATCCTCTTCATTATCTACCTCACCTGAAAATGCCACCGCCTTTCATGTGACTTATCCCCACATCAGACGTCCATGCAAATTAAAAAACCGAGTCAGATTTGAACCAGGGAAAAGCATTTCTTTTTTATCGGTTTTGAAACCTTTCTTTTCCAGGACTGTCATTTAAACAATGCAGAAAGCGCAGGCTCAATATAGATAGACAGAATGCGAGGGAGAGTGGAAGATGGGGAACGGCACACTCTATATTTGATGAAGTGGATCAAAGCACTGCCACGCTAGCTGCCACCACTGGCGTCTCTGCCTTTTTATTTAAATTCAATACATTATTTATTTTTAGCTTGACAAGTTAATGCGGGGTTCTTTGATAGGAACTCTGGTAAAGCGCATGGGGCTGTGTCTTTTCATATGTTTGCCTTATATGTTTATGGGGAGCAGCGAGACAAGAAAGCCTGTCAGATAGACGCTGATGAAAGCAGCTCTGAAAATGTCACTGAGCCGCCGGAGGTGAGATGGGTCCGCAGACATGTGACATCTTTAACTGGAATGACACAGATCACCGAAAACAAAGTGGAAATTAAATCAAGCCTCTCATTTTCTCGTGGGTGGCAATGAGGAGAGACAGGCAGGCGAACACGCATGCTTGTCAGACGCACACACGCTCTTTGAGACACCTTTAGTCAGCCGAGTAGATCGCAAATAGGTCCAGGGAGATTCGCCGGCATATCTCGCCATCCCCATAAAGATACCGCAGCGGCAGGACAAATGACGAAGGAGATTTATGGAGAAATCAGGCGGCTTCAGTTCTGCTAAATTGGTCTGCGTTGTTCTGCAGAGCAACAAAAAAAAGTGCTGTTATTAAGAGAGAGTTTGGTGCACATGCCAGGCAGGCCTCATTAATCTGATGTTAGGAGCTGCGTTATTGAATGCAGTCTTGGGGGAAGGACTTCAACGGGTTATATCCGAGAAGATGTTGTGTCTGCACTGTTGGAGGGTTAAAGATAATGGCCCACGCTCATTTCTTTTTTCCGATGCTCCAGAGACACCAGAGTGCAGTCATGTGATGTGATGTGATTGTGCGCTCCCCGCTTTCCAGAAACGACTGGCACATTTATGCATTTACACTCCCAAGCAAACCCACCCACGTCCAAGGCCGGAGGAACTCTCTCCGGATGGCTCTCAAACACGAGAAATCCATCTACTAAGTGTCATCGCGATGAGTTTCCTACCGCAGCTGGTTTAGGCTAATGAAATGTGTCCACTGAGGACGGCGGGGAAAACAGAGTGAAAAAAAATAGAGACGTTGTCGACATTCTCTATCCTTAAAGCCAAACACTCTTTTTCCATGGATTACCTGCTCACTCAGAGAATGATCAGGTAATTGAAGATAACACCACTTCAGCTTCCAAATAGTACCGTGTCAGTGCTAATACCAAGTTGGCATAACAAGTGGGTCTCAGATTGTCAGGGCGCATTTAGGACTTCATAGAGCACTGGTATTCCTTTCTAATGCCTACTGAGAGCTGCGGCTGAGGCGGAACACAGCAAACGTCTCCTTTATTCCCTCATTTGAAGGGGAATATTGCAAATCGTTGCTGAAAAATAAGAAAGCGAGGCCAGACTTGGGGCGGAGCGTGGGAGCCGGTCCACAATGGGGCTTGTTTATTTTTGGCTACCTAGATTTAACAACCCTGCTGCGTTTACAAAGGCTTGTTTGAAAACTAATAATGAATATCAATAGCATAATTACCGAGCTGATGAAATAAAAGAGGCCGGACACCACGCGCTATTTTCCATGAAAAGGGGAAATGGACGAGAGCTCTGTCCATCAGCGTTAATTACAAGGAGTTTTATTCAGCTCGTGAACTAATTAATGTCTTTTTTGAGGCGAAATATAATGGACCACCTGGTCATTTCATTAGACGCCAAAGGCCTTTATGGGTTTAAGAGCCAATAAAGCTTGTTCTGGAGCATTCTAATTACAAACGGATAAAAGATACACTCATGAATATGGATGTGTAAGCCATATATGTAAAGCTTGATAATGAGGCCTTTTGTGAACACTGATGCTTTCCTCTCCATACCTTTTGGATAGTGATAATAAGTGATGATAATGAAGCCGTATAGATTTATACGAGCTTTCAAAAGTTGGAGCGAAAGGATCTCGACGTTTTCGATTTTTCTCATTGGCTCTTCCTACAGCAGTTTACACTGTCAGGTAAGACAACACATCACTTTAAACTTGATATCACACAAGCCTAGTAACACAGATACAATCTACACACTGTCGGCACATTGCGTATATATGTGTGTGTTGTGTTTGAGATGCAGAGAGATCACGGTCTGTCAGAAACATGTCTGTCTGGGCCTTCCAATACTGTGAGCTAATGCTGTTTGATGTATTAACTATGAGGATGGGGGCAGTGGGGGTGTGTTAGCATGTGTGAGTGTTTGCGTGGGAGAGAAACAGAGAAAATTAAGTGTGTTTTGCCTTGGTGTGCCGCTGAATGAGAGGGGAGGAGTGTTGAAGTTGTTTGATGTTTTAATAATGTTTCAGGCTGATTGAGTGTCTCTTTGTTAGATGGTTTCGAGTTTCAATCAATCTCTCGTTTCAACCAATGAGTAAACACTTTCACAGAAATATGAACAGAAGTCACTCAAATGCAATGGCTTTGACGTGATTATGTGTGTGCGTGCATAGAGTTGAATGGAATATTGTCACTAAAAAGAACTGCAGCACCAAAACTATCGTTTCACGAATTTCGGCACCTGAGGCAGATGACAATGTGTTGCTATTCAGTGTAGTTTGACAGTGCAGGAAGTGTAACGTGAAGCGTATGTTAATGTGTTTTACCCATGAGATTCATTAAATGTGCTTTTTATGCACTTAGCTGATTTGACATTATCACAGTTTTATTCTGTAATTTAGCTATGTATCGAATCCTGATGGGATGTTTACAACGCTCATATGAAATAATACTTTTGTAAAACAAATAATAATGTTTTTAAAACATTAAGTTTGGTAAGACTTATTATATTACTTCATTAGAGCAGCTTTGCATTTTGTTTGCATTTCCTAATGCATATAAATATTCCATTATGTTTGCTATCAAAATGACTTGCTTACACATTTAGTTTTCTTCCTTTATTAATAAAAAAAACGATATTAATCATGAATTATTTGCATTTGACTTAATCTATTCCCAGCTCTTGTTTCATTTTATCATTTGCCAAGGCTGTTTATTTGTTGCATAAAGTATTGATTTAGTATCAGTATTGAGGAAACGGAGGCTAGTATCAAATTGACGCCAAAAAGTTAATATTGATCTAACTCTAGTGTATGCAAATGTTTATGTGCATACAGTGAGCATGAACACACTGGAATGTTGCCAGCATAAAGACTGTGATTTATCTCCAAGTTGGCATAGATGTATCTTTAATCAAAGCCTGTTTTGTTGCTATGCACTTTAAAATTATGTGTGTGCCTTCATCACAAGTCAGACTGAATTTGAATAATTGAAAAGCTTTGAGTTATAATGGCAACTCATTATGTTCGCAGAGCTGCCTATTGCTTTAGTTGATGTTCGGGGTTCAAAACAGCAATGGCCACTATGGCATTATAATGCATTAATGTGTGATCACAGAGAGCCGTCTTTAGGAACAAGCACTGTGTATGTGTTAAAAAGAAAAGAAAAATAAATAAATAATAACAATAATAAAATGGTGTTAACAGTGTCTCCAGAAAAGAATAATTATTTTCACAAGTATGTTTAACCTGCATTTCAATAGACGTTATTGCCTTAGCAAACAGATGCTGGGTTCATACTGTTGTGGAAACCCATGTTGCTTACCCATTTGATTTGTTGCTTCTTGGTTGTATTTTGGTACGTTCAAATAAGATGCATCAAGATGCAGGCAAGAAGTTTGACAAAAGTGCCACAAGGATCAATGTTGTGTGTCAAACTTGGTACCAGGGTTAATTAACGTAACAGCACTAATTTACCTACATTATTTGTCGTAAATGTTTGATTAACATACAGTATTTTGTATTCCCTTTCATGTGTTGTGTAAGGAGGTCCAGATCATTTTAGCCATTCAGTTCATTCATATGGTTTATATAAGTAAAATGGTCAAATAAATGATTCAAATAGTGAAATAAATAATTTAGAGATTCATCTTAACCCCTGCTGATTTTTTATCTTAGTCCAGAATTGAACCAAATGCTGCTATCCTTCACAATCATTCATATTATACATTTGAGTTGTCTAGTTTTATTATTTCTGTTTTAGTAGCAATGGTTCACATGTTAGTCTTTCAAGTAAATGGTCTTAATATATTGCAAATTATAGACTAGTTGTACATCCATAAAGATGTTGTTGTCCTTAGCTAGTTTTTGTTAGGAACGTGTGGCCAACTAATTGAAAATAATTAACAACTTTAGGACACCGTTTAAAATTTTTATAATAATATAATATCAATAACAGTAATAATAACTGTACAAAAATAAAGAAAAATAAAAGTAAAAAAAAACAATGTTTCTTTGCTGTACATTTTACAAGAAAATATTTTTTTTTGCCAGAATTTCACATTTAACAGCAAAATATCTAAATGTATGCAAATCAGATACATATCAGAAGGCAGTACTTTTAACCACAATTTATGCTATGAATTTGCACTCTGTTTCAGTCTGTGCCTGATTTTTGTAGCTTAACAGAGCTCATCTGCATTTACTTTAGTTATAAGAAAAGCAACAGCTTGGACATGTGAACAACATGAGATTGTAAATCAGTAAATAATGACAGCATTTGCATTTGAGGGTAAAAAAAAAAAAAAAAAAAAACGTTTTAATTGCTGATCTGCATTAGCTGGAAATGGTGTTAACACATACCGTTGCCCAAGTTTTCAGAGTGGAAACTGTGGCGTACCCTGCATATGTCCGCAGGGATCGAGACCATGTGCCAGGTCCTTTTTTATGTTTTTTTTTTTTTTCAAGCCAATTGTGATGTCTGTGCCATTTACAGTTAGACTGTGAGAGTCTGGATGTTTTAGAAGAGTTGAAAGCGCTCTGTGTATTTGACACGATCCCTACACTGATAAGGTCCCTGGAGCTTTATAGCCACGGAACTGCCGTGTTAAATACAGACTCAGGCCAGACTCTACTCCCAGTCTGCCTCTCAGTTTGTGGTCAGAAATGCACTGAAATGAGTTGCTTTAACATGGGAATAATGAGTATCGCTGTCTCTGTGTCTCACTATCTGTTTCTCCTAATGTCCTGCAGTAATGTAATGGAGGTCAGTGTCTGCTGCAGAACATCACCTCTGGCTCCCGATTAGTCCACTGACCTACAAAACCCCCTATAAAGCCCAGCAAAGCCTGTGTCTCAAATCCCAGCTTTCTGATTGGCTGAAAACATCTCCAATAAAACTAATGCAGATTTAAATTTGCAGCTTGGAGAAACCTCCTTTCCTTCCCATCTGCTATTCTAATCCCCAACTAGCTGACTCACTTCTTGATTTCCATGAGAAACGACGGCTATCTTTGAAACAAATCCGAGAGAGGGAGGGAGAGAGAGAGAGAGAGAGAGAGAGAGAGAGAGAGAGAGAGAGAGAGAGAGAGAGTTACACTGCAAAAGAAAACACTGGTTCTGGGAAGGCTGGTACATTTCAATCCCTGTGTTATCCAGGGGTTTGGAAGCAGGTGACAGGACCCTTAAGCTTATTCAAATTAATCAACTAGTGTTGAAATGTTGTGAAATCTGCTAACTTACATGTAGACCAACACCTGCCTACTTTTCTCACACTTTTTAAGCTGATTATGGAAGAAAATGTTAGCACTGTCATATTAGCCAAATGTTTAACTAACAAATATACAAGTGACTGGGGATATAAAAGGCGTTCTTGTCAATGACATGTTGTCTTGGGCCCTGATGGCAATTTATTAATAATTATGGATGCAGTGATATTGAAATTCTGTCCCGTGATGATAAGCTGATGACTGATAACCAACGAATGCCCAATATTAAAATTCTATAGATAAGAATGCACAATAATCAATATAATCTGTAATACTGACTCGTAGACTGGTTACACTTTATAATAACTTTCCTTAATAAATAATAATAAAAAAAAAACATTATATAATGTTTAACAAATTATTGGTTAATATATATTCACATATTTAGAAATATGAGATAATGTGCTTGTTAATGTTAACTAATCAACTTAATAAACATTACCAAATGGTTAACAGATCATTATCTGTAATGCTTACAAATGGCATTCAATTTTCATTTCATGTGATCATGCATTCTTTTAATCTTTAAAAAAAAAGAAATCAGATAGTTTATAATGTTAAAAAGCTTTATTAATAAATCATTAACAAACATTTTATAATGCTTTACAGATCATTAGTTCATGTTTAGAAATTTCATTAAACATTCATTCAATGCATATTAAACATTTACAAATGATTTTAACAGAAATTATACAATGATTACAAGTTTTTTTGTTTAGTTCTTTTGAATGCTAACAAATATCATTAAACTTCAGCTCACATATTAGCTAATGCTCATTTTACATTATAAATGTTGTAAAAATATTGCTTAATTAATCATTTTAAGCACTTAACACATTATTCATGTTAGCATATTATACATTAACTCAATCACAATCTGTAAAAGTCCCATATTTGTTTTTTGTTTGTTGTGTAGACTTCTACCATTTGCACATCTTAAATCGTTTATTAATTATTTTTTAATGTTTTTGCAGTACACAATCTAAAGTGGAAACTATTCATCGATTGTAAATGTTTATTCAACCCTTATTCAACGGTACTTAACAAATACATGCTCTTCTGAAGCATATAACGGTTACAGTAAGGAGGAAGTTCTGTGCGGACACCCCCGACTGGGTTAGAGGTGTGGTTGAATCCCTATTCAGAAACATGTGGAAAACACATTACTTGTTCTACGGAGCCACTAAAGGGACATGGTTAGCTGCTTGCTAGCACTAGCCTGTTACATTACAGTACATAATATTTTACTTACCATGTAAACAGAGTAAGAAGAGATGACTGATAGGATGATGGCGAATGATTTGCAGATCCTGAGCACCACTGAAAAACATCTAATCTTGTAAAATGTGTGTGGTAAGTACTGCGAGTGCTGCTCCGTACGGGTGATCGGGAGTCTCAAAAGTGATTGTAAAAATCAAACGCGCATTAATAAGAGATTGAAATGCCCCATATATAAATAACAGCTCCATGATGCCCGAAGTTTATAGACAGTAAAATTACCCAACTATATAATTGTGACAGAAGATATTGATGTATATTTGTTTCTCATATCTAATTCCTTTAGGTGTTCAAATAATTTTTTTAAATGGAAATATCCTAGCCTTATGAGCAGTTGATTAATGCTAATCGAAGGACTGTTATGATAATAAGTGCCGTCATTGCCAAAAAATATGTTTCAACACGTTACAATCATTATATGGTTTGAGTTACAGTAGTGTATCTTCTAAATTAAACAGTTTATCATACAGATTGAAAACATGAATTGTGTCTCTCTCCCTCTTTCTCTGTTTATGGATGTTGGTGCATGTATGTGGGGGAGGGGTGGGATTTTCAAATAATAATCAAAGTGATTTTCAAATATGTTTTTTGCTTGGAATGCCCATCCCTAGCCCGGTCATGTGCTGACGTTGAGTAGCAAATATGACAAGTCAACAGAGCTCTCACAAAATCTATAGAGAAGCTGTAGTGAAGAAATAATTGTATTACTTTAGAAAGTCTAAAGGGGGTCGCACACCGGACGAGAAGCGCAGCGCCGCGTCGCGTCGCGCCACGTCTTTAAAATTCGAACACATTATTCTCTATGGGAGTACACACACCGGCGGCGCCATTCGGCGTCTGTCCGCGGCGCCCAGCTACGACTCAGAACGCTGTTCAAATTTCTGCCGCGCCACAGAGCGCCATCCGCATAGTTTTATATTAAAAAACCCAGATGTTATAAACTGAAACTGAAATTAAAGTACAGCACACTTGTTTCATTCAAATAAAACATTACAAAGTGTTTGGTTACGTTTTCAGCAGCACAGTTGCCTAGACAACAGATACAACAAAACAATAACAGACTTATTATAATAACACAGATTATTTTCATTAATTAACGTTAAAAACTCAGCTTTTATCAATTAAAATCATATATTTAAAATAAATAATATAAAATAATAGATGAAGTTAAAACTCTCCCATCTTGCTGCGAAATTGAGCTCACGCATTTAGAATGTGCGCGTCCAGTGTGCGATACCTCGAGTTGTCCTACATGTGGCGCGACGCGACGCGGCGCGTCTCGTCTGGTGTGCGACCGCCTTAAGGCTACATGAGGATTTCCATGTCATTAAATATTCCTAGAGACACAGCTTGTAGCCTTATTCCTTAGCTTAAAATGTGTTGTACAAGAAAACCTTTCAGGGTATTGAAGAAAAAGCACAATATCATAAAATGTTTGATCTCTGCAACTGAGGGAAAAACCTGCAATGTAATGCCAAAGACTTGAAAGATGACCCGATGAAAGGAGGGAAAACATTTAAATGCAGACTATAAAAAGAACACAAGGCAAGTATGGTCTTCATGTTGGGCCATCTTGCTGAATGTCACTCTTGCCCAAGAAGAACATAAAAGGCCGACTTAAACATGCTAAAATTCATTTACATAGATCTGTGGAGTTCTGGAAGAACGTTTTATGGAGTGATCCAACTAGAACCTTTTGGACCCACAAATTATCTGTATGTCTGGTCCAAAAAAAAGCTAAGCTAATGAGCAGAAGAACACCTTATTCATGGTCAAACATGTTGTTTACTGTCGCAGGAAGTGGAAATCTTGACTGTATGAAGGACTTCATGGATTCTTTGAAATATCAGGCCATTTTGCCAAGAATTGTGATGCTTTTAATTCAAAGACTGAAGAAAATGATCAATGGACTTTCTTGCAGGACTTTCATCCCAAACTATAGGCCTACATCCAAATATGATTATGCTTGGTTTAGGGATGAGTTGTAAAATGTCCTTGACTGGGCTGTTAAGTCTCCAGATTTAATTGTCATTGAAGATATTTTGTTAAATTTAAAGAATGCAGTGGCAATGTGAAAGCCACATATTATCAGTAATCTGTAAGCTTTTTCAGGTGAGGAAAGGGCCAAGATTGCAGTAAAGAGGTGACCGAACCTTCTAAGCACCCCCAAGCAGTGATTATTGGTTGTTTTAAGCAATAAAAAAACTCACTCAAACCAAATTCGACTATTGGGAGTTTAATAATAAATTTTGGACATGAATGTTAAGAGCCAATTTGACTTTTTTATTATTCATCAACTTCATTAGTTCCTTCATTAGTGACAAACATCACAGTAACTTCATTACTTCATCAACATTCTTAGAATTACTCAAATGTGTATGAATAACATTTCTCTAATAGTGTACTAATGCCTTTGTTGGATTGTTTTCATACAATTTTGTTCTCTGCAGTATAATATCATGCAGGTCAAGGGGGTTGAATAATTTTGATTGCAAACGTACATATATGTATTTGAATTCCTTATTTTCCTGTGGGTGAACATTCCATAAATGCCTACACTTTTAATGTTAATTACTGGTACAGACTTACTCCATTTATTGCAGAGTACAGTGTAGAACTTTGGTTCGCTTGTTTTAGTGTGAATTCAGATGCACAGAAACACAGAGAGAGAGAGAGAGTGAGAAGGGGAAGTGAGCAAATGCCTTGACTTTCAAGCCATTATCACACCACACTAAGCACAGACAAACACTTTGCCTCGCATGCACACACATGAATGCGTAATCACAAACTCCTCAACTCTACATGCATCCTCGCTTAATTGGAAATGTCGGATCAATGCTTTCTGATTACCAGGTTTCGCAAGATAGTTTGTTTCTGGCTTACGGCAGTGGTTTTATACGGCTCTGTTTTTTTCTTCTTCTTTTTCTTTAAGGACTAACCTCTCTCTCACTCTCTCTCTCTCTCCCTCCCTCCCTCAGCTCACTCGCAAGACCCAGCTGTAGCCAGAGCTATACTCACCCATCTGTAATCAGCTTTTAATTCATTAAGAGGACAGAGCTTTGAATTCATCAGCTCTACTCTGTGTTGTTTCACCCACTGGCTAAAGTGGGTGGAGGATGAGATGTGAGCAGAATCATCTACTCCATCATTTGCTTGGGATCTTTGAAAGGCTTTGAATTCCTTTGATATTTGCAAACAGAACTCCAGACAAGACGTCCTTCTGATTTCAGAAGCGAAAGGAGAAAGAACATGAGCGAGCCGGCCTCGCTGCAGAAAAAAAAAGTAAGAGTCCTTTTTACGTCTGGTTGAACACACTTAGGCAGCTGCCAAACCACAGGTTTGCTCAAATGGATCAATAAAAGAATTTTGTCCTAGTTCCAGAGCGCTCTGTGCAGGAGATGAAAGAGATCTCCATCTTCTAATTTAAAGGGGTCATATGACGTCACTAAAAAAAAACATAATCTTTGTATTTGGTGTAATGCAATGTGTTTATATGGTTTAAAGTAAAAAAAAAAAAAAAACACATTATTTTCCACATAATGTACATTATTGTCGCTCCTTTATTCCCCGCCTTCTGAAACGTATGGGTTTTTACAAAGCTCATTGTTTTGAAAAGTGAGGTGTGCTTTGATTGGCCAGCTTTCCAGTGCATCGTGCTGAATGCCTCAAGAGTGTGATGGAAATGTTACGGCCCAACATTAGGGATGCATCGATCCGATACTCAGGATCGGTATTGGCTCCGATACTGGCATTTTCTGCAGATCGGTTATCGGTCAGACGAGACTGATCCAAATTCGATATTGTGCGTTTACTATTCTGTGTTATTGTTGAGCCCCACGAAAGGCATAAAAACATTATAAAGCACCAAAACGTTTTTTGTGCACTACATTTCAAGTGTTCTGAAACTGTTCCATAGTTCAATATGAGGTACAGATGAATATTTAAGCCATTAAATAAAAAAACATTGAAACTCTCTTCAAGAGCGCACAGTAACTTAGGTTTAAAACTGTTCAAAGAATAGGCTCAATAAACTAGCAATTTCCGTACTAGTTGAACCAGTTCACCAAATCAGACTGAACTGTTTGAAACGTTTTGCATCTCCAGTAAACATTAATCCACAAATTACTTAAATTATTCACTTTTTTAATGTGGCTGACACTCCCTCTGAGTCTAAATAATCCAATATCCTGGAGTAATTCATGTACTCAAACAGTACACTGACTGAACTGTGAAGAGAGAACTGAAGATGAACACGAGCAGAGCAGCATGTGTGTTGTAATAACTGTTCTATATGGACTCTGAGGGCTGCACAGCCTTTGCACTGTGTCTCCGTGTTGTTTCAAACTCGTCATTCTGCACACGGGATGCACATAAGTGCTCGGTGCCACTCTATTTTGGTGCCTTTAGCATTATATTACTTTTCTGCGCAATCAAAGATTATTAATAGCCTTTCTTGTCATGTACTATCTATCACATGTTGCTGCATTTATTACTGTGCTATACATTTAAAAATACAGGAAAAGTCCCTGTGCACCAGATGGCCAGTCCGCCCCGACATTGTGTGTGTGTGTGTCTCTCTCTCTCTCTCTCTCTCTCTCTCTCTCTCTCTCTCTCTCTCTCTCTATATATATATATATATATATATATATATATATATATATATATATTTATGTATATATATATTTATATATATATATTAGGGCTGCACGATTATGCTGCGATTATCAGTATCAGATTATTAGCTTGTCAGTGAACTACGGCTCTGTCTATTAAGTGCCGCTCTTTTTGAAAGCAGGTGATGGACATTTACTGCTGATCACAGAACCGGCTTTACTAACGAGACACGCATGACAATCACATGTGATTAATCATGGGAAAAAAAAAAATTTAAACATAGAAAAGTAAAAAGACTGAAATAGTATTTATTGTAAAGGTACTCCAATAAACTTATAGAATATAGGTTACAGATCCATAAGAATTTCTGTATTTCAATTTTTATAAAATCATGTCGTTTAGTTGTGTGAGGAACATACCTGAATTTAAGTCATTGCATTGTTTATTGCCATTCTAGAGGCATGTTAACCCTTTTAAACCTGACATATGAAATTGTAGTCTGAAACAGTTTTATTTTATTATTTTAAATGGAAACATTCATTAATATAAGAAAATATGGTGCTCATACTCAAAGTGTTAAAACATCTTTTACAAAAAAGTAAGATGAAATTCTGTAAGATCTAAATAAGATTTTATAATAGTACAAAATACTACAGAATATGCATATAATTATCAGTTGACACTCTTTATCTCCCAATAATATGTCGTAGTAAAATTATATCAACTTGGTTAGTTTTATTATTTTATTGTGGGGGTCAAAATATAATGCAATGCAATACATTAATCATTTAAAACATACAGATAAACATTCCTCATAAGCATAATATATAATTTTTTTGAAACATCATATCATGATTTCTCTTATAAATTAGCTAATTTGTTTCAGTCCATAAATTAATCTTAAAATATTAATTAAAATCTAAAAGTTAATTTAAATTTAAGATTTCACTGCAAAATGAGAGCCACAACCCAAAAGGCAAAATTTTAGATTGATACTTAAGGCTTTATCAATGTATACCTTAACATTCCTACCCTCACTTCAGATGACAGAAGGCATGTAGCAGATTGTGTACAACAGGTTTTGATAGTGTTGAATATTTAGTTGATAATTTTATAATTCTGTATCCAAGCAGCGTTAATGATGCACTCTAAAACCTCTTTGTTTACATAAGCATAGCAACACCATAAGAGAAACTGTGCTCGCTTTTCATTGGTTCTCATGTATATCGTCAATGCGGACGATTTAAATGTGTTAAATGTATAGGATTTGAGAACTGGGGCAGTTTCCCACACCACCTTTACAGTACTTCTACAAAACCACTGTGATACAGTAACTGTCTTTAGTAGTATAATTTTTAACTGTGAACTATCTTCCAAGCTATTCCATCATACTCTATTAATAGTGATGCAAAAAAACTATTCCGAAGGGAGCTCCTAAAGTCTAGCGCACGCTGTCATCTCTTCCCACAATCCCATTATATATCAGGTCCTTAAAGCAATTTGAAGCTGAGCTCCATGCATGCCTTCCAGCCAGGAGCTTTAGGGGCTGAGATATTAACTCTAAAATGGAGGTTTAAGAAGGAAAAAGGTGTCCACTTGGGAGTGGATAGTGAGGATTAATTTCTCAAGTGCTTTTCTCTCTCTTTTTTGTGCCTCTCTCCTTTCCCTTCCACCTCCACGTTGTGGCTTAATATTCCGACTGGCTCTCCCAGTGTCACTCAATATTTTCAAAACAAGGACTTTCAGAACACAGCGCAAATGAAATGCAATTTAGGACACCCAGCCCAAGTGTTTGCCCACCTCTGAATGCAAACACTTGCAGTGGGGCCAACCTAGTGCATCCCTCAGGATAAAGGACTTATAGTGGAAAAACGGCTGCTTGATCCACCCAGATTAAATGGTAATATTCAGAAAACTTGACACTTGCGCACCACTGACACGGCTTCACCTTCTAATGTTATAAAAGAGACTTGTGTTATTATTTTATGTTATGCTGTGACGGATCCGTACTATTCTCTCTCGCAGGAAGTCAGATTTTTCACGTCGGAAAATTGCAGGTATATACCTCTCATATGTTATGAAATGGGTTTTTCTCCCCGGCCTTAAAAGAATCGGCAGATGTCTCGAGTGCCCTCTGATATGAAAAATTCAATTTAAAAGGATGAGAGAGAGAATGGCGCCCGGGCCTATTTTCATTCTCTCACACGAAGAGATATGAGAATGATGTTCTATTGTGAGGGGGGAAATGATGCCAATCGAACTGCAGAGAAATTCCTTCATAATTCAATTCAATTTCCTCCAAATCCCAATGGCAGCCTACAGTTCTAGAAAGGTGGGGTGGGGGAGAGATGGAGAGATTGTGAGGGAGGCAGAGAGGGAGTGACAGACGCCAGGTGAGAAAGGGAGGAGAGAAAGGTAAAATATATAGGGTGTGAAGAAACTGGGAGGAGAAAAAGGTTAAAATTTAGATGGTGTGAAAGAAGTAAAGGTGAGATGGAGAGGTGTTACAAAAGAGTGCAGATTAGAGTGTTTGTTTCGCATCTTGTCCTGCTGATGGACAGGATGCCGAAGAGTTTGAAAGGTTATGGGTTCACGGCAAGGTCAACAGTGACAGCCATTGCAGTCTAAGAAGATAATGCCAGAGCTGAGTTAGGGATTCGGCTACTGTATGTTTTCCCAGTCAGGACCGAGATTCTTCTAGATTGATTAGATGCCTGTGTCATCTGATGTTGCACACAACAGAAATGATGTTATTTATCTTGCGCTCACCATAATCATTTATTGAATATAGTGTAGACCAGGGCTTATCAACCTTTACAAATATCTCACAAAGACTCAGGAACCCACAATGTAATAAAGGAAGATGAATTCTTTTTAAAATCGAGAACAAATTTATTAGGAATTAAAATGTATACAAGATCTCTATTTGAATGTTTATTCAAATAGTTAGAGTTGATTGTTTAAGAGCATTTAGCTGTCAGTTTTCCTTTTGACCTAAATATCCGTAAAAACAATATAGTTTTTTTTTTTTTTTTTTTTTAAACATTGGTAATACATTAATGCACTGCTTGTTATATTTTCATCATCAGTTTTTTTTTATTATTAGTTTAATTATCATGTCGTCATTGTAATGTAATAATAATAAAAAAAACTTTCTATCTGTAATTTCGTTGACAAGATTAACACTAGGAGCATTCACTGAGAAAGCATTATGCTGGCTTTTAGTGCTGTTTAATTGCCCACGTTGTCTTTTCCTGGTGGCCAATTTACTAAAGAATTATGTAAATTATGTAAAGGTGTAATTCTCTTTCAGATGTGAATGTGTGTTCGTCTACACCTTACATTAGAATGCATGCCCAATTATAGTGTGCTTCTCTATAATTTGATCATCATTTGATTAAAAACTGCTGCCACGATCAGTAGAAAATGTGCACAAGCATCTCTTTGTCATAAAATTGTGAATCCTACCAGCTTTTTTTGTGCGTGTTAATAGAGCAGTGTTCATTGCGGAAGGAAAATACCACTGAGTTTTGTGAATAAGGCTTAATTTGCATAGAAATGACACTAAGTTAATTCAGGTGCTATTTCAGCACATTTACCTGGATGTTATTCCGAATATCTACTTTAGCGTTCTGCAGAGATGACAGAGTTTTCATTGAATTATAAACTCCCTTTAATTTTGATTGTGAGTGATTAAGACTCTAAATTTTATATATAAAAATGCTGTGAACAAAAGTAGTATGCTTACCGTTAAGTGAATTCACTGCCTATGTTTTTTCCTGTATCTTATACCCGGCGTTCCCTCATTTAAAACTTTGTCCTTAGACCAATAAAGTGAAGTATTGATGTTTTCATATAACTTTTTAGAATTTTGTAATTTTTTCAAAGCATTAAAAGATGTTTCATTGACATGTCTGGAAAGGTCTGTTGCGCTGTCTGCTGTGATACATTACGTTAGAAATTGAAGGTTGTTTTCTCAGCTGCTGTCCTATTGTTAATTTAGAGATCTTTCCTGCCCTTGTGCACCCACACTGAGTAGGAGATGTAGTGTGAACCACTGTGCTCTCGCTTGGTTTAAGTCAGTGGGTGAACTCTTGCCGCCATGCTTTAGTTAAAGGGGATCTGAACGAGCATTCAGGCTGCAGGGCTGCAGGCGTGTGTGAGGATCAATGAGCCGCTGCTTCAGAAGGCATGTAGAGCAGAGGAAAAATGAGCTGCGCAAACAAACATGACAATGAAGAAGTGCACCTCGGAAGAGATGCAGCCAGCATAAAATCACAGAGAGCTGAGAAGTGGTGGGGGGGTAGGCACATACGGATCTGTTCTTATTTTCCATCCGACTATTGCCTCTTCTGCTTTTCCTCTTCCATCTTCCAGAGTTGTGTTTTTCCTTTTTTTTGTAGGTGCAATAGCTTGGAGGCAAGAAGTGTGACACTAGGGTCTTCAAAGACTCCAGACTTATCAAAGAGACACAGGGAGGGAGAAATAGGGAGTTGAGGAGGGGCATTCTTGGAATGTGTTGGAGAATGAAACAGAATGGGGGGGGGGGGGGGGGGTCACGAAAACAGGAAAAAGTGAAGACATGAAACAAGAGAAGAGGGTATAGTGATTGAAATGAGAGAGGGCAGGAGAAAGCCATTGTCAGACCTGTTTAGCATTCACTAGTGGCTAATTGCACCAGCAAAGCTTGGTAGATACAAAAACCCCTCTGTGTCTGAGAGACTTGAGAGCTTCTCCCTCAATAGATCTCCCTCCCTGCCTGGAAAACGGTACTCCTGAAGCAGAATATTTAAAACGGGTACAGGGTTTGAGGCTGCAGCAGCACTGACACAGTAAAAGCCTGCATTGGCCCTACACAGAGTACAGGGGATCGAGCTGCCACTTCTAATGACAAATCTCATAGTTCACGCCATTTGGTATGACAGCATGCAGGAGTAATAGGCTGAATGAATCACTGGTAGGAAAAGCTCAGCCTCGCCACCCTGCCTACAGCTTAAACCACTCCGTGTATCGGCTATCCATTTGTGGGCTATTTCATCTCAAACCACACCTCGTATGTGATGAATAGACAAATATCAGGCAGCACTCCATTATACACTATACATTATACAGCCCAGCAAATGTCAATTTCTCCCACTGTCTCTGGGTTTTATTTCTGTCAAGTGAAATGCTCTTGCATATTCTATATTGCATGTTTGTATTATTCAATTGTGCACTGTTCTAGTTTTTCTCCAATTCCTTAAGGGCCATCTTATCTATCTCTTTACTTTGTCCAGTCATATTTGTGGCGCAAAATCAAACTGTTCTTTGGCTTTAAGTCCAGTTTAACAGCCAGTCCCAGTAACCCTAATACGGTTCTCCATTACTGGCCTTGGAGACAGCAGATTAGCACTCAACCTCTCCAGTCCAAGTTTCTCTACAATCTAAGTCTCAGTCTCCAGTCCAAGATCCCTCTCCAATCCAATGCTCCCTGCCTAGTCTCTCCAAAGTAAGACTTTCTGTCTGGTCCAAATCTCTCTGTCCTGTCCGAGACCTTTTCCAATCCAGGACTCCCTGCCTAGTTCTGGGCTGCCTCTCCAAAGCAAGTCTCTCAGCCTGATCCAATTCTCTCTCTCTGATCCAAGACTCTCTGACCTGTCCAAGATTCTCTGCCCAGCACAAGACACTCTCCAATCCAAGACTCTGTCCACTCTACAATCTTAAGATTCTCTCTCTGACTCTTCTTCTAATCTAAGACTCTACGAGACCCTCTGCCTTCAAAGTGCCCAACTTTGAAAAAACATGCAGGCTGATTCTAATCAGGTATCACTTTATTCTAGGCATCAGTGCAGATCTCAAGCCAGCTAGAATGGAGACTGGGCCTCTTACATCCCAAGCCAAGGGGCCCTGTTCCTTTATCTTGGTCCTGCCTCACTGCTACCCCCGTTACACAACCCCCACATCCCTCCCATCCCATATCTGCAGTGCTCCCCCTGGAGGGAGAGAGAGAGACTGGACCATGTGCTGAGACTCTACCCCATCTGCAGAACTGCAGAGCTGCAGCTTCCAGCAATAAGGGGGGATAAAAATGCTGACTCTCGAGCAATGCCTGTAGGAGCAGTTTAAGCAAGAACCCATATTTAAATAACTAAATGCCTCTCTAAGGTTTAAATAGCAACATGTCTAAAGTACAATTCTAGCTGCTGAGAATGCCATTATTCCAGGATGGTACCTGGGATGGCAATGCTATTAGCAATTAAGATATCATAACTGTAATAACATTATTTCCCTAATAAAACCACACTTGAGGATTTTTTTTCAAAGTCCCTTACTGTAGATCAAACGCTTCAATTTGCATACTACATGTGGCCTTGTAATCACTACATCCCTTTACAGTGATCAAGCAGTGCCATTTGCATTTTCTACAAAGCATGATAAGAACATTTTACAATAGATAAAACAATGACTAAAATGTGCACCACCCGAAGAAGGGTTTGCACGTGGTCCCTTGCACATCAAAGACTACAAATTAATAAGAAAACTTAAAAAGGAAATATATTAAAAAAGTTACCGCCCCGAGACAAAGCACCCCTTGGTTTTCCCCTATATCTTTTGTCTCTATTCCACACACATACAACACTTCCACACAGCTCTGACAACAGTAGGAATAATCTTGTGACTCCATGTCTGAGTTTGCTAAGGAAGTCGATGTAATTACTGTGCAGTGAGAATGTTCATCTACTCACTTCAGTGCCTCACTAACCGTAAATACCAGGGCACAAGGGAGCACACGAAGAACAGGCCGACAACTCATGAAAGTGACAGAGTAAAGAGTGACCACAAAGTACAAATGTTCAGTGGAAGTGTGTGTACAGTGTATGAGCAATGAGGGGATGTGTGAAAGTAAATTGATTTAGGGTGGGCAGAATGACCAAGATCTTATATCACCGTACAAGTAATTTAATGTCATGGTAAGAGTATATATCACAATATAGTTAATGTTGCTAGAAATCAAACCCCTAAATGTATATATCTAGTATATGTAGTACATATGAGTTTATACAACATTGATGTATGGTTATTTAATATATAAAACATCATGGGGTTTGATTTCAATCAACCATTTATGTATGCATAATTGCGATCACACCACAGTTGAATTCTCTAGTACTGCAAGTTGCAGGACTGCCATTAACAATCTACAGTTTTAACAATTTACAGTTTTATTCTGGTAGAACAACCGGCTGGATGTACATTATGCCTTAATTAAAACAAACATTTAACAAAAAGAGGCAGAGTTCTGCTTATTGTCGCGGTTCATCGTCGATCGCTACTTTCCATGCCTAACAAGTAAGGTGGCTATTGGCAGTGGAAACGCAAGCCTGATCAGGGTTACCCGTACCGAATCATACTGATCATACCGCTCAGTGAAAAGGAGTCATAAGTGGCGTGCACATCTATGACACCGTTCAGAGAGTATGTTGTCATTTTCTAATCCTAAAACTGTCGCATGTATGTAAATGAGCAATATGTTGCAAGACTAGCTATGCAAATGTACAGATTAGCAATATTTGTGTGCGCACTGCGTTTCTGAACAATTTGGACATTAAATTTCAGGAGAAGTCAAGAACATTGTTGATGAATGAGCTTATAAATAAACATGCTGAATTACGGGATAAAAAGAAAGCCTTACAACTTTGGGATGGTGAAGTACGTACCGTTAATGGTCTCTCTATACAGGTACGTTTTAAATGGCCATGTTAATGGGCTTTTTATATGAACTAAAATTGCTCTCTTAATGGCCCTAATTCCTACTCTAAAATGGTTCTGTTTGCCAGTCTGTGTGTGTTTGTACGTGTGTGTGCAGCCTGGCACTATCGATCCCTCGCTGCAGTCGGCGAGCTGTGAGCTCACACAGAATTGGGAATGGAGTTTTTTTCTTTTTTTTTGCAGGATTCTGTGATTTCCACTGTTTTATGAGCTCTGCTCCTCTGTATTTCAGCATGAGTGTTTGCCCTCATTGGCCTTGTGAAGAACAACGTGGTCACCTAAGCAGTGATATCAAAGCAGGGTTATATTGCTTTCTCCCCTCTGCCGGGAGATACTCTAATAAGTGATTCCCTCTTTACCATTTCCCCTCAATCTGAACAAAATGTTTCCTCATTAGCCGCTCCTCTGGAAATTACATATTGAAAATGCCCCTCTGCTGAAGTGTGATATTACAAATTTAGTGGTCAATTAGCCTAGTTTTTGGGCCTAAAGTTATAATTACATTGTTTTGTGACTGAAAGCCCCTCTTTCCTCTTGATCGCAGCTCCCGCATCGCAGAGTGACATTCTCCACAGCCAATCCCGTGCAAGATCAGCAGGACTCCTCTCAGCAGAGCTACTATGACAGTGGTCTGGAGGAATCCGAGACCCCCAGCAGCAAGAGCTCTTCAGGACCACGTATCGGCCCCCTCGCCCTGCCCGAGGACCACTACGAAAGGACCACCCCTGATGGCAGCATCGGAGAGATGGAACACCCAGAAACCGGTAGGCAATTTAGACTTCCGTTACATCTCATTTGGCAGGGTAACACTGGATCCAGTGAAAAGTTGCCCAAATTTAGTCAACACTGCTTTGTTTTGGCCCAAGCTAGATCTATGAGTTTGGGGTCAGAAGCAGACTCAGCAGGGTCTGCGTCTTGCCCATCAGCAAGCCCTCAATCACAACAGCAAATCATTCTTAATGACCCTCTCACACAAGTGTGCTAATTAAAAACGCAGACTAATGGAGCTTTTGGTCTCTGAATAAATCTGCACTTTGACGTCTGCCCAGACAACAGTGTGCTGATCGTAAACAGCTTCTTTGCTCAAGCCAAACTGCTCTCGCAGCAGCTGCTGGGGTCATAAAACAATGAGACAGAAAATGAATCCAAAAAAGAAAACGTAAGGACTAAGCGGGATGGCCTAACGTCAATTTTTATTTAGCCATTACTAAATTCTCCCGGAAACATACTACACATTCTTCTTGTAATTCATTTATGTTGTCGCTCTCATAACCAGAAACGTTCTCCGAGCAGCTGCCACTTTAAACGTTGCCCTTTCAAATTTGTCTCTGTTCAATTTAAGCTCTATTACTGCAGCAACCGTTCCATAATATCACTTTTCCGCACAAATCTTCTTCAGATTTTTGCTCTATTAGTGCTGTTGTGATTCATTACCATGCTGATATCCCTATGGATGTCTCAGTGAACTCATGTTAACATTTTAGCAGTGAACTATACCTTAGCCTTCTCACATCAGTGTTTTAACATGCTCCGTAAGACACAACGTCCTGTTGATTTCACACTGGGAACCTGTGCAGCGTGTGGGGTGTGTCTGCCAGCCCTAAAGACATGCATCAGATTCCAGGGGAACCGTTTAGGAAGTGAAATGTCAGCACTGCATGTGACTGGCTCTGTGTTCAACAGACAAAATCCTACAGCAAATGAACACACAATGAACCTTCTGTTTGTACATTGCCTTGTGTGTCTCACCTTAGTCTGATGTGTTATGCATGATTTTGCATGATGGTTTTTGGCCAGTATCTCCATGAAAATAATATTATTTTAACTCTGTTATATATGTCATGGAATAGAGCAAAAATTCTAATATATCCACACTGTCAACCTTCTGTATGATGAACAGAAATTTTAGTCTGACTAGCAATATTCACACTGTTGTATTTCATAGAACCCGTATAATAACTATACAATAATAACAACAAAATATATTGTTCATAATATTTTATTGTACTTTACTGTATAAAGTATTGTTTCTTATTCAAATATGCTTTATTCAATTATAAACGTTAAATTATATAAACTCATTATTATAAAAAATTATTATAAAAAAGCTAAACCAGTATATTAATATAATCACAATAATACTTTTATACTGAAAAATTACAAAAATTTTATTTAATAATAATAATAATAATAATAGTTATTTATTTCTTATTATCACTAAAATATTTTATTCAATATATATATTAAACTGAATAATGTAATAAAGTAATATATTAACACAATAATAGTAAATAACTGTAAAATAACCCAAAAATATGTAATTTTCTTCTTAGTATTATTAAAATAATAAATTATAAAAATGTTATTTAAAACAATATTTGTATATTTTTAACTGTAAAATTACAAGACTAATTTTCATCGCTTTGTCAATTACTTTGCTTTAATAAATAATTCTCTACACAAATTGACCAGGTTTTTAATTTTATTTATTTTAATTTTTTTGTCAAGTGTCAATTTTGCACCCCTGATCAAAGAATAATGCCTTAAATGTTGGTGGTTTTAACTTTTGTAGTGTTCTTCTTTTTGTCCCGTTGATGTCTACAAATATTATTTTGGTATTCTCTTGGGGGGAAAAAAACAACAACACACGGGTGAATAAAAAATTTGCTAAATGTTCATGTTTTGGTGAACTTCTCCTTTAAAGACTAGCGTGGCACAAGCTGGCTTTTTGTTTTTTGTGGGGTGTCGTGAGAGTGAGAAGACTGAGCATTGTTGGCATCTTTGATTTGATCCAGTTTGATCTGAACGAGAGTGAGTCTGACAGCCCTGCTAGCACGTACACTGATCAGGCAGGGAGGGGAACTGTTAACCAGAGGTAGACCTAATTAAAGCTTGATTCTCACCTCAGGGAGATTATAAAGAAATCCCTCATTGAGAAACGGAGGAGAAAATGATTTTAAAAAGGCAGTTGTTCCCACTCCCCCACCCCCTCTAGCCATCTACAATACGGTGCTGCTTCCTGCCTCCTATTTATTTTTGCGGTGGGATTTGAGTGACAGGGTGCCAAGCAGGGGCCGGTGAAGGGTTTTGTTCGCTGCCTTTGTGATGATTGACAGGTGTGTGTGTGGGGGGGCAGGGGGGTTACTCCGTTTAAGCTGGATGAAAAGCAATATGTGAACTTCACACACACATTCCTGTGCATCTGTGGCCCACAGCAGAAATGACACAGTGGATCCCGAAGCAGTTTGGCCTTTGGTTATGAAAAGTCTCCTTTTTTCTGTTGCCGACGTTGGCCCCTTCGTGCACGAAACGATTGTGTTTTATGATTTGCTCTGACCTTTGTTACCAGTCCTCTTGATTCCCAATTCTCATCGAGAGCGCTGGAACACGACACATTGTTCTCTTGCCTTTTTTAGATTTACAGTGAACACCTGATTCAGGGAGCGACTGCAACTCTAAACCAATCGTTTGAAGCCTGGGACAAAGTATCGAATATCGTCCATCTCTCAAGCTAAGCAAATGGAAGATGTAATATTTCACATGCCCTTCACGGGATATTTGACACAACAACCATTGTTAGCTGCTATCAATTCAGAGCACAATATACATGATACCTCTAATCCATCCAAAAGACCGCAAACTGACGTACCAAGAGCTCCGCTAATGTTTCAGCCTGTCACTACACTGCTCGTTTGTCAATCGACTAATGATTGATTGGTGTCATCATGACAGAGTTGAGCAGCACAGAGCAGAGTCTAGTGATTTATATTATGCATATACAGTGCACTGCGTTCCCCACACCAGCCAAAAACTGACATTGATCAACAGATATTTGATTTATCTTTGATTTACTGATTTTTTTTCCAAGAGTGGAGTGGCTAGTATGTATGTAGTAGTACATTAAATGATCACAACACCATAATAACATTATATTTCAAATGGTATTAATAATAAAAACAATTAAAATGTTTAAATTATGTCCCATTGCAAACAGGAAATTATTTAACAACATTATTCAGCAACAGTGTTTTTTTTAGTATCATTGGTATACTATTATACATTTTTGTTTGTATAGTTTTTATTAAATTGTATTTATTTTAGTACTTGATCTTTAAATGTTGCCTTGATTACAACATTAAAAAACATTTCAGTTAGTTAATTTTATTTAATTGTTTTTATGAACTATTAACTGTATACACGCTGGTGATAGAGCTTAACTATTTAAACCATAACATTCCTTTAATACAGTATCCCAAAAAAGGTTTATAAATGTAATAGCTATATTTTACGTTGTTTGCAGTTTGCTTTGTGTTTTTCACTTTTCTAGCAATAGCCAATTTTAGTCTCCACAACTTTTTGAAAGTTTTTTCAGCATGCATTTGTTTGGTTAGTGTGTGTGGTAATGGACCACTATACGGTGCTGGAATGTGTTATTTTTACTTCTGTATGTTTGTTGCGGATGTTATCAGTCGTGGAAAGCAACAGTGGCATTTTCTCTCCAGCTCGCACCTCTCAGACGTGGACTCTAATCTATTGCTTTTCAGCAGCTTGCTATCCGTTCTAGTGAATTCACAAAACAAATTGCTAACAAATGTCACCCCAGTCCAAATATGCATCCACCAATGGACAGTTGCCTCTTTAATTAAATAAACCAGGATTAGAACCTGGAACTTTTTACATACAAAGTAATAATGTTATGTTAATAATGTAATAATTGTAATTATGACCATCATAAAAAGTAAAAGTGACGTGACATACAGACAAGCATGGTGACCCATACTCAGAATTCGTGCTCTGCTTTTAACCCATCCAAAGTGCACACACACAGCAGTGAACACACACACACACACACCTTGAACACACACCCGGAGCAGTGGGCAGCCATTTATGCTGCAGGGCCCAGGGAGCAGTTGGGGGTTCAGTGCCTTGCTCAAGAGCACCTCAGTCGTGGTATTGCTGGCCCAAGACTCGAAACCCACAACCCTAGGGTTAGGAATCAAACTCTCTAACCACTAGGCCATGACTTCCTAAGACACACTTATTGTTCAGTTGCTGACCTGCAAGATCCCTGAAATGATTAGTAGATCATACTAAACATGTACAAGTTCATGAACAATTTTGTTCATAACCTAATTAATATTTATAAGAAATATCTGTGCCGTTTTGTGACATCACAAGCAGCATTTCTGTGAATTCTAACATTCTAATTCAAGTCTTATTTTGTGCTGCAGAAAACACATTTGTCTCTAACATCAATGTAATTGACATCTCTCATTTTGCGGTTTGCAGCAGTTTTATCGTTCCATCAGTAAATATCAAATTGGAGCTCAGGCAGTTGTCAGACACATTTCTTATTCTTAAGAAGTCAACAAAACCCCGGCGTCTCCTCCCGAACACAGTCAGTTGCAGAGGTTTACACTGGATGCTGGAAGAGGAAGTCTTTGAAGTGTGTTTCCATGGCACCCGTGCGATTCCCCTTTGATCCTGGATCAGATTGAAGTGTATGATGTAATTTGGTGGTATATGGTGGGGAAGAGAAGGGGCGATGGTCTTAAATTCTGGGATTCAGTGATTTAGTGGAGGGAAAATGTTTTCTGTTTTGTGCTCTCTTTCTCTCCCCTCCCATTTTCTGTCTGTTTACCTGTCTCTCTGAGTCTTTGTATCCCTTTCTTTCTCTCTCAATTGCTCTGTCTTCCCCTCGTTGCCGGTCTCGTTTTTGTCTCTCTTCTCTTTCAGTCTGTCTTCCTCTCTTTCTCTCTTGCTCAAGGCTTTTCTCCTTAGAGAAAAGGCTCAGACGGGCTTCCTGAGATCTGTGATACACAATTTGATTTTCATGTAACATGATCTGTTGCTATTGATTTCTACAGTTCTCGTTCTGGCCTTAACATTAGCTCTGGTTTTTGGTTTGCTCTTGCTTTTTGTTCTGTACTGTGTTTTCCCGATCTTCCTGTGTATGTTTAAGTACTGTGGGGTGAATGTAAGAAGCACTTTTGTGCACAATATTTAAGAGCAAAAACCTGCATTAACACACTTGCAAACCAATTTCACTAGGTGCGGAATGCATTTAAATAGCTCTGTGTTGTATTTAAACAAAGTAATTGACTGTTTGCAATGCAAACACACCTCCCTGTGTAAATGAGGCTCATTATTGATTAGACTGCACATTATTTTAAGGTATCCTTGTTTAAGTGTAATTATAGATTTAAGAACAAGAACATGTACTTACTAAACTGTAAAATGAAGAATATGAAGTTATACTTTAAATTGAAAAAAATGTTTAATTCAGTGCTTGAAGTTTCTTTGTAATTATTTGAATTTTACTAGCAATTTCTAAGTGAAAATAGTTTCAAAGCAAATCCTAATTTTTTTTGTATATAGAGTAAGGATTGCCTTTTAGTTTAGGGTTAGTTCATTTAATTGTATTACTATAGTGAGTATATAGGGGCTTTCACATCAAAGGGACATTTTCCTAATTCCTAGAACTAATAGCAGAAGTATCCACTTTTTGGCGTATTCTCGCTGCAGGAACTAGGAACTGTTTTAGTTCTAGGAACTCTGTCTGGGGGAAACAAATGGGCTACTACTTCAGAGTAGGGTCTAAAACAGTTCTAAAAGAACTACCAGTGACATAAATATATGCTGATTTGCCAAACGCATGCAAAGCCCCGGCCACCCAGCATTTTTAAAAAGCCATGTAAAAGTATTCACTCCACACACCTGGGAAACAGCAATATCGGCATTTACTTGTCTACAATGTTGTTGTTGTTTTTTTTCTTAGCCTCGATGATAAAACATCAAGTTTTCATAGACTTCAAGCGCATAAATTGTGCATTTACATTCCGTCTCCATTATCACAAATTCCAAATGAAAACAAAAACGGCTCAGTGACACTGTAAAATAAAGTGTTACCACAGAGTTTGCCTTATTTATAAAACGACATGCCTGTCGCAATTAACACTGCTCTATTACTGTTTGTGGAAGGCAGATGTAACGACAGTATCATTTAAAAGAGATGTTTGCATATATTTACAATTGATCCCTGAAACAGTCTGTACATCAAATTATGGAGAAGCGTGATATAACCGGCATACGCAGAAGTGCACTCTCAACACTTGAAGTGAAGTACACCGAGAAGACCTTAATGTAGAATTTATTTTGAAACAGTTTTCACTCTGAAATGACTTGTAAATTTCACAAAGAAATTGCAGGTAACACATTGAATTAAGCATGACATTTTGAAGTAGAAAGCAAAACATATTCCAATAATCTTCAAAAAAGCATTTTACTTTTGACAAGATTATGCTGTATAGTTCCAGTAAAACGTTCCAGATCACAGTAGTCCGCTGAATCCACAACCAAGCAATCAACCCGCAAAATAGGGAAATGCAGTGTAAAATATCATTCCTTTTGACAGTGAATTGGATGCTAAAAATGCCTCTAAGGCCCCCTTCCTCAAATCTTACCCTGGAGGTCCAATGCACTGCAGAGTTTAGCTCCAACCCTATTTAAAGTCATCTGTCTGCCATTTTCGAATGATCCCAAAGACATTGATTGACACTGATTAGCATGCTCAGATGTGTTTGATTAGGGTTAGTGTTAAACTCTTCAGGAAAGTGGATCTCGAGGTCCAGATTTGAGGATCCCTGCTCTAAGGTTTATATATATGTATGTATGTATATAGTTGTGGTTCAGAGCTTGGCTAAATACTTCCCATATAACCATCTTTGTAAAAAATCATTGATTTTGTTAAATGAACATTTGCCCAAGCAGCCATACATATTTATGCAGTAATGAGTAATTCATCACCATATGTAGGCAGATAAATGATACAGATACTGTATAATAATTAGATTAATGTTAATTAGAAATAATTTCAGACTCCGCAGTTAATAAACAGGAAAAAGTCATCGTTTCCCACGGACTGAATGATTGTCAATGTTTCTTGCTATATTGAATTCAATCTTTTTAATAAATCTGTCATCATCGTGGACATTATTAGAATTTATGATCATCATTAGTTTAAGTGCTGGCTAATGCTTATTAGTATCATATTAGCGTTATGATGAAAAATGAACATGAAATCAAAAGTGTACAGTATATGACGGGCCACTTATTTCTTTTGCAGATCTCATCAGTGATTGTTTTGAGTGGTTAGTGTGTTCTTATGTGGCCCCATCTGCTTTAGTTACAGTAAATGCATTACAAATGAACCTGCCTGTATATAGATACATCGCTACAGTGGCGACAACACAATTTCGGTGTAATACAACAGCTTGCGCTTTACTCTAGATGCTGTTTTGTATTAAAATTACCGCCACACAGAGGCCACCTGAAATAGAGATTTCTGTACTAATGCATATGGGCGCACCCAGTTTTGATTATGATTTTTCAAGACAGGCATCTCTAGCGGCGAGAACGTCTGCCATAACAGGTTCCGAGTTTTAATCTTCTCTCTTAATTGGACTCGTTTGATTGGACGAGCCAGGTGTACAGAACTCATTTATGTAGGCAATCTGAGTGACAGTCAGCGAACAATGACATGCTCGCAAATGCTGATTTTCTCTTTATTGCAGCTTCCTCCACTCGAGAGAGAAGGAAAAAGAGGAGGGATTGACGCTGATGAATCATTCCTTCCTGATAAGTAGTTGTTTGACTCTGATTAGGGCTGCTAATTTTGATTTATGAAGGAACTATCAAGCATGGTTTTTTTTTGTATCGAACATCGCTGTTTTTGTAGCGACAATCCAGTCTTGTGCGCGTCTGGAATAATTTGACTCTCAGAAATGCTTTTAAAGGCTCATTAGACAGGATTGTCGAAACGCTTGGTCTCTAAGGCACTGATATTGGGTCCTACTCGTGTTAGATTGCTTTGGTAGTCTTTAAGACAGGCACTCGTTCGTCCCACAGGGAGAGGAAAGTACGAGAGCTCGCTGGGAGTTTTACACAGGTCAGCGGTGACGTTTGACCACATCTCTGTGCCTGCAGTGTGTCCTGTGTGTGGTGATCAGCTTGGGCTGTTTGATCCCCAGATGGGGGTATTTGCATGTGGCCTGGCTGAGCCTCCTTTTGAAGCCCCAACATGAGCCACAGCACATATGGCCAGAGTGGAAAAAGAGACAGAGATAAAATGGAATAAAATGGCATTTGCATAATGATGAGGAACTTTAGCAATGCCCTGTGATTTTTTTTTTCTTTCTTTCTTTCTTTCTTCTTCGTTCCTGTGATGTTTCGGGTGCCTTATGAAGTCCTAATAATGTAGCGTGTCTTTTGAACTCTGCTGACAGCTTCTCTCTTAGTTTCAAGCTCTGAGTTTTAAATGAAATCACGTTTCATTTTGTCCCGAGCTCGTTCAGTCAGGCGACACATTCAGATCTCGTGCTGCTTTAGTGGTTGGTCTTGTTTGCGAGTGATTTGTGTTTGCGTGTGATCGTTTGCTTGTTTTCGGGCGTACTCATGTTCGGTATCTGACAGTGCGTACATGTATGGCGATGGAGAAGAAAGTTGTAACTGGTGTATATCCAGACTTGTGTTGTAAACAAGTGTACTTTTAACATTTTAAAGTGTCAAGTGTGGAGAAGTACCCTGACAAAACTTGGGTGTTGGATTTAAATGTTAACTCAGTAAATTTCACAAATAATTACAACAGCAAGTAACACATTGAGTAATTGTGCAGTATAAGGACTGAAATTGTATTTCCTGTAAAATGTACTACATTAATCTTTGTTTTATTGAAAAAAATATTTTTGTAGCACATCCTTTGAACTCTGTTGACAGCTTCTCTCTTAGTTTCAAGCTTCGGGTCATAATGAAACCATTTTCATCGTATCCCGACCTTGTTCAATCACACGTTGTGTTCAGATCTCGTGCCGTTTTGGCCATCAGTATTATTTCTGTGAGTGATTTGTGTTTGTGTGTGATCGTTCACTAGTTTGTTAGGTGAACCAAAGATGACGTGTATGTGACAATGTGTGTGTTGAAAGAAAGGAAGTGAGAGGGACAGACTGAAGAACAGAGTGTTAGTCTGAGGGGGCTTGTTTGTCTTTTGGGTGCCAGCTTGGGCTGATGCCCGGGTGCCAGCATGGCGTGACGACGCGGGGCACGGCTCTGTTCAGACAGATGGCGTTGGGCCTTGTCAGGGTCCCTGCCTGTTAGTAGAATTGATTGCAGAGGCCCGAGCCAGCCTCTCTGCTCCCTGCTCTCTGCTCAACCTTCCCCACAAGAGAGAGGTGCATGTGATGCTCTGGATTTTTCGGACAGTATTTTTTTTTTCCCTTGGTGGTTGTTTCAGGTGGAGAGGGGAGGAGTGAAACAATGTGTCCTGGTTCTGTTTACCCTCAAGAGGTGATCTGTCAGTGGCTCTGGCCTTAATGCCAGTAGGTTCCAGCACAGCTATTGTTCTCATTGTTCTATAGTTCATTTTTTACCGCCTTTATTGTTCTTTACTGCACCGTTTACAGTTACAGTGCAGTGGCAGGAAAAAATAACCAACTAGGGCTTAGATGTATCTGTGTTGCAGAGTTTGGGTGAATGCAAACAGAGTGTAAAGAGATCGAGAGAGTGGGTCACAGCCCGGTTTAAATGAGTGTTCTGGCTCAGAAAATAATTTAAATTGTCCCATATTTCTTTTTAAGGCACATATAATGAATGTGAACAAGGCTATGAACAAGATGAATGAATGAATGAAAATAAAAACAATTTGGAGTATAGCTTTAGCCAGATAAGGTTATTTTTATGTAAGATTATTTCAAGAATTCACCAAGAATGATAACTATAGTTATGTTTTGAAGTGTATGCTTCATTTAATCAGTTTGCCCTCTTCTGAAACGTTTTAATCTGAAAGCTCAATGCATAAAAAAAGAAAAAAGAAAAAAAAATCTAACAAGCATGCAGCACCTTCCACTTAGTTCATTTTTGTTTCCCACATTTAAAAGTATTTTGTTTCTAATGGTGTACGCACGCCAAAAGTGAAGCAAATATTTGCATCATGTTACTAACTCTAGATTACTCTGGGGATGTTTTTGCATCATTTGAGTGAATAAAAACATTGGACAATGAAGAGTGTTTTCACGCACATCATTAAAAACCACAACAACATTTATTTCTGCCATTATTTCCATCAACAATATTGGAGATAAATATTTAGTTCAGTCATGAAACTCTAGATTGCACAGGCTGATGGGTTGTTAACATAACTCATGATATTCAGAGAGTTAAACGACTTGTTGAAGTTGAAAGCTGATTGGTTCATGCTGCATATGCAGCCAATGAGCTTACTGCCTTGCATTTACAGTATATGGCTGGCTAGAGATTCCAGCAGCGCGCTTTCAGAGTTTCTATGAAACTCTCCACCTTTCCCTGCCTCTGCTACGAGGTATTTTATATGCTATTTGGGCAGTAGCAGTTTTCTTGCTTGCAGCAGCAGCAATAATCTACAACTACAGAAATAACCAAAAGCAGTAGGAATTCAGCAGCAACGTAGCAGAATCTGTTCTGTCAAGAATTGCACACAGAATTACACACAATGTGTTGAATTTTACTGTCTTTTCCAGGAATTGTTAAATCGGGCGTGTCAATAATTCTTTCACTGATTTGTTATGTGCACCACTGTGTCATTCAAATTTCCAACTCAAGCTGAAAATTTGCAAGGAAACTTGAAACTTGGAATGGAATGGAATACGCAATTGAGGGGTGTAGTAATTTACAAACGTCATATCCACGGGAAGGAGGAGACGGGAACCGGCGGACAATCAAACAACTCTTTAATACCAAAATAAACACAAAACAACGCGACAGCCCCTCGTGGACGACTGTCGCGCACAAACAAAAACCAAATACAAAACAAAACCCAGGCCTGGTCCTGTCTCGTCCTTCACTGTCGTCGCTCCTCTTTTGTATCCTTCCAATCTCCTCCGTGGAACTCGAGACTGGTGAGTGTTGCAGGTGTTGATCATTTCCCAATCACTCCACCGGCCTTGCTCCATTCCCACAGCTCGTCACAAGGGGATTACCATCTTTTCCATTGACTTTGTTTGTCTACTCATCTATCTAGTCATGCAAATAATTACATTTGTTTTTTGACAACTCTCACACTAAAGAAATACTGCAAGGGGTAGTAATATTATTTAGCCGTTTATTTTCTAAAATACTCACGGCACCATATCGCCATATGATTGACAGTTTGCTTTCTAAAATAAACAGTGAGAATTTGTGGTCCAATCTGATCTGCTTTATTTTCTCGGTCTCTTCCTCTTCCCCAAGTGCCCATTTTCAGCCCTCCCTTCATGTATCGCTCCGATGTTTACTCAGGATTGTCTGTAATGACCGCGAGGCGATCTGGTGGAGATAACATCTGTCATTAGGACAAAGTGGATCACTCAAAGTACAGCAGTGGGTTCAGGGCTTGATAGGGTCTCGGCAATGTGAGCTGATCATAGATAAAAATTAGATGATTATCGGCTTCATGGAACATCAACATCAGCCTTCGGTTTGTGCCTCAATGAAACTGATTATACCCTCATCATGTCACATTACAATAAAGCACAAATAAGCCCTTTCAAACCTCTCAACTGCTCCTTGCTCATTTTCCCCACAAATAACACCCTGTTTTTCCTTAAATTACATTATGTGTACTGACAAGTTTGGCAAGATATTGTACATCAAACAATAGCATAACTTTGCTGCAGTGAGATTTCTCATCTTCGTGCCACATATAATTAATCTCTGATCCCAGTTTCATCTCAATCTGCTCATGCGGTCCAACCTGAAGTCATTTAATCCATTATGAAAGTCAATAACATATCATTCCATTGCTATTTATTTAATGGCCACATGATATTAGTTAGTATATGTCATAAACACCAGTAAAGCTGAAATGCTGGTGCTTCGATAGATTTTTTTCAGCAAGTTTCAATAGATTCAGTATTCTTTTTTTGAGTTGTCGATTTGAGCATGCTTTCTGTGAGCATGCGTGCCTGTATGCTAATCACAAGCGAAACATTTTATACTGCCATGTGGATTGCTCATACAGTAAACACTTTTGATTGTCTGACAGATGGAGAACATTACAATACACATAGCACAACATAACCCAATAAATAAGAAGCAAAGTTGGGAACGCTGACATTATAGACTTGAGTTAGAAGAGTATAAGGGGAACTGTTAGACATCATAGAGACATGGGGGATAATTTAAAAAAGCGCATAAAAATACTCCACGGTTTTAGTATGTGTGGTTGCTGTGGACTGATTTTGCAGAAATGTGGATGATGGTATGTGATGAGGCAAAGCCGGACAGATGATTAGCTCAAAACAAAGAGGAAAGAACAAAAAATCTGAGCTCAGGCTGGAGCATCAGTCTCTGGAAGGGGGTTCCTCACAAAATTAAACACATCACGGGCCAATAGACCCGAATTGCACTGTTGAATTGTGACTGTGATGACACATTTTCAGTTATTAAAATCATACATAAAAGTTCTTATATTTTCTTTAGGCTGTGATTAATTGAAATCAAGTTTTGATTCGAGATAAAAACGATTATTTTGCCACATTGCACTCCTTTCCTGTGTTGTGCTTTTGCATCTCCTAAAAAGCCCAAACTTACGGTGCAAATTAGTAAAATTGATGTGTCTTTCCCAAGATGGCACATGCTTAATATATTAAAGTTCATTAGTGTTATTAAAAGTCCCAAAAATATCTTTCAATGTTTCTCAGGTGGCTTTCTGTGCATGCACTTAGAGACAGAACATAACACAAGTTAAGTAAAGTTTTAGCTTGGGGTGCATGCTTAAATGGTAAAATCCAATCAAAAATGACAAAATGTGGTGCTTGGTGTTAATTCACGTGAACCCTTGTTGCTTATATCTTAAAGGGGGGGGGGGGGGGGGGGGGTGAAATGCTATTTCATGCATACTGAGTTTTTTACACTGTTAAAGAGTTGGATTCCCATGCTAAACATTGACAAAGTTTCAAAAATTAAGTTGTACGTTTGAAAGAGTATTTTTGTTCCCAAAATACTCAAAATTTCTCTTATGAATATAATAAAACTAAAGACTTTTTGGAGTTAAGAAGGATGCAGTACTACTCTATAGGTACTCAAGATTAACAGGATATTGAGTGAAAACGAGCATTTCACCCCCCCTTTAAGTGAACATAAACAGTTAAGCATGAAAATACCTGTAACAGTATATTTGATCCATAGAGCTCTTAAAGTCACAGACAGGCTAATATTTATGCTGCTGTCTGTGTGCTTAATATTAATCAAACAACAAAAGAAAGAGAAAATGACTCACTGCTCTTGACTGAAGTACTTTTGTAACTTTAAAAAGAAACAAAACAAGTTTAACTCCTACAGTGAAGACTGCTGTTTTATTTTACATTCAGTTGCTCAATTTCTGTAGTAGGCTGTTAGCTGAATACTTCAGACTTGAATAGAAAATACTTATAGCACTATTTGCCTCACCTTTATATTTTTATGTTGTTTTTGTCCATTGCTTTTTTTGTTTGTTTTTTTTGCATTCGTGTTTTTTTTTTTTTTTTTAGGAAAACTCAAACTTTTTAAAAACGTTTTATACACACACACAAACACACATACGTATGTATATACAACGCCTTTACAACCCTTTAAGCTTTGGTTACCTGGAGGTGGGACAGAAACAGTTTTGCATTAATATTGAAACAACATGAGGGAGAGGGAGAGTAAATGATGACAGATTTTAGGGTAATTTTTTTTGTGTTTTTTTTTTATTCAGTGGTGGAAGAAGGTAGGGACTGACAGCAAATTTGAAATCTTTCTCTTTTCTGACCAATGTTAAGCCATAGAAATGCTATTGTGCGTTTTATTTTTCTTTTGCTATTGACACAAAAAGGCAGGAAAAATTCTATTTTTAATAGTTCACATTCACCACCCAAATTTGATGACTGCTCCATCTTAAGAAACCCTGGAAATGTGAAAAGGTCCATCAGATGATCTTGCGCAACCAAAATCCGTGCACCACCTCTTCACCCCAATGTCTTTCCCAGAAAAGCTCTCTTATAGCAGGTAGAGCAAAGGGCACTTTTGAGAGACTGCTGGCTTGCAGCCAAATCCACTTCCACCCCAGTTGGGCTGCTCATATAGGCAAAGAATTGCCCTGGGGCTCATACCTGCATCTCACACACACACGCATACACGGAAAGCCAGCGACGCGCTCTCTAACTACTGAACTGGCCTGCCATGATGGATGGTACTAGAGGGAGAAGAGCTGTGTGGTTCTGACATATACTTCCTTATTTTCAGCAGTGCTGAGAGGAGCAAGTCCACTGCGGCCACTCTCCATCTTCACCAGAAAGCCAATGGCAACACGGTCCGTGTAGTCAAACATACGCTGTAAATCCGCAGACAGAACACAGTCACGTTCCCTCGCACGTATTGATGCGGCCATACACACCATTGCCCATTCGCTCCATGCTCTAATGCTTTGTGATTATACAGTCACACACCAGAAAGCCAGATTTTAATTGTTACCCCATAATCCAACAGCAAACTGATAGTGCCAAAGTGTGTTGCATCAAAGCCAGATACGACCATACAAGCGCCAGCAATCACCATAATAAAACCCAGGACCCTGCTACAGCCAAGCAGCACCACTCTGGCGCCAAGAGGAAAATGATCCCTAGCCCAAAAATTGCTGCCCATCAGGAGGACCTGGCAGAAGCGAGTGGCTAATCAGTTCATCAAAATGGCTGCACCACCTCCGAACCTCTCTCCCTATCCTCTCTTAAAGGTAGAGGTCTGCATTCAACACAAAGTTCTACATCTCTGAGTACAACAGGGAAGATAACAATGTGCATGCAGGAAGTGCGAGATAAAAATCACTTGTGGGACTGCCACAAAATATAAATATCTAAAAATAAAATAGAAGTTGTTTTAAGGTAGAAATTGTTTACAAGTGCTGGGTTTGTATATTCTCTAACTGGACATAATCTTGTGGAAACAAGACTAAAAAAATCAATCCCACACAGACCTCTACTTGGAGGATCTTTAGGTCTTCTAGAAGAAGCTTCTCATCAATTCTGTTCCTTCTCCAATGGAAAGCCATGGCACAGCACGGCAAACAAAAATGGAGACCAAAGATAACCGCAGCAGCCCAAATGCTCCAAGCTGCAATCAACACACTCACAAGTACAAAAATAGAGTAGGACTGTGTTCAATAATGAATCAAATCTTCCTTGAAATCTTTTTTGTACTTTCTGTAGTGAAAATTTTAGAGGCTGAGATTAGCTTAACAAAAGCCCCATGCTGAGTCGGTAGAGACTGACGGATGGGTAGACATGATCAGTTGGTAGAAATGCTACTTGTTGTGCCTTCAAAGGCCCCTCACCCCAAATATGAAGGGTTTTATAACAGAGAAATGACCTGCTTTCAGAAATTGCCTTGTCACAGAGACAAAACAGGATAATAGACGTCCATAATGCTTCAGCACCTGAAAATCTGCCATCATTACTTCTTAAATATGTATCCATTTTGGGATATCTTTGCCATTATGTGAAGGATCCCAAGATCTGTCTTATTTGGTGTTATTTTCTCGGCTGATTTCTCTCATTCTCTTTGTCTTTCCTGGTTGCTCTAGAGAGTAACATGATGTACTCAGCAGTGCCAGCTTGTTAGAGGAGCTTCTGTGTCTGATAATAACCTCAGCATGTCAGGCAAAACCAAGCTGTGGCATTTTCCCTCCGCAAGAAGACGGTTGCCACAAATTATTACAGAAATATAGACATCATTGTTTTTTTTTTCGTGGTTAACCACAGGGCAACTGATTTTTGATAATAGATTCTTATAATTACATGAGCATTTTGCACATTTGATTAAAACCGTGGACAATTGTGGAGTCAGACAGATTCTTTTCATCTGGTGTGCTTTTCCGTGAACTGGACTGTAATTTCCAGCTGATTAGAGCACAGTGGCGCACTCAGAAGCAGCAGGTAGAAGGAAAGAGATGGAGGGAGGGTAACGAAGGGAGAGAAAAAGTGGCAGGCGCGAGAAAAAGTAAAAGAGGATGGGAGGGGGTGGGAGAATAAAAGCAGAAAAGCAAGGTAGAGAGAGTCATTCGGAAAAAGCACTAGAAAAAAGAGGATCAGAGAGACAGAGAGACAGAGAGAGGGCAAAAGGCTGAGGGTACGTTAGAAAGTGTGCACGCCGGATCAAACAGGAGGTGTTCTGTGAAATCTCAGGAAGAGCAACATGCCCATTTCCCCTCCCCACTCCCCCTCGGCTGGAGATCAGACAGAAACGAAACCTGCCACAGATCCACGAGACCAGTCATCCCACTGGTTCCCTGATGCAAGAACACTGCAAACCCACCCTTACATGTGTCTTAAAATGAAGGACGGGCAAGTTTTGCATGCTAAGGTGGTCACGGCAAAGCGCCTGTAGCGTGCAGTTTACCTTTTTTGTGCTCTTTCATCTTTCCTTTTCTGACTTCCCTTTGGTCTCTACCAGACTGTGCGCTGTGATTAAGGCTGTAAACCTAGATGGTTTCAAGCTTTTGTTGTACAGAGAAAACACCAAAGTGTAGTCCAAAGCCCATGCACAATACCAATCACAGTAAATGGCAAAACACACATACCTTTAAGACATTTATGAATGCCATAAGCTACTCAACGTTTTGAAGGGCAGTTATAAACAAGCTACAGTCATTCACAGCCAATTTATATGTATGCTGGACAAAGCCGTGCTGCAGTCACATTATCTGGGTCTGTGTATGTTGGACTTTGCAATAACCAAATTCAGTGCTTTGAAACTATTTTGACCAAAAGTATATTTATAAAAATAAAATAAAAAGGCAAGTAACACATTGAATACAATTTTGAGATGGATATTGTTATTTTCTTTTAGAACGTGTTTCTAATCTTTATTAATTATGTGTAACAGTGTAATTGATATTTTAAAAAGATGAATTGAATTAAATTCTGTCAAATAAATAAAACTTGTGAAGTGCATGTAAACACGCTTACTGATTGTATTAAGGATAAGGTGTATGGTAAGCAACTGAAATATGGCACCTATAGTGAATAAATAGTTTCGGGTTTTTTAATAAATCTTTCCACAATGTAGTTGTTGTTTGCATAGGAGCATTTTAAAATTACTTCAATTGTGGCACACCAAATAAGAAATACTGTAACTGTTTTATAAACACTACTTCTTTGATATAACATTTTCGGAATGGAACCAAGAGGGACCGAACTGTTATATATTGTGATGAACTCATAAAATATTAGAGTGTAGTAATTATGTTTTTTTCCCTGCCTACATATACATAGCTTTGGCTCCGTCAGCCATTTTGGACAAAACTGTTATGCCGCTTTAATTAAAAACTTTGAGAGTATTTTAAAATATTTTGTACTTATCAATCATGCATGATTAGGTAAATTTAGGAAAGAAGGGTTTTGATTCCTTTTTTGTCTTTACTCACATCTAAATGCATGCTTTCATTTCCAGTTCACCTAAACCAACTTCAAGGCTACACCTGCCTACATAGAGCCACAAGAATATCACAAACACACTTTTCTACACTCCAAACACCAACTGTAGCACACGTTTATTGTACAAACACACTATTACTTTGCAAATGCATTGACAGAAGCGTCATCTAACACACATGCTCATTTTCCTACGGACACACTTATCACTTACACATGCAATTATATTCCAAGTTCACCACACAGTTTTTCTCCCACACATTCTATCCCCCTCTCTCTCTCTCTCTCTCTCACACACACACACACACACACAAAGAGGACCGTAGGACTCTAATGTGTTTGTTCCAGAGGGGCGAGTTGATCTATTCCGCTTGGTGAGATATAAAGCCTCTTTCCTCCTCCAGTAAACGCCCTCTTTTACACTATTCCAGACCTCTTTTGATGTATTGACCATGTCAGCCCCTGCTTATTGGAAGTTTTTTGAAGCATACATACGTTTGTGCGGTGGTGGGGTCAGTGTGGTGTTTTCGTGTGGAGAGAACTGTCAGTTATGTTGTGCCGGTGGAGCCTCACAGAGCTCTTTTTAATGAGTGCATTAAAGCTGCATGGATGTTCATGGCCAGTGGAGGTACGTCCCCTGGGCCCCACCGTCTGCCTCAGGGCTGCCATCTGTAGATCTCTTGCACGTTTAAGGGTCTCCACTACTTTTCTCATCATTTTCTCTGTCTCTGGAAGATGAAGTAGTTTGGGACTGTAGTAAGAATCGAAAGTGGAGAGAAAGGTAACATGGCGGGCAGAGAGTGCAGATCAGAGGTTCTTAATGTTTAGTGGTCCGCAGCACATTCTTAGGATAATAAATACTCACGACTATTGGAATTCCAAAATGGAAATCATGAATAATTTAGTGATTGCTATTGCTCTTAAGTATTTTGGTTCCATAGATGATATATATTTAAAGAAAAACAATTTGATTGCCAAATGATGAGCTTATTTCAGTAATATACAGACTTTCAAATGATTTTTCATTTTTTAGAGGTGAGTAATGCAATTAATTAATAGACCTGTGTCACCATTACTGTATGTTCTGTTTGTTTCATATCACCTTCCTGCTTCTTGTTTCCTGCCACTCATCAGTCACCATGAACATTCATTAATCAGCATGTCTCTTCACTCTTTAGTTCCTTATCATTGTGTATTTAAGTTCATCTGTGTTCACTCCTCTTTTGTCTGGTATTATTTGTGCTATGCACACTGTTTTGAAGTTGGTTTACTAGTTGTATTAGAGCCCTGCATTTTAGCCTGGGCACGACGGGCCGCAACTTTTTTACACCTTTTGGGCCAGGCTATGGGCCAATTATCACGTCATAGTTTAGACACTGTTTTAGGCTTTTCCTTATTTTTATACTTTAGACACCCAACAATTAGTGATGAAAAAATAGCTGCGCTACCACGAAAGTAAAGAGTGCCTCAATGGTGTTTATTGTCCCGCCAGCAGCAGCATGAATGATGCGTGGCGTCAGCGGAGCTGAACAGTTCTGCATTCAAATGCATGCAATAGGCTTAAGCTTGCCACAAAGTATCGACATAAGTGCCGATCCTGACTCACCAGTTCCTCATTAAATGCGCCTTTAGAGAGAAATGTATCTTTATAGATTATAATTATGATGAATTTTTTTTTTTTTTTTGGATTTATTTCATTAAGTAGTATTTTAAAGCTTTCTAAACATATTTATCATATCTCTGAGGCAGGTATTCACTGAGTTTTGGTTCATTTTTGTGAAGCGCTCCTGTTGCTTTTTTATAAAAGCACAACATATTGTTGATATTTTGAGTGTGTGGAAATTGCAGTAATTTGCAAGGGACAACTTCTTACTTTGAGCACACGAATGCATGTCTAGTTTATTTTTAAGCAAAAACAGAATAACCGAACAATGGCGCTGACCGGCGTGTTACGTCATCACGCATTCCGAACATTTAAAGGGACCACGATCCCTGAACAGTTATGCAGAACACAGTGTACAGAACTACACTTAACAATGGTGAATTATGTCTGTAACATTCACTACAAGTGCATACAAATAAAAGTAGACCCTTCACAGTTATGAATGATGTAATACACTTACCTTTATGAACAAAAATAACAGCGCATCCACTGGAAAAAATTGAAGTGATCACACTGGCGCCTCCATGTCCTGCAAAGCGCACTTTAGCGTCCACTCTCCACACAAACTATTTGATATATCGCACATTTATCAAGGTTTCACTGTTTTATATCTATATTTATGTCTTTTATTTTAGGCAAGTCGTGATGATTTAAGAAGGCTAAATTGATCAAATATCGGCTCACTGTCTGCTGCTGGCGGCTTGGTCGTTACTATAAAAAACTAAAAACTTTTTTAAAGAACAAAAAATTATCCAAATGTTTTTCTAAATGAACATGAAAAAAATCAAATGCAATAGATTCACTTTGTCATTACTTTCAAAACTGAACTATTTTAATAGCTCAAACAATAGAATAAGCTGTTTTGGGAGAAGGAGGGAAAAAAGACAGGGTCGGGTTGGGCACGGGCCGGTAATTCTGATAAGCTGTCGGACACGGGCTGGGCAGGGGCCTAAATATGAGGTCTGTGAGGGCTCTAAGTTGGATTGCCTTTTGTTTTCCTTTAATAAACAGTGTTATTTTTTTATAAGTTTTTATAAACGTCTTCATCATCTTTGGAACTAGACATTACATCCTGAAGGTGCATTGGGGAAAATGACACATTTGTTTGGTTTTATTCCAATACATTTTGTTTTATTCACAGCACTTTGCTAAACATTAGTGTTTCACTATGCACATGGACAACGATGTGTAATGTTAATTATGTGCTAATTTGTTATATTATTTAAAGTTTTTTAAAATGTTAGAAATGTCTGTAGAAAATGAGAACTGATAAAATATGAAAAACATATGAAACAGCAGAGAAAATAGACTCGCGTCCAGGTTTTAGCAAATTATAAATTTTAGCATGTGTATGGCTTCAAACCACAACCTATCCCATAAACTGTGATTGTTTCAGAGCAGCCCAAGTCTTTTTGTCAAAGGAGGCTTGTGGAGTTGTACGATTTTTTTTTATTATAAATCAATTAATGTTTAACCCTTTCAATCAGTACTTTACAGAAGAAATAATATTTTATAAAATATACATTAGTGAACGAACTCCATCGCACACCTGTAAGTGATAGGTGCATAGAAAATAAAGACCAGGTGGGTCGTATCAACATATAAGGAACTCCCGCACACTATCTTAACTTGCAAATTAAAATTTTAATCACACCAACGTTTCGGTCACACGACCTTCATCAGGAGTATACAAATGTTCAAATTTCATCTCTTTTAAAATAAACACATGACCAATTAACAGAGCTCCATCTGCACAGAATTAAGCTCATTCGGAATACATAATTAGCACCACATCATAAACAATTACAACAATCAAGATCCCCCTATAGGTTAACAAAATCATCCAAAAAACACAATCAACACATCGTCATCAAACAGCATCAAATTGTAATTCTAAACCGGTAGTCAGGCTCTATAGTCTCTCAAACTCATTGTGAATACACAGTAAAAACAACACCTCATTCAAAACAATTGCATGACTATAACATTACATTAAATAATGCTTCATTGTTCATACCCATAGGTGATAAAGTTTGAAGGGTGTAAATCCAAAACAGTTCGCGTCTCTGTAGAAGTAATTCAATGTCTCCACCTCTAGGTGGCAAAGTTACTTTCTCAATCCCACAAAAGCGTAAAGAGGTTACATCGTGATTCAAAGGCACACTTTTTAACTTTGAATCACGATGTAACCTCTGTAAACCAGTGTCACATTAGTAAATTTTTGATGGATGACTTTTGAAATCAAGGTGAAGATGACTATAGTGACTTAACAGGAGTCATACATTAGCCATGCTATAGTCCGTTATTATTGATGCGCATACTCTTGGCGCACTGATCACAACAGCATCGTATTACAACAGAGATGCTCACAAGTCTCTGAGCTAGAGTCCAAGTCAAGTCTCAAGTCTCTGAGCTAGAGTCCAAGTCAAGTCTCAAGTCTCTGAGCTAGAGTCCAAGTCAAGTCTCAAGTCTCTTTATTATATTAAGTCTCTGGTTATAATAAATGTTGCATCACGTACAGCGACCCATCCAAGCTGCTTAGAACACTGCATAGCTATATATAAGGAAATTCAAAGCATGTAATATGTTATTATGACAACTCTATCTATTAGCATACAATATCAACTTTGATTTTGGTATATAATCAGTGTAAACAGGCTATTGCAACATGACAAAAACACCAAGAATGCTTTACTTTTAAGTTAATATCTGTATTTTGCATTTATGGATTCAGTAATGGCCTTCTGTCTGTCCTGGCTGTATAGCTGCACACCTCTTGTCTGGCTTAAGAATGAACAAAGCTACGCTGACTTATGTTATTCATACAATACCTACTCACAAATAAACATCAAAAACAAAGCCGGCTGCAATGAATTTCTGTGCAAAACAGCTTTTACTACAAACACTTCCACACAAGAACATTGTTATCACACAAGAACATTTTGATAGAGAACCAAAAATATTTAAAGTAGATAAAATTAGAATAAATAAAATGGAAATGTCTACATACTATTACTACTGTAAACTTTGCAAATAGGACATCAGCCCCTTCAAGTCAATGAACAATAACAAAGTGGGCTGCAATGAATATCTGTGCAAAACGTCATGGCTCCGCTCCTACCCAATGACAGAGGCACGCAGGTTTTTTTCACTGGAGTACTCACGTGAAGGATGCGTGCACAACTAATAACTAATATCATCACGCTATAAAGGGTTGGCCTGCGCTGGGTGCGCCCCTCCCCTATAACTGTTCTGTCTCGCGGAGGAGCTCATTTGTGTGCATCTGTGTGAAACACGCATAGGAAAAAAGAGTGACAGAAAGAACGGCTCCCCTCCAGCCGTGACTCGGCTCCCATCGTTCATGTTTATGAGCCGTTCAAAAGAATCGGTTCGTTCGCGAACGTCACAACTCTAACAGCGAGCTCATCTGACGTTTACTAAAAATTAACATTGTTCACGAGTCCCGGAGCTCGAGTCCGAGTCGAGTCTGAAGTCTTTCGAGGACGAGTCTCAAGTCGAGTCTGAAGTCACTGTTTGTGCGACTTAAGTCGCACTCGAGTCCGAGTCTCAAACTCGAGTCCCCATCTCTGTATTACAACATAAATAACACTGCATATGTGCATGCCTCCATTTGGTCCTCAATTCCCAAAAATTCTTAGCAATGTCATAGAATTAAGTCATTTTGTTTTTTACGGATTTTATAGATTATAATAAACTATAAAAGTTCTGCTAAAAAAAGTATGATGAATAAAAAGGCGACAACCCTATCTCCATATCCAGCAACCCAAGGTGGATTTGTGACTGAGAGGTTGAAAACCTCTAGTGTGAATTCCCAAGTGTGATGAACGTGGTCCACAGAGTATAATAGATCCAGAAAAAGAATGCATGTGGTTGGCGGATTACAGGGAGTGTGTGTTAATGTAGCTTTCTTTGTGGCTCTGTTGGAATGAGGTCACTGGGTCTCGGCCCTATTTAATTAATTAGGGAACAGTGGAATGGAAAATGGATAGCAATCAGAGGCTCACTAATTTCAGACCTGCCAATCAATAAGCCTTAGTGCAGAATTTTCCTTCAGGGGCCTTGGTGGGTCTCATTTAGTGTTGAATGTAGGATACTGAATGTGAGCGTGCCTGTATGTGTATATGTACATAAATATTCAAGACATGTATATCGAGGGATTGCAGCCCAAGGGACATAAATGCAGTGAAAAGTGAATTGCCCTTTCACCCTTTTGCCACCAAACTTCCAGCACGTATGTTGGGCATGCAGACATTCAAATGCACCTAGCAAACGTCAGTCAGCATTTGAAGCCATTTCAATTCAAATGACTTGAAGGAATCAAACCAGAAGAATCTGACCCACAGTAGCCACTGAAGAAATCCCAGTATGCAATGCATAACAACAGCACTGAGCATAGCAACAACTGCCTCTCACATAGCAACCACACCACAGTGCATAGCAACCACTGGCAGCTCTTTGTGTATTCCCTGTTAGTTGCTTACATTTGACGCTAGGTGAACTGCAGTGTCTCTGTGACTCACCCGGTAGAAATGAACTCAAGCATATCAAAACAAGTTTTGATTTGCTGTTCTTTAACATAATGTACTCATCATTAAAGACTGCTTTTTTGTGTGTGCCTTCCTCTCACAGATATTCGCTCACTGCCTGATGTTGCCATGACGGGAAACTGCAGTCAGGAGTGCAGCGAGCTGGGTCACTCAGATGCGTGTTGGATGCCCGGTCAGCCTTCGCCCGTCCGCAAGACCCGCAACCCCCCTAAACTGTCCACGTTTGTGCCTTATCAGGAGAGGGGGAGCCTGGGACGCCTGGCCAATGGGAGCGTGAGGCTGGGAGGAGAGGAGAATAGGCCACGCCTCCCACCTTCCCGTAGTGCCTACTCCAGCAGTGACCACACCCCAAGTGACCACGCCCCACTGGAGGAGGTGCCTCTGAGTGTGACATCAGAGTTCCTGCCTACCAGCCCCCGCTCCAATCACGCCTCGAAAAGAGAGATATACCTGTGAGATAACCACACCCACCATCTTTGATTGACGCATATCAGAAATTACAGAGACAGGGTTGCGAAAAGAGAACATCGAATTTGCAACAGGATATCAATCAGATAGTGGAAAAACACGCTATTGTCATAATGTCCAAGTAGATTAATTTTATTTATTTATTTATTCATGCATTCATCTATTTATTACCATCACTTTTACTGTTCTTTTCAACTGTTTGTACCGTTTTTGCATACCATCAAAAACAACCAACGCATACTTTTATGTGACTTAGCAAACGTTTAGCTTCGCTAGCCTACAGAATGTTCATGGCTTCTTCTAATAGATTACCAAGTGCTGGAGTGGGCAGGAGAAACTGCTGTAAAAGGGTCTTGAGCCACATCCAGAGTGTCTAACACTCTTAACTTGATCCTGTCCTCAGAGGAGAGCAGTCTTTATACATGTAAAACGCTGTAAATACATTTGTATGGTGTACATATGAATATTACTATCAGGCTCAAGTTGAAAAATAGTGACAGGTTACATCTAAATCAGCCTGAACACCTGAAGTGTGTGTTGGTACCACTGCTTTCGAGGGTCTGAACATTCATAATGGTCATATGGGAACGTGAATAGATGATCTGGAGTGAAAGGAAAAATGTCCTAATGGTGCTCCATGACCCTCGTTGTGCCCGTCTACGACCCAGATCCTCACCTGCTGTACTGTATGTCCATATTCGCACTGCAGCATGGTGTATAGTTTTGTGTTTGGTGAGGGTGGGCAGTGGGTTTAACAGCGATTAACTATGACAGACCATAACATATGCCGGTCTGTGCATTCGTGTGTCAGGGGACCTACTGTCACGAAAGTAACACAAGTGGCTTCTGGCACATTAACACGTTATTCAACAGATGAGAATGTGCGTGCATACTTTTGTGTCGTGGCAGAACTTGTGTTTTTTGGCACTGTGAATCTCTCCTGAACTCCCACGATATAGTGCAAACGCTGCCTGGCACTCGCAAAGACGCCTACGGCTCACACAGCACAGCCTCAATGAGGAGGAGACCACCTGCCTCCCCTCAAATTATCAGTAGAGTTGTGTTAACTCAACGGTGTGTTAAGTCCACAAACACACCTAGTCTCCATCAAATGGGTCCATTTTTCGCCGCACTCATATTCACTGTCCTGTTTTCTTTGTTTACATAGTTTTTACAGTTCGAAATGAAATCGTTGTGTCACTCTATTTAGACTTTGTTTGAAGAACAAATGTATTAATGCCTTAAAACAGTTGTATATAACAATCACAATGGACAAATTAGACTGATAATCCTGTCTTGTCTTTCGCATGTCAATTGTGCATGTTTTTTTTCCACGGTCGAAAAATGACAAATGTTACAAATGATCACATCACCATTCGCCATTTGCCTATTTTCAGCAACTCTTTTTTTTTTTTTACGTAAATGTTCTGTCCTCCATTGATTGGGTATTTCTTCAGGTTAGTTTTTTTCTTTGACACTGTGCTGACTATCTAACCTGCTCTAAAGCTGTGTCTCCCCTCCAAGTTTCCGAGAATCTCTGGGGGACCATTTTGACAATGACTATCTAGTGTGCTCAAGAACCATATATCTGATGGACATTATCATTACTATTGCATCGCCTCAATATCTCTACTTTTTTAACACATACTGCAGCACAGTACCTGCCCAGATCCCGGCGCTTTGTCTGCAGGGGGGTTGACGATGGGCATTTCCTTAATTAGGGTGAGTAATGAGTGTGGTGCAGTTGGCATATGCGAACACTCCAGCCCCCAAAGGAAGCACAGATCACAGAAAAAGATCCCGGTCCAAACGCTTCAATTGTTTAGCGAGTCACAATTTTCACAGCACTTACCTCATTGTGACTGCCTTCAGCACCTCTCGCCGAATAATTAAGGCTGAAACGTATGGAAATTACTGGACGTAGCCATGATTAAATAAGGCGAATGATTATCCCGCCCTAAGGAAAGAAAGCACATTATGCTGTTTTCAAAGCCATTTAGTGACTCTGATAGAAAAAAAAAAAATCCAACGAGAGTCATGATCCAGCGTAATTAGCCCAGCTCACTTTTCCTCCTTCGTGCTGCAGCCGCGCTCTTCCCAGGCGAACGCTGACCTGGACTTAACACGGCTAAAAGATAGAGATGACCACAAAACTCCACCACCACTTAAAGGCTTTCATCTACTCAAACTCTGAGTGAAGCAGGTTCTGACCTTCCTCCACTCTGTTGCCGGCCTGAGTCAGATAGTCTGAATTGCAGGTTTTGACTGCTCTGGCTTCATCTCGGCTGTTTTATTCCTAGTAATTCTAAGGTTAGACTCCTAGAGTCCTTCGGCCCAAAATGCCGGAGGACGGACGGAGGAGTGTCCACTTCTCGTGGTTGTTTTTTAAACTGGTGTTTAGATGTGTGCTCTTTCACTGTTAGATGTCTGGATGTGATGAGACAACCATAACGAACGAGGGAGTCTTTTCTTCGTCCTTAGAGCGAGACTTTTCTACATAGACTAACGAAAACTGGTGTTTGTGGTAAACATCTCTTAAAAAGTGTTCTGTACATAGCTCTCCACATTCCCCGTGCGTGGTGTCAAGCAGGCGACGAGTTGAGCATGAATTCCAAAGATAATTGGTAAAAACCGTTTACTGTTCTTGCTGAAATGTTAGTGCCGGTTCAGAAACCTTTTTCTTGAGAGCTAAAGCGACGTTCACTGCACAAAACTCATCTTCACCGTTCACCCCAAAACTGAAGACAGCTGCCTTGAAAGTATGTCTTTTGCAGGAGAGTTCAAAACTTGTTATCCTTAATTGTTGGTTATATTTATATAGGACTAAAAATGCTTGTGATGATCTGTTTTTGTACAGTTTTATGTACATGCAAGTGAAGCTTTTTAAATCTTACAACAAAAGCCGATGGCATATAAAAATCGTAAAGTGTTTATTGAGATGTGCACATCTTGCCTTGGATGGATTGATCTTTTTTGCCGAGTCAGTGTGAATGTGGCCGTTGTATGCCTGCACCGTAGTCATTCACTGGCTCCTGTCACCGAGGGCTTTATCAGATTTTATGTTTATTGTGAACAGTGGATTGTCCGATCCGACTTTGTTTGTTTGATTCCCATGTGTTTTGTTTTGTTCCGTTTCCGCATGTTGAAAACAAACCCCTTGTAATAAGTCCTTGCAAAGTTTGTAATAAAATGAGTGAAGAAAATAAAAACAAAGAAATACGTTCGCTTGTTGAGTCATTGTTTAAGAATGAATCTAAAGACTGTGATCTCTCCATAAACCATTTTCATTAATAAAGCAAATTGATCTGACAAAGATATAAGACTCATCTCTCTTTCTCTCTCTCTCTCTCTCTCTCTCTTTCTCTCCCATTCTGGGTCTCTTTGCCTATTTAAACAGAGAAAGAGGAAAAGGTTACGGTTTCGCCAGACTGACAGGAACTTAATAGAACAGAATAGCGAATGTGAGATCTTGTAATGTGAAGCTCTCACTTCACAAAAGCTGTCCATCAATATTAATGATCAAAAAACACAAGACCTTCGAATTCTCTCAGTCTCGTAAACCTAATTCTCTTCTCTACAAGGAGTTAAACCGTTACACCCAAGACCTCCCAGTACTCGACAGCACAATAAAGAAGAAGCCATAAAGATGATAACGCTGAGATGAAAGACAATAAATCAATCCGGCTTTCATTTGGTGCGCTGTCTTTATAGATATGCCACACCGTAATTCGCGCACCTCTGAAATGATAGCTTTCACAGATAAAAATAAATGGATGTGAGCCAGCGAACAAACGCTGTGAAAAGTGAGCGCCATAAACAAGTTAAAAAGAATATCAAAGGTACAAGATGGAAAGTGAGGTAAATACAAGTATGTGAGTAAACAGACGAATGTGAGAAATGCACGTTGCGCTGTCAAGCGCATGGATAGTAGTTTAGAAGGCCAAACTGCCCTCTAATGGTCGTCAGGGGAACTACTACTCCCCAAAAAGGCAAAGGATTAGCGTTTAATACCTGATACTCAACAGTCAGGATTAATGAATCAGATAGCCTTCCTTTCTGCTGGTGTTCTTCAGTTTCTTGTTGACATCACCTACAGCGTACGCGTTCCCGGGGATGGCGGATGAAACGAGTGAAGCTGCATGAATAATAATTGAGATCAAGATGATAGTGGTTTCTGGACCACATAGAAGTACATTTCGCAGACAGGGATGCTCATAGCGGCTTATTTAACCGAGGCTGCGATGGGAAGACCCGCTGAGTTTTTTTTCATTAATCTCCTTCTAATGGATAGGTTTTCACTTCGCCTCGCACTCCACAGGCTGAGCTTTAAAAAGAGCCTTTTCGCTGGTGTTTTGTTTTGGGGTTTTTTTGCGTGCGGCTTGGGCATTTGTTTCTTGTTGCGGAGGGGGCCTCTGCAGAGAGGGTCTTTCTTCAAGATGAAACTACCCCCTCGGCTACTGCCTACTGTTGATGTGCTGTTGCCATAGAAACCTGGCCCCTCTCTCTTTCTGTTCCTCCCTCACCCACGCTCCTTCTCGCTCGCTTCGTTAAGCGCAGTGCTGCTGGCAATTAGAAGCAAAGCCAGCGGCGGGGACGGCTGCCTCTCAAATGTACTCTCCAATTAAACACTGTCAAATAATGGCGTATCTCAAAACCGCCACCTCTTGCCATCCCCTCCTATCACACGACACATTTGTGCTTCAAAAGGAAGGATAGTTAAAACTGCACCTAAACAAACAGAAGCAGAGATCGATGCATGCACAAATTCCACCCTTTTCCAGCAGCATCCATAATGATGCTAAAGGCGGCATGCTTTTCCTGTAGTCACAAGGCGTTAAAAACTTGATTATTCTTTCATTCAGCGGAAAATGCATGTAGCTGCAAGCCCATAAAAGGTTTTCTCCACAGTATTGATTGCACATTTTTCAGGAAAGTGAGGTGTTTCACAGATCGTGGGCACTTAAGACTCATAGAAAATTGCTGGACTAAAGCCCTCTCATATTCAGCCATTTGTACCACTGTCCTACATATCGACTCTCATACACTATAGACGTAATTGGTGCATTAAAATCAATGGCGCGATTTAAACAGCATCATCATTAAAAAGGTTTATGTGCAAAGTCAATAAGCACAGCAGGGATGGTTCGGAACCCCCGGAACATGCAACATCGCACATGAAAAACTAGTTTTGCATCATATTGTACGTGCAATCATGTCAATTTTTGTTCATTGCAGCTAGGTGCTGTATACACTCCTCCACTGCCCAATAGTGTCAATAAAATGTCTCTTTGTCTCATTTAACACCCAATTACGTCCCTCCTGAACTCAATCTTCCAATCATCTATGATCCCGAAACAGCCTAGAGCCATCCATCAGCCCTGACAAACACAGTGGCCATACGCCACACATCACGGGTAGAGCCTCCTCACCCGTTCATTTGGCCTAAACACCTCCTCTTTCCACAGTCGCTTAGGTCTCAGGAGGCTCCTCCTGTATGTTCAAGTGGAAAATCACTTTTTGAATAACTACTTGTCCCTTTCACATTCGTTCACTACCTCGTCTGAGGCATTCTGCTTGATAAAAATGGCCGATAGCTCATGTCTGGCAGAGAGAGAGAGTTGTAGTGTACCATAAGAGTCACATTTGTGGAGAAGTCCAACAGGAAGTACTATTAAAAGTCGTATTTTATTGACCCGCGCTGTGTGTGTTTGTCGGGTTGTTAAAACAGGATTATTGAAATCGCAAAGACATGGCAGAGAGCTCCAAATCAACAGTGCCTTCAAGAGAGAGGTAGCTCAACACTTTCCTGCCCACCTGCTGAGCACCATCACACACCTAGAGACTCGTTTGAATTCATCTTCTAATCCTAGAAACATGACACTTTAACATTAATCTAATTTACTGCAAATGGAATTAAAAAAGCTTTTCAAACCACTGGCGTACATGCATTCAACGATGTCTGAGTCACCTGCTGTATGTATTTATATGAGAATATTTATATCCTGTACCTTAAAGGAATAGTTTGCCCAAAAATGAAAATGTTGTCCTCATTTACTCATCCGTTTGTAGTTGCAAACCTGTGTATGTTTCTTTCTTATGTTGAACACGGAAGATATTTTGAAGAACCAAACAGTTGTTGGTCCTCACTGACCTCCACAGTAGAGAAAGAAATATTATGGAAGTCAAAGTCATCAACTGTTTGATTACCAGCATTCTTCAAATATCATCTTTTATGTTCAACATAAGAAAGAAATTCCACGAAGAGTACCATGATGCATGCCTGTGCATTCTGCTTGTAAACAAGGTGTGCGCTGCTCCTTGTTTACAATCCGGGTTCTACGTCAGACTGATGGCTCCTGCATCAATAAATGGGTTTTGAAGACTTGCATGAAATAGAAGAAATTGTTGAAAAAAGTCATTATATTTGTTTTCTTTGTGCACAAAGATCTTCTTATAGCTTCATAAAATTAAGGTTTATCGAATTATCATATGGACTATTTTAACAATGTCCTTACTACCATTCTGGGCCTTGAACGTGGTAGTTCCGTTGCTGTCTATGGAGGGTTTATTAGAGTTAATAAAAAATATCTTAATTTGTGTTTTTAAATGATGACAACAAAAACAATTCATCCTCAAATGTACAACACATCATCTATGTTTTGTATTTAAACAAAAATGCAAGATATAAAAAATATAAAATAAATATATATGTAAATAATTTTTAATTTACTCATTCTTATGATTTTTTTTTCTGAAATACAAAACAAAAGAATGTTTAGAAATAAATATGTATTTTTAAGCTTTTTAAACAGCATGAGGGTGATTTAATTATGGCAGGATGAAAATTTATGATTGATATAATACACACACACACACACACACACACACATATATATATATATATATATATATATATATATATATATATATATATGTATATAGTAACGGGAGGAGTCAACAACAGACACGGCATGGCGTCAGGCCTCGGAGAGGCTTTTATTAACAGAAAATAAAACAAGGGAATAAATGTGGCCAAAGTGGGAGAGTGTCCAAAATAAACAGGGGATCTGGTGTCCTCCTTGTGCTTCGGGGTTTGTGTGGGTCGGGCAGTGTTCATAGAGGAAGGGTCCAGGTAAGGGGCGGCCGCATGTGCTCCCCTCTTCGGTCCGTTTTTTTTTTTTTTTTTTTTTCTCACACCCTTTCTAAAGAAGCCAGTTTGTGCTGTAATAATGATGAGACTGGTAATGTATTTGTCACTGTGGTTATTTTCAGGCATTAAGTGATGCCTCAAATAGATTCAAATCTACTGACACCAGCAGGAGGCAATGGGGTCAATTATTGTCTAGGTCTATGTCTAGGTCTGTGAACTACTATAATCTGTGTCAAATGCTTTGCACGTCTTGATCCTCCAATAATGGAAATCCACACCAGCCCAGATATCCAGCAGTCTTTTGGAAATGAGGTATTTCACCTAAAGGGTCGAGGTTTGGCTGGTTAGCATGGCTCATTAACCCCTGCTGGTAGTGGTTGTAATTACACCATGAGGCTGCATTTTTCTCCATTAAGCACCCTAAAAATATCATGACACTTTCAATCAACAATGTAGGCAATATGAATTATTCCTCTACAGCTGATCATCATGATTTAGACCTTAATGTATGTAGTATAATGCTTGTTTTGCTCTCATAGATCTGGTAGTGCCTAAATACCATGGCACACTGAATGAAAAGCACTCTGTATTATGCCAATTTTATTAGAATTATCCTGCCATTTAGACAGGTTAGCAAATGTGATAAGCTGTTTTCTTTTCATGTTAAAGGGATCATATGATGCGGTTTACATTTTTGCATTTCTCTTTGGAGTGTTACAAGCTCTTGGTGCATGAATAAGGTCTAAAGTTGCAAAGACTCAAATCCAAAGAGATATAATCTTTCTAAAAGTTATGATTCAACCACACGCTCCTAAAATGGCTCGTTCTAACAACATGTCTACATCACAATGTGGGAAGATTTCCATAACGCCACCCAAAGACATTTTATTCTCACTGTTGAAGTCGCCGCCATATTGTGTTTCATTCTGAAAGCAAACTACAAACTCTGATTGGCCTTCCAAAAGAGGACACAACTGATGTGAGAGATGTAACATTTCCGTCACACTCTTGAGGCAATCAGCCAATCACAACACACTGAGTAGTTGGCCAATCAAAGCACTCCTCGCTTTTTTTTTTAAATGATGAGCTTTGTAAAAAACAACGTGTTTCAGGAAGGCAGGGCATAGAGGAGAAACAATAATGTTCATTATGTGGAAAATAATGTTTTTTTTTTTTTTTACCTTAAACCACAAAAACACATTGCATTACACCACATACACAAAATAATGTTCTTTTTAGCAATGTCATATGACCCCTTTAAATGTATCACACATGTTCTGATGCATCGCATTAAGCAGAGCAAAAAAACAAGGCTGTTATTTAATGTTAACGGATCAATTTTCCTTTTTTTCTTTTCTTTTTTTTATCTTACATCATTACCCTACTATATTATAGCCATGTTTGTGGAGTATTTATTTTTTTTTTTTTTAGAAAAAAACAGTATGCAAAGGAAGCTTAAAAGGTTAGTTAGAGAAAGTTAGAGAAAATAAAAACTTCTTAAATCAAGAGAAGATTCGATATCTCAACGACAAGATTCTCCCGTGAGAAACTCACTTAGCAACCCTAGACAAAGTGGATAGAAGCAGATGCTCAAGAGGTAGAGTGTGCAGGCAAGAAAATGGAGAGAAAGGAAAGATGGATCTTTTGTAGTAAACACAGCGGGTGCAATTAAACATCATGTGTACAGCTGCTCTGAACGATTTTATTGAAGGCCTTATGGAGTTACTACAAAACACGGTGCCGCTAATGGTGGAGAGAAGTAGTTTATTTTGGAGGGAGATCAGTTGAGAGCCTAATCAGAGCTGCTTTTACATATTTATCCTTTCGCAAGTAGGGCCAGATTATTTTGATGCCGTTTTGTGCAGCAACATTGTTTGCATTTATTCTAGAGGTTTGTGGGATATTGTTATGCACCTGAATGAACCCTACAGGCACGATGAGCTATAGTGCTTCCTCTGCCTCGGCTTTCCTGCACTTGCTTGATGGCTTTGTAAAGACAGTCAGGGTACAGTTGGAAAACACGGCGTTTTGTTGAGAAATGTTGTAGCTGCTGGGGAGAGCAGAACTGGCAGCTCCCAGAGAAGAAGAGACAGGCTACATGATGGAGTAGGGAAGGGGGCTCTCATTTAGAAGATGAATACTGACAGGCGGTCTCCCGGCGGACCTGCTCCTTCTGTCCAACGTGAAATCTAAAGGAGAAGCACTCCTGATTAAGCACACACCTGGGCGGCTGAGTGGCATCAGCTGATCTTAGCTGTGGGAGACTCTGATCAACCCCACGCGCTCATTTTCTGCTCTTTCAGTCTATCTGTATCAAAGTATAATTGCCATGCTGTCGGACAAAGTCTGCGGTTATATCTTAGGCATTGAGGAATGGTCTCACCTGTTTACGGCTGAGGTTGGATGCATGTGATTAGAGAGAAAAGCAAGTGCGTTTCTGCGAATAATGCAAAACATTTTTATCTACTCCACCAATGTAGCCTTGAAATGTTTTTGTTTGTGAAGCGTGCTCTTTTTTTTCTCTCTCTCTCTCCGATACGCGATAACTCGAGTTAGGCATGTGCATCTTGGCCTACAGTGAAAGAGAAGTAAAATACATTACGGCTTTAATGACAGGCACAGCCATTAATGATAGGCACTTCCCAGTGTCGCTTGCCATCTACCTTGGATTTTTTTTTTTAATGTAGTCCTCCCTCTCGCTAAAGCTCTGATCTTGTAGTATCATTAAAGCTCACATTTTGTTCCTAGCCCTCTCCCTTCTGAATAAAACTTTCTTCCTTTCGGAATCGATTCCCTTCTAATTAAAACCACCCTTTCTCTGTGTCCGTCATCTAATTAAAAGGCTCCCATTCACTTTTCTGTATGTCGATCCACTTAGCCGCACCAAAAAATCCCACCTTTCTCTGTTCGCAGATCTCTCCGGAAACTTTCAGCCTCTACAACCCGAAGCTCTCTTCTGAAGACAATTCTTTCGTCGTTCCTCCTCTCATGTCCGCAGTAAATTGGACTGAGAGTTGTTGGTAATTGAAGATCATTGTCTCCCACCTCAGGCAGCGAGGCTTCGCCGTAGCCCTAACAATACACCTCTCTCCCTCGGCATCCAGCCAATTTCAGCCCATCCACTTTGTTGCTTCCCAGACTGGATCTTCTAAAGCCATGTGGAATTGGAGGTTCCATTTCGAACCCAGAGTGCAGAGTCACTTTTTTCAGCTACTTTTCTTCCACTGTCCTCTGTGCCGGACCTGTATATCCCAGGAGAAGTCTCTCTCCCAGTTCACTAACTTAAAGACCTGACTTGCTGTGTTTATTTTAGACAAGAACTACACACACCAGGCCTGGCTGTCCAATTACGAGTGCAGATTGTGCCTCAAAACAACAAAACACTGAATTCGAGATAATGGCGAGTCTCAAAGCCATTATTCAGCGCATGATGTGTTTTTGAAGAAACGGTTGAGGGTCTTTGAATAGTCTCAGTAAAAAAATAAAATAAAGCATATGTTTTGGGGGCCACATGCCGTCCTATTTTTTTCTTTTCCACTCTCCATAAATGTATTCTTTTGTTGCCAGGAGACAGAAAGTCTTTTGTTCTGGGGAGGAAAATTGGGGGGAAAGTGAGACTTGATAACCTCTCAGCTGAACTCTCAATGATTTCATGATGGAATGGAGAATATTCTCCAGAGGATGTGTTGACTTCATAAAGAGTTTTAACGTGTGAAAATGAGCCCTTTTTTTTCCGAGCAACACTAATCATGTAATGTAAAAGTGCTCTATTGTAGGAGAGAAGCAGGAAGTCAAATGCATTTTACATATTTTTCTTACACCAAAACTGACATGTTTCACTTTTATAATGAGTACTCCCTTCACACTTGACTAAACTTGTATTTCCTTTTTGTTCTTGTGAGATGGAGGACGCCAGCGGAGCTCTACTCTCTCTCTTTCTCATCACTGTGAATGTCTCTGAAGTAGAGTTGACGTATGCGGTCAGGTTTCTCAGACATAGTCAAAAAATTAAAATAAATAACACAGATACATCCAAAAGATCATTTGTATGCGTTGGTTTAATTCTGTGAGAAAAAAAAACAGAGGTTTTGACAGGGAACCAGATGATCCATGAGTAGCCGTGAACTTTATTCAGGTGAGACATCATATTTCAATTTCACAAATAAAAACAATACTGTGAGGGATAGATGTAGGGTCTGTTCCATAGGTACTGGTACTGTTGTGTCAATCAGGGTTGAACTTGCTATGAAAAAAAAACAGGATAAAGGCTGATTCGTGCACTGGTCTATTGTCCGAACCAAATTTGTATAATTTAATTGCATACAATAATTGACCTTGTGCAAGATTTGTGTTCAGCGATGCAGAATTATGACTACAAATATATGTGGCCACAGATGATTTCACCAAGCTTCCTGAAAGAATTCACTATTAAAACATTTGCAGTTAAAAAGTTTACAGACTCTATACTTCACGGCAACTTACAAAGAGTAGTTTGTCCAGGCAATTTAGAGCAGAGAAGCGAGATAAGCCAGTTTTCACTTACATTGTTCTCTAGACATTCAGAATTGAGACAGTGGAAAAATTAACATACCTAATTATGTTTCAGGTGTCTCAGTGCTTAGTAAAAAGGATGACCTGTTGGCTAGTGTGTAATTATAATAACTGGAAAATTTCCATGTTTTATTGCAGATTTTATTTGTAAAGAACACTTATTGTGTGAAAGCATTTACAGTATACTGTATAGAAGATATATATACAATATTATTATTATCCTTTTTTAGCACCAGTGAAAATGTTAAGTAGAAATCTGAACTACTGGCCCGACAAAGGAAGTATAAAAATTATTCATTATTCAATTGGCACAATGTGTGAAAAATACATGTTGTAAGAATCGGATATATAACACAGCAGAACAGGATTAAATATGGCGTCTGCCCTGAATAAGGCCATACTACTCAAAGGTTTCAGTTATGTAAGCCAGAAGTCTATCTCACCTTTTTTTTTTTTTTCTCAGAAGGTGCTGTAATCTCTCTTCATGGTGAGGTAACTTTAATGGCCTGTTGTGTTTTGTGGCGGTTACGGAGCGTTTACTCGCGAGCTCTTTGCAGAAGCGCGGGAAGCGGGTGACAAATCGTTGGGTTCCTTGCGTCAGTCATGCGATAGGGCCACTCATGCAATGCAATGTTTCCGGCTGCTTCAAATGAGATTCATATCATGAACGAACACTCTCTTACCTTACAGCGCAGAGAGAAAATGGTCCAGTGCTAACCCTCTCCCAGCGGCTTTATAAAGAGGTGATCTTGAGGGAAAAAACACACTTAAGCTTCAGGTTTGGGGATGAGATGAATTCATCATTTTATAGGCCTGCATAAATGAAAGGATTTCTGTGAGATAACCTGCTTCATCTAGTTTCACCCATAAAATTTAAACCTGAAAATGAATTATGAACAGAGTCTATTACTCTCCATACTGCATATACAGAGCTTCAATCATGCAATGGCCGTCATTTTAATATATGTCCATAATTCTTTATGAAATGTAATTTTGGAAAAGAAAATTATAATATAATAATAAGTTGTATATATATAATGAAGCATTCTTATCTAAATGTTTAACCTGTTGCTAGATAAGCTATTCATACAGACCTGTCATCTAGGGAGCCATTTTGGCAAACGCTTATTTTACATTACATTATTAATTTTGCTTACACTTTTATCCAAAGCGACTTACAATTGGGTCTCTCACACCAAAGGCATGTGTCTTATACATTGTGCCATCAACACCTTGATTGCCTTTACGAAGGCAATTTCACTACAGTCGGGGATGTACAAACGATCTGGAAACTGTATAAACATTTTAAATCAGTTTATCAATATGACACGCTTTTAAGATGAAACCATAACATGGCATGTATTTGAAAGTATAAAAGCTGAATGTTTAAGATGCATCAGTCAATCGTTTTTTTTTTTTAATCTAACTAAAATTGTGTTGCAACCATATATGAATGAAAATGTATTGACTTATCGACAATTACTAACAAATAGATGGTGAAAAGAATTAAGAAAAAATAGAGTTCCAAGATGCTCCAAGAGACACTAAAATATAATAATATTAACGTACAATGATCAAAGAGACTTCTGTTAAATTCTGACGTCTTCCCTCATAACCATGCTTCGATTGCTGTCTGTGTTCATCCAAAGTTATTTGATGAAATCAAAACACGGTAGATGCACAAGCCAATAGGATTACTACGTACGCTTTAGGCCCGCCCACCATCATAGCAGCTGGCTGTCTGCTCCTCTGCAGTTATTTACCTCACTTGCAATTAAGAAAAGTAAATTCATCAGGAATTGAAAGGACTTGAGAAACCAATCTGAAAAATAAAATCGTTCACAATATTTAAATAACCACACATCTTCGTGTCTGTCAGATGTTTGGGCTCAGAACCAGAAATGCCTTTAATTTGCCAATGAATTTTGCATTATTGACACACTATTTTCCAAATGAATGTTGTTCAGTGCTTTGACGCAATGTTTTTTGTTTAAAGCACTATATAAATAAAGGTGATTGATTGATTGATTGATTGAATGAATCCCTAGATAGAGTCGGTACTCTGATGAATCTCTAGTGATTCAGTTCGTGATTCGGTCTAAATGAACTGAACAGTACGAGCTGGATCCTTTGGAGAGGTTTCACACTTTGTAATATGTTCCTCGTGTGAGAAATATTAGAATACAAGATATTTCATAAAAAATTTGCATTTTTATATTTGAAATGGCATTAAACCAGAACTATTTTTACACTCTTAAAAAGCATTGGATAAATAGGACTAAGTGGATATGTATAGAGCTCGGGTGAAGACGTTATGGAATGGTGCATTGTGGGTAACCATTTTGTGGGTGGCCATTTTAGAGGCAACGCAAAGTCGGTTTGTAATAAGATAATAGCGTAGCCGGCTGGTCCCCAGAAAAAGTTATGGAACGTGACAAAAAAAGTTGCCTGTACCACATACGGAAAAACTTAATAATGAAGCCAAACAACGCTACTTAAAAATTGAGGTTACAGGCGGAATCGATCCCTATGAACAATGTTTGGTGTAATAATTATGAAAGTTTACCAAGCCTCAGTTTCCCTGCTAATTTCTCCTACCTGTTCTGTGGAGACTGGTCCGATCAATTAAAAAATGTTAATTCACTGGAAGCTCAACTGCAGTTCACAAATGGATGGGTGCAAGATCTGCAGATCTGCAAATTAAACGTGGAGAAAATAATCGTTCGCACTAAGGTAATGTTAACGTTAACCAAGCATCAGACACACACACACACACTTATCAGATTCTGCGAGCTATGAAGCTTGTCTATGCGGGTTTGTTACACTTCAAGAGTAATTACTCACCTATCGTGTGCAATAATCCACTGTTTTTGTCCGGTAGTTCTGTAATCCGGTATAGTATTGACGAACATTCACCTCAGACACAACCCACCGTTCACCAAAACAAGATGCTTAACTTCCTATTTTGAAGTTCATTCCAGTTTATTTTATTATTTTGAAATAAGTTGTTCAAATTGGTTATTTTATTAAATCATACTGGCAACACAAATTTTTTTATTGCTGTTTGCAATTATTTTTTTTACTGCTACTCAACTTTTCAACTGTTAATTATAAAATGATGAACTGAAATTAAATATTTTATTGCTGTTTGTCATTACTGTACAATGTTTTACAAATGAACTAATTTTAACTAAACAAATAATAAAATAAAATACTGAATGGAAATGAAAACTGTTTAATTAAATTTTTTAAAGGTTAGGCAGCTTTAGAGCATTATGGATGGGTGTCTCAACTGTCCTAGGGTACAGTTGGAACAAAAAAGCTGCTTGTGTTTATGAGCTAATTGTGGCAATTGTGACCTACTTATGGATGTTAATAATTATTAATATATTAGTAAGCAAGTAAAGGAAAAAATCACTTATTTTCTGTCCCTGGTTTTGGTGTGGTAAAGGATAAAGCATAAATTGTACCAACTGTACCCTACAGTTCATTGAAACCAGTGTGTCCTATCATTCAGCATTGAAAGGAAAAGCCTTTATGAAGTTCTGAAGCTGTTCTGAACTACTACTTACCTCCAGTGTCAAAAAACAAGTGTCAAAAGTTTGACTCAAAACATAACACAAAAATCTTTTTTAGGAGGCCTTGGACAACTCTTAACTTTGATAAAGAATATCTCTTTGGATTTGAGACTTTAGTCCTTGCAACTTTACAGATCTTCTTCACGTACCAAGAGCTTGTAACACTCCAAAGAGAAAGGAAAAATTCTAATTGCATAATATGATATTTATGATTTAACATAAATATGTATTTATTTAATAATATATTAAAGAATATCAGTTTCTAATGATATAGATTAAGAAACTGAAGGCTAGAGTATCCTAATGGGATTATGATGCTAGAATTTCAGCTTTGCATCACAGGAATAAATGAAATTAAAATATCTTCAAATAGATATTTCAGATTGTAATAATATTTCACAATATTGCTTCTCTTTTTTATTACTTTATTATTGGTCAAATGAATGCAGCCTTAGTGAGCATAAGAGACTTCATTAAAACATTTTAAAATCATCATGTCCTTTTGACAACTTTTTGTCAGTTTTGTTTCAATAGCTATGTCATGTTCATTGGAAAATCTGTGACCTGTGAGTTTTCGGTGTTGTTGAGGGCTCTGTCTCGCTCTCTCTTTCTCTCTCAATTCAATTCTGTCCAGTTCAATTGAGCTTTATTGGCATGACTCTGGAACAGTAGAATGTCATCAAAGCAAAAAACAAGTGAACAAGCAAACAGGCATATAGATAGTTAAATAAATAAAAAAACACTTATTCATGGCCATATTGTTCATATATTGTCACATATAATGCACACACACAAAAAAAAGCAAGGTAAATATTTCCAGAGAGCATTGATAAAGAAAAAGGGCCGGGAGCACCCATACTGCATTGTTAGGTGGATACACTTTTCTTTCTCTCGCAAAGTATAACAGAGTTTCTCTCTCTCTATCTTTCTCTGAAAACACATCAGAGATATGTCAGCAAAAGTCTCAATTTGCTCTCTATTTAATCTGTTACTGTCTAGGAGAAACCACTGAGATGGAAGAGTTATTTTCCTTCCTATACAGACGGTTCTCACCGGTCACACACGGAGCTGCTTTAGACTCGTCTCTCATTTCTGCCCCCTCCTCTGCCTCCACTCATTTGTACATGATTATTCGCTAAGGGCTAGGTTCATCCCACCCCCTCCCTGTGGTTTACACCAGAGATAATTGGAGGAAAACTCTGCACCGATCAGCCTATGTGGATCTAATTGTCCACTCACCCTGGACTGTGCTCCCTCCTTGCCTCAAAGAAACCTGCACACAAAACAGTGGCCTGTTGGCAGTCATTTCAAATAATATGATGATTGTTTGTGCTAGTTTAAATTAATGCCTTTGCGTCTCAAATTAAATATTTAGTTTGACCTATTTGCCTCTTTCTCATTGGTCATTTTTGTTTTTCTCCGCTAGCTATAAATACAAAAGTAAGAGGCCATTTGTCTAGGTTCTGCACACCCTGCCCTTTCTGTTCTTATGGGCGAAGTCAAAAAGGAAGGAAGGAAAATACCGAGTGAAGCTGCAGGTTTGAAAACGAGAAATGAGGTCGTAAAACAAGTCACCGTCATCCTTGCCGCATTATCTGACAGCACTGGGAGAAAAAAAAAAAGCTTAATTTCACGTCGAGCATGTTTGTGCTTTTGCGGGGCGCTGCTGTGATTCGCTGAGGGCATGAGACGAGAGCAGAGAGCTGGGAATAAACTAAGCAGGATGTCATCTGTCACAGAATGCCGGCAAGGTGACAGACAGCCACCCGTGGCACTTTATTATCAGTGGGTGTAGTTATGAAAATTATAGCTGTGCTTCAAACAAATGGGGCATAATTCATTTCAAACTGCTCCCTATGTTAAAAAATCATAATTTATAGATGGAGAATTGTATACTGATTGCCAAGGAAGATGCTCTGTTTCGACAATCAGCAAATGATATGGTAGAGAGACTTATTTTGTTTTTTGCTTTTAAGGTAGCTGTGAAATCCCGAGCCTCATGTTGGACATCAGTCTTTATTAGATGGTGAAACCATGAAGCACTTGTGGGCTTTTGATGCATGGATGCACTGACTGCCTCAGTGCTTCATTTAGATTGGTGGCCAGCAGACTGATAATATTCAGTTTTTGTTTTTGTTTAAAGGTGCTATATGTATTTTTTTTTTTTTACTGTACTAAAGTGAAAAATACCATAATATGTTTGGAGAGATTTAGCAAACAGGTCTTGTTTCTCTGAAAAATAATGCTACAGCCAGTTATTCTTCTTTGAAATGTCTATTTTTGTCTGTGTGATTCTGGCTACTGCCAGTTTCCCAGTAGTATTTTGACACCCTGTGTTGCCAGTTTGAAGAAAACAGCGCATTTCAAGCAATAGAAACCAGCAAACAAACTGGATAAAAAATTGCAGATTCAGTTGAACTACAAAGCCTTGGCACCCATCTAAAAATCTTCATCACCAGGGGCATATTAAAACACGGATAAACTCATCAACTTACACGGTAAAGCTCATCATTGTCAGTTGCGTTGTTTCTGTTGCATGTCCTCAATTTGGCAACCCACAGAAGCGTCAAGTCTAAGGAGAAGGGGGCGGGAAAAATTCTTTCCAATATTTCGGGACCCATTTTGGCTGCTAACTGTCAATATTACATACTGCAGCTTTAAATGGAATATTCCAGGTTCAATTGCTTTTATAATTTGCATGATAAGAGAGATTATAATTACTTACTTTTTTCACACTAAAATCATGTTAACAGATACTGTTTGTGTTCTTTGATTTCTGAAACATTTATGGCTTGTCCCCTTTCACTTACATTGTAAGTGCTGCACTGTGTAACATTTTTGCTTTTTTCAAAAGTAAAGGAGATGCAACTGGAAATTGAATTAATTAATCAGCATTATACCACAAATGCTGCCAATTGAGCTTAATTTAGAGAAGAGAAGACAGCAGACAAAGCAATTTTCCCTCAAAGCACACATGCCGGGTGGTTTATGATGGATCAGGCCGTATCCTTGAAATGCCATTATTGGGATATATTCTAGTTGGAGACCATCTTGAATCTGGTATGCTGTGGGAGCTGAATGCTGTGCTTAAATTTGCTCGCTGTGTGGTGGTCCGATCAACATTTAGATCCAGCGAGCTCATTTAATGCTGGCGGTGATTGCGTGACAGTTCCCGACGCTGTGTAATGTGACTCTATAGGGTGTTGGCAGGCCATTCTAATGTGATTGTGTGTGCGGTATGGAGCTGTCTAATGCGGGACTGCTTGCATTCGCCGGGCCGCAGCTAGAAAAGAGATGTTGCAGTGGGGAAGTCCTGCAGTACCATAATGTATTTACTCTGTAATTTGTGTCTCAGTGAGAGGCCATATATCCTGTTTAAGAGTGACACCTCCCCTCCCTGCGGCCCGCTGTATACCTGCCGCTCTGACGGAGACCTCAGCTCACTGCGCTGATGGATGAGCACGTCAAAGCCACTTCTGCTGCAACACACTCACTTCTGTATCCAGCAACGCATTCGGACACACTAACTTGAATGTGCATGTGAAGTAACTCAAATCTAATCACAACAAGGAGATTAATATATTATTTTTATTATTACGATAATTAATATTATGTAGAACTTGTTTTATGTCTCATCACATTTTTAATTTTTGAATTTAAAATTAATGTTGAGCTGTTTTTGTGAGGCATAGTGTATAATGAAAAATTATACAGATATTGCAATGAAGGAAAAAAATCAATTATTGAAAAGAAACTTGATTCAAATTGTTGGACATTTTTTAATGATTTCTTAGAAAAAAAATACAAAAATACTTCACTGCTATTATATAAATAATCAGGGAAGCAGTTTTGTACATTAATAAAACTATAACAATAAAATAATAATTTAATTATATAACAATATGTTAAAATTATATAATAATAAAGACCATTCCATTTTTGTTATTTATAAACATTTAATATTGTGTCTTATATAATATTTAGTAGTTTGACCATCACTGACAATTTTTTCAAATGTACTATTATTTCTTAGAAAATGTTTAAAAAATGCTTCACTACTTATTGATATTTATTAGTAATAATAATAACAACAGCTATATATATTTATTGTATTTTACAATGTCTTGATGGTTAGAATGTTAAATATGTTTCAAATGTTTTTTGGTACTGACATTAAAATCATTTTAGAAGAACATTATTGAGATTTTAGGACTTTTGATTTCTATATTACTAGATTATATATATATATATATATATATACATACATACATACATACATACATACATGCATATATATATATATATATATATACACATTTATAACGTAGTGGCCAAAGTTACCAGAACCAGACAGATCAGATCTGAAAACATTTACCTTTTTTTGCCTCCAAAACATGATTTAATTTCATAATGGTAATGAAACATGCAGATGGCTGCTCTAAGCATGACAAATATCAGATGAAGTTGCCTTGTGCATCTCAAGCCAATCCTTTCCTTTGGATATACAATAGATCTGTCCCGTTTATTTTCTAACTTGCCCTGAATTAGTTTGATGGGCTTTAGGTCCGGACTCTGAGGTGCCAGTCCATTATTCTCAGTGTTCCAGCAGAATTCTTCCATCGCAGCTAGTTCCAGCAATAGTTTGTTTTATGGGTATTGTGTACACAAATGAACACATTCACATAAACTATACTCATTGCAACTACTTAAGCATCCCTGCATGTAAATGATGTTTATTGTGTTCATGGCAGTGTATCAAACACATGTTGCATGTATTGAAGAGCCCAGCAGGTCCTCTGTCACCATGGTAACAGATGTGCATGACTGAAAGGATTCTTCTCACCGCTTATAAGACACATTTTGATAACCTGAGTTTGAAGCTTCTTTTCCCACTTCTATAAAGTTCAGTGTTTCGGGGCATTTTGGATGTTCCGCTATTCAGGTAACTGAGACTCTCCAGCTAATGAGAAGTAGCAGGTTTTAGATTAGAGAGAGAGCCAGCATGTGCGGTGCTGGTGGTCCTCCAGGAGCAGGTTTGAAAACGGATCCAGTTTTCATCATTTTATAGATTGTTGGCTAAATTTGCTGAGTTTTCTTGGATAGTTCCCCTGATTACATAAATATTTTGGATGAAGCAGAAGGATGAATTTAAAAATAATACTTAATTGGTGTGCTTCATGTTCTCATATCATGAATATAGCAGTGGGCTGTATTTGGACACTTAAGTTTTATGTAAAATGCATGAACTTCATTACATAAGTTAACAAAATGTCAAACCAAGTGGCATCTGCAAACAAATTATGCCAGATATTTTCTAGAACTAACATTTCTGGGCCAATTACTTTAACCAGCAGGTCCAAAGATCACATTAACTACATGGTTAACAGCCAGAAATATAATCTAAGTAGATTTTCACAATAAAAGAAAGTAATTGCAACCTCAGTTCTGATAATTGCTACTTTTTTTATCTTCCATTTGTTACTGTATCTCACTGTGCACAGTAACTTTATATTTCACACAGTGACATTAGATCACGCAGTGTGATTTTTAGATCTCACATTATATCGTTTTATCTCGCAGTTGCTGCCTTATGTCTCACAACCACATAAATGCAATTCTCACAGTCTCATGTTTTTTATTATTTTTTTTTTTTTTTGGTAATTGCAGCTTCATCTCACAGCATAACTGTATGTATATATATTGTGTAAGTCCTTGTGAACAAAATTTTGTGTTGTGAAATGGTCAATGAAAACCAGAAATCATCACCCTAAAATCAGAGTAAAAAACTATCTACACAAACTATCTGGCCACATGATGCTGGGCTTTATCTTGCACCAGTGTAAGTTCTGACAATAGCTTTGAGGATTTCATCCCAGTACCTAACAGCAGCAAGTGTTATGTTGGCAACTGAAGGTCTTTGAAACCCTCCAAAAATATTTTCCCCCAGTCCATCACTGACCCAACACCAAACCGGTCATGCAATTTTTACTTATTTATTTATTTTATTTTATTAATTTTTTTTTTTTTGAGCAGTGTAATTTAATTAATAGTTTTTCTTGTAAAGTATGGCCGCATATCTCGGTTTTGATGTTCTGTTATATAATGCAATGACATTCATGCATTTTTAAGTGCATTTTTAAGCATCCAGATACTTTTTAGGGCCACGGTACTTCTAAATAATGCATGTGCCAACAGCAAGTTTACTTTGCTGAGGATCCTCAGCCATCAAAGTCCTCTTGATTGAATAAAACTACCGAGCTGTTCTAATGAATCTGCAAAAACAAGGAGCTTCCCTCGTTCACCAATTAAAGAAGTGCGAGTCTGTGCAGGTGCAAATGTCACTCTCAGATAACATCTTATCATTGCACTAACATTCAGCTCGCCTGTTCCCGTACATGATTCTCGTTCCTGGTAATTGAAGTGCCAAAAAGACAGAGGTGACAGTTCCCACCAGAGGAGAGAAGACTCTCAAAGAACCTCATCTGTGCGCCCTTTTACTTTCAGACTATCCTTTGTGGGGTTCATATATGAGCTCCATGAGAAAGCCATTTCCTGATTCCGGATAGCAGGAAGTGTGAAGTGGATCTGTGACGATCGTCAGTCAGCAATGACTCATCTTTTGGTGCACGACATCTCCTTATGCAGTCACACCCAGCTGCCGGGGGCAGAGAGCAAGAATTTATTCTGTTAATATGCAGTGGAATAAGCACACAAGGTGTCGCTTTTTGGGAAGGAAATCGATGAGTCCTGCTTACACAAATCTCCAGTGGAAAGTGAGACAGCTGAGATGACTCAAGATTGATCACGAGATGGACAGAGAGAGGTCCATCACCTAGCTGAGCTGGGTTTGTGTGTGTGTTTACATGCATACTTTTGTCCCACTGAGGGAAAGCAAGAAATACGGTCTGCAAATTCCCTCCTGTCCACGATCAAGTCTGGGTCAGCGCTGATAACATATTTAAAGATCCTTTATTTATGACCACAGTGACAGAGCTGTAATGGGTCAATGCTGATAAGACCTAAATGGACATGAAGATGTACACTCTAAATATCTAAGCGCAGCGCTAAAAGGCCCTCTTTAAAACTCCAAACTCTCCCATCCTTATTTAATTAAAATGGCCAGCCGATAAAAATGCTTACACACTATTTCAGTCACTTAGAGCTCATGAAATATTTCCCAGTGTGCACTGAGGCACAGACGGAAAGAGAGTGATGGCAAACTTACTGGCAGCCAGTGCTCGCACATCAGACAGTTTGTCACAGGACACGTCTCTGCACACAAAAATGCTCTTGACTGGAAGATGGGCCCACAAATTCACTATTCTTCTAGTAGAGGAAAAAAGTGAAGGCCTGTTCATGCCAAAGAACATGAAGAAGTACATTTCTTTCAGAATGTTTTTTTTTTCTTTCTTTGCCACAGTTGCCCTTGGTTTGCTCACTGGGGAATTTGTAAGGTCCTATTTTCCGTAAAGGTGGTTTGAAACCAAATGTATTGTGTAAATTCTGTACAAATAGAACTTGACTTTACTGGACTTCTTTTCGGTGTCTGACTGACTGTCAATCCTGAAGTTTTTGTTTAGAAACAAATAGTTTTCTTTTTTTTTTCTTTTTTTTTTTTTTGACCAGTGAACCTACAGCAAAAGTTCACCTAAGTATGAAACGATATAATATATATATATATATATATATATATATATATATATATATATATATATATATATATATATATGGGCCCAGGATATATATATATCCTGGTCTTGTCCATATATATCCATATATCCTGAATATCTTGAAAGTGAATAAAGACAAAACAATCAAAAAGAACTTAATTCAAATTCAGTTCACTCAAATGATTAAATGCTCAATGATTAGTTCACATTGATCTGTTAATCTAACCACAGTGGTTTACAGCTCACTGAAGGGAAAGATTATCAATGACTAACAACGTTAAAATTGTTCTGTTTATGACTATGTTTCTTTTTTCAGTGTGAAAGGTCCAGTCACTATTCACTGTAATTGGATGGGAAAAAAAGTTACTGTGTCATTTTGTGTTGGAAGAAAGTACAGTAAGTACAGATTTGGAACAACACGAGGATAAATAAATAATCACAGAATGTTCATTTTTGGCTGAACTAATCCTTGTCTTCAACTGGTCTATCAATCAACTAACCAGTCCATCGATCCATCCATCAGAAAGGCTGTTGTCTCAGTGTCATTTCTTCACAGAAAGAGCAAATCAATATTCACTGAATCAGTATCTGGAATCATCCACTGAGAGCAATTAACTGAATATGTTGTTGTATATGTTCAATGTACACATCAACATCGACTAGTTGATGTTGAAGACAGTGTTGTTGACTGTTTATGTAGATTAGAATAGTTCTTTAGCTAGCTTTAGCATCACTGTTCTTTGTGTATTTCAGTACCGTTACCACAGTGGTGTTAAATGCTGCACTGCCATCTATTGACATGGTTTGGCAAATATTGTCTCTTGTGTTTTCAAGTAAATTACCCAATAATTCTCAACTCGGGAATCACTACTAAGGATTTTCTGTCAATAAATCTTTCCACCTTGTGTTTGTAATGATAACACATTGATTTTTATCTTCACATCGCCAGATCATATCTAAAGAGGCGGTAGCCAGTGAGTGCAAGGATTCTTTCCAATGTTTGGTTTAACACCATGGATCACTTCATTTCATCATAGTGAATTACACCATACATGATTAAAAAATAAATGTAATAGAAATCTAGTCTTCGTCCTATGGTTGGTCTGAACCATTTGCTCTTCACAAAAACAGAATATTTTATAACGTGTAAAATTCACTTCAATCTGTTGATTGAGGTCTGTTTTTGTCATGGCTTTTACTTCAGTCCAGCCGCTTCACTATTGAAGAGGTGAAGTCAAAATAATACATTTTCCCTCTGCGCACAGAATAGAGAGCGTCAGAATATTACTCAACATATTGCAGCTTAAGTGCAGCAAATGAAAGACATTTTCCTTTGCTTGTACATCAGTCAACTGCTGATCCGCCACATCACAAAAATAAACATCAACCCCACTCACACATACACAGAAAAACAACTCGGTTAACAAAGGTGTTTCGACAGCAATACACCTTTTCCTCTAGATGAGGGTGCAGGATGCTAAGGAGGCTGTTGCAATGTGTTGTGTGGGACCTATTAACATATGCAGCGCAAACAAGCATTACAAAACGGTCTCCTAGTGACTTTATGCTAAACTTATGTTTGACAGGGTCAAATTAATGAGCAGTTTGTGTCAAATAGCGTTCAGCTGCCTAATGAATGCAAGCTGCACTAATACTGTGGAGATACTGACGGCGCATTATGAGCATGTATAATAAATCTTTATGCGATTTAGAAACAAGCTAGATAAAGCTTCATCATTTGGACTTGGCTTCTGTTTGTGTTTGCCTTGCAAAAGGCTTTACGCACCCCAACATTCAAGAGAGGCCATATCCTAAATATTGCTGAGGTTTAAATTTGGGTCATCGGAGCCACTTTTGAAAGCAATTGTCTGCATTCATAGTTAATGACTTTTATGAATATTTATTAATTATGGATGCTTTTCTGAATCTGTCCCCAGGATGACATAAGAGAGGGGTGTGATAGAAAGACGGGGCTTTAATGGATTTCCTGCGTCTGGTAAGAATCAGTTTTTAATCCAACAAATGCATATATAATGACTCAAGCTGATTGCGATTTGTATTATTTGCGATATTTAAAATAAAAATCGGACCTCTGTCGGGTGCAGTTGTCAAATGAATTATGATGGACATTAAAAATACAATGCAATTCCCTTGATGGCACTCTAAGCAACCATTCTTAAAGTATTAATGTGCATTATGGGTATAATTTGCATTAAATGTTAATGGGGTGAAACAATAAAGTTTTTATTATTTATTTATTTATTAGTGTCCCGAAAGGTGAACTAACTGCCCCCCAAGGGCAAATGGCACTCTGTTAACTAAAGTTCTGTGAAATTAACCTAAATCCGTCATGGTTGTGTTCATAAAAACAAAGAACCTGGACCCATAAAATTGCAATTTCATGCATCCGTACTGTTAATCTCATTCATTCTCCTTCATCTTTTCTCCTTGAACTAGAATCACGACTGAGCTCCTCTATGCCATGGTTCCTGTTACACACCTCATTTGATTTCTCTTTCTTTTTATCTTTCTGTCTCCTGCTGCCTGTCTGTTCCTGGCAGGTAGGAGTTGTGTGTTGTCTGACATCCCGGGCGCTGCGATGGCTTTGGTCAGCAGTTTTAAAGAGTAATGACTGCAGTGGTCGCCAGACTCTTGCTGTGGGGTGTCACCAGCAGTACCGTTTAATGTATCCTGTTTGCTCTATTACGGTCTGCCAATCCAATGAGCTCCTGCAGCCCTGGACCTTTATGGATGATGCAGAGATGGACCCGAGAGTCGCATTTAGCCTCACAGAAAATGCTCATGGCAATGGCTCTAAAACTAATGCGGTGAAGGAACGGCCCGACTGAGGACTCGCATTTATTTTTGCACCTCTGCTAAAATCAATTCAGTCACCAAACTGAAGGGAAAGAATATTGTCTTTTGTTATGGAATATTGCAGCGTTTCATATAAATGATATATCTATCATTAGCTTTTTTAAATGTGAATGCCTTTTTAATTCTTCATCAAAAACATTATTTTCTAAAGGGACAGTAATCAGGAGAATAATTGCTTCTCTCTCTCTCTCAAAGCATTTAGCAAAACACAATGATCCATTCAATGCCCAATGGACAAAATCAAGTCCCACCCAACATTTTTCCTCTTCTGAGAAGTCGTTTCACTCAGATATGCATTACAATATGGAAGAAAAGACGATTGCGATTTCCTTTTCATGCTGACTTACCTAATACAAATCAGCTGGATTTAAGCTGGTACAGTTAATGTTGATGAATCAAAATGGTGTGGGTTATAAACTCAGGCGGGAGTTTATCATCCTTGATTTGCCGCTTTGATGAAATATGCAGTGAAAACATTAAGGCCACTTTGCCAATAATGCAAAATGAGCCTTGCAAACTTGTACAGCGTTCAAGCTGGAGAGCGAGAGGGAGCTTATTAGATCTTCAGCGGAAGTAATGGATGTCATTTGCGGATGCATACGCTTCCAGTAGGATTGTATGAAAAACAGGACAAATCTGATTATGGAGCAAAATGCCTGTTGTGTGGAAAAGATTGTTTACATTCGAAATCAATTGAACTGAGAAGGGACTCCGGCTTACTGATCCCCCAGTACACAGCTAGTATAAAGCCTCAGTCTGTTTTCTGGAACATTCGGTTTGGTGGCTTTTTAATTAACTGGGGGTGAAGATTACGGCTGATTCTCTGACGAGTGAATCACGCGGAATTCAAACGCGGCACTAAGCCGCAGAAACAATGAGCTGCATTTATAGCATCTTCCCACTCTGAAGAAGAATAGGATTGACCAGAGACAGGAGCACTAATCTATCCAGCTGGCATTTCCTGTCAATATTTACGGCGTAGCAGCCATCAGCTTGGCATCCTCATTTGTACGCATTGGAGGGAGGAACAATCTATGATTTCTATTTCTATGGCAGACATTTATCATTTAATTACCAGCAACAGGTTGGAGGTAGAGTAGATGAGCATGGTGAAACTTGCTCTCGGCGAGGCTGTTGTTACAGAACTGCTGCAAAGCTCAAGAGCTCCCCCACATGCTGCCTGCAGAGCCAGAATAATACTCCCTTCGCTCATCTGCAGAAATTGCTCAAGCAATCGTGCCGTATTGAACTGATTTCAAAACAGTAACGCATAGACGTGTGGGAAAAAATAATGCAGGCACAAATTATCCCCAAGAGTGCCATGAGAAAGCGGGGCGGCTGGTCTGTGATGACGTCCAGAGGGACAGACTGCACAGAGAGGCGGTCGCAGTGTGAGCATGCTGCTTTCCCTTGAGACGCACAGTTCTTCAGGAGCAGAGGAGATCCAACGGTTGCTTATTGAATAACATCAACTCTCTGCCACAAACACATACTTTATTGAAACTTTGTTGTTGGGGGTGGGGGAGAAAATCCTCTTTTTTGGTTCTTATAAACTGAGTGGAAGATTCACCCGGGAGGTGACTTGTCATACGATATGTGTAGTGTCATTGTTCCGTAGTGCAGCTTCCTTCCTCTAGGGCAACAGCACTGAGGGACACGGCTTCTGTCATTTTTCATAATAAATATTCATGAGTTTATTCATTTTCTTCTAAAGCGGGGAAATATGAACTTGGACGCCTGTAAAACTGGAGACGATCTCGTTATTGCTGGTGACAAATGTAATTTTATTTTCCCATGCTTCGATCCCTGTTGGCTAGAATAGTGTCCATAATGATCCTTAATCTCGTCATTCTTTATAACTTCTCTCTGCCTGTTCCCCGGGTGCCGCTGGCCTGAGGATTGCCAGTTCAATTCACAGAAGTGACAGAGTGTAAATCAGCCAAGATCATCGTGTTCTGCCTGTGTCCTGATCCTTTTCTTTGCCTGTCTAATCGTGGATCCAGTTGTTCAAGTTTAGCGAGGATGTAAAAGTTTGGACTACCGTAATAAAAATGGTCTTGAATGCGGCAAAAACTACATATTTATGTCAGTGGTTTAATGTTCTAACAGTTCATTACTTTTAGTAGTTTAATAGATATTTTATTTGTGCATTTGTAAGATATAATTTCTTGCATGCAACAATGAACACAGAGTAAGCTGTGATGTCTGAATAATATATATATTTTTTCATCTGTCACTCAAAAAGATGAACAAAAATCTGACTCAGTGTCAGTTCGTAAATTGTTCAATATTACTGAGTTCACAACTTACTAAACAAAAACCGAAAGCCAGTATTGTGATGTACATATACTTTAGTAACACTTACATCATCCTTATTACTGGCTGATTGTTCATATGTCAATGCACAATTCAATATACATAATCACAATAGTTTTATGGCAAGCCGTTCAGGAAATAATTATATTTATAATATGAAGTCTGAATATGTAGAATGAAAGTCTGAATATATAAAACGAATGTCTGAATATAAATGGAATGAAAGTCTGAATATATATAGAATGAAAGTCTGAATATATGGAATGAAAGTCTGAATATATATAGAATGAATGTCTGAATATATAGAATGAAAGTCAAAATAAATAAATGAAAGTCAGAATATATAAAATGAATGTCTGAATATAAATGGAATGAAAGTCTGAATATAAATGGAATGAAAGTCTGAATATATGGAATGAAAGTCTGAATATATAAAACAAATGTCTGAATATATGGAAAGTCTGAATATATATATAATGAAAGTTTGAATATATATATAATGAAAGTCTGAATATATAAAACGAATGTCTGAAAATCAATGCAAAAGCAAAAGCAATGAGCGAGTCTACATGAAATTAAGAAGCAGCAATTTTAAGTAACGATCATCTAATTAACACCCAAAATACTGGCAACCATGCTCAACATCGTTCTACTGATGAAGAAATGTATTCGCTATTTCACCGCGGAAGAGCGAATGAGCTGAACTTCACAGCCCTGGAAGTTCCTGCTTATCAAGCAAACATTACATGTTAACAGAAAAAAATTCAATCAGATCACACGAGTTTTAGCATTAAAGTGAAACTATAGAATTAAACTGTTCCCTATAGTTCGGTAAATGTTACAGTTTAGTAGCCAATGGCCCACTAGTCACTTTGTGTTCTGAACACTTAATAAAGCAAATGTTTTAAATTATATGTTGCTTAAAATGAAACCAGGGCAAGTGAAGCGAATAAATGTTAGCACGGTGACTGATTTTAAAGCGGCAGGTTGCTGTGCAAGGTGATGCTGGTCACCGTAGCCCTCTGATTTGCTTTCAATAGCCAACAATTAAGAGTGAAGTGTGCTGGTGCGATTCTTTTGTGATGACACATTAGCAGCACAGAGAGCAATTATAAGCTGTAGCCTTCAGCCTTGCTTCATTCAATATACATCCACGACTGGCCATTTACACCATGTCCCCACCGCATGCAGCCTCCGTCAGAGAGAGGAGACCAAAGGGAAATGCTAGAGTCGGCTACTATTAACAGAATTTACTCCAGCTGGGAGCACTGCCCTGGGAGAACACACCAATTCCATTATCTCAGCTGGACCCGAGCCACTCCTTTCCTCTTGATCACCCAGCACCGCCACACCACACCACAGCCGAAGTGCTCCGAGCTGCTCACTGCTCTCGGGCCAGTCCCCGCTGGACCAGCACTCTTCATGTCTGAACTCTGCAGCACTCGCTGAACAGCAGCATAACTAAAGCATTTGCACTTGAAATATTCATCTGGCCCTCACACACACACACGCCGCACAACCACATTTCAGTCTTTCCTCAAGAATGTGCTTTTTATGTTTTCATAAATTTTATGGAGCTATTTTTGCCCCAGTTCAAATGATTCATCTTGGGGCTTTTTTTTCCCAGAGTTTTGTTGAACTTCGCTGAACTGAAGACTTTTGTAAGTTATCTTTGGTTTATACCAACAATGAGTGAGTGAGTGAGTGAGTGAGTGAGTGAGTGAGTGAGTGAGTGAGTGAGTGAGTGAGTGAGTGAGTGAGTGAGTGAGTGAGTGAGTGAGTGAGTGAATGGACAAACATACAGGATGGATTGATGGATAGACAGGAATATGGATGGGTTGATGGATGGATGGATGGAAAATAACATGGATGGATAGACAGGAACATGGATGGGTTGATGGATGGATGGGTGGATGGATGGACAATTTAGAAAAATAGAAAAGAAAAACAAGTAGATGGATGATGGATGGATGGATAGATGGATGGATAGACAGGAACGTGGATGGGTTGATGGATGGATGGATGGACAATAACATGGATGGATAGACAGGAACATGGATGGGTTGATGGATGGATGGATGGATGGATGGATGGATGGATGGATAGACAGTAACAGATGGATGGATAGACAGGAACATGGATGGGTTGATGGATGGATGGATAATTTAGAAAAATAGAAAAAAGAAAAACAGGTAGATGGATGATGGATGGATGGATGGATAGACAGTAACAGATGGATGGATAGACTGGAACATGGATGGGTTGATGGATGGATGGATGGATGGATGGACAATTTTGAAAAATAGAAAAGAAAAACAGGTAGATGGATGATGGATGGATGGACAGTTTAGAAAGACAAAAGAAAAAGAGATGGATGGATGGATTGACAGAGAGATTTATGGATAGACAGAAAACAGGTAAGAGAGGTACACTATATACACAAGAAGATAAAAGTATGTATGTATTGACAGGTAAGACACATAGAGAGATAGATTGGCAAAGTAGATGGATGAATTGTCAGATAGACAGACAGATAGATAGATCTATGGATAGACAGAAAAGTAGACAAATGGGTAAAAACAAATAGACAGTCAGATAGGTAGCAGTCTAAAGGCATATTGGAATACAGATATGAATAACATTTTTTTTTTTTTTTTTTTTTTACAACCAATATTGTGGTAGTTTATGTATTACATCATACTGTGTGTTACATTTCAGAATGTTTGAGTCCATTAGGGCTGTGAAGATGTTTCGAATAAAGAAATGTTTGGTCCACTCAGCCATTCATTTCACAACCATGAAGTGCTGAACACAGCACACTTTATAGTAGTGTTTCTCACCAGCTATTTTCCTTTTCAATGTCCGGACTGTGTTTACACGTTCATCTCTGAGTGCGCTGCCTTGGAGCATTTCACAAAAGGAAGTATGCTATTGATTGTAGCAGACCTCTAGTTGCTTTCTGCATTACTAATTGCATTTGCAGATGGATCAGAGACACAGTGGACAGCCGTCTGTATAGCACTCCATGGTGTTGGTTTTATGAATGAGGCTGCTTGGTATCGATCCCGTAATTCTTTCTCCAGAAATGCATTCTACTTGAAACACGCACTGTAAAGAGCCTAATTCCCATCACACCATAATGTTAACATCTCATCAGGATCTGTCAATAATTCCAATTTTCCAGAGAGATAAATAGTAATCATGCTAACACATGGAAAGCTTGTTAGGGCACTGTGTTTGATTTTTCAGCACGACTGTTTCGGTATTCTTTTTGTTACTTTGGTAAACCTGGAAAGTGTACTGTAAGTTGTTGGAAACTGTGACAGAGAAGATAATAACAGGAATGCAAAAATTTTTACATACTGCTCAAGCATCTACTTTCCTCCAAAGACATTAACTTTTCCCCCGCCAATTTTCTGTCATTTATGAGACAATATTTCCCTGCCATCATGTTCTCATGGTGAGAGGCGCTATTACACATCTTCGGGAAGAGTACAAAATTCTCAACATTGGCATATGTAAACACATGCATATGAAAAATGACAAGTTCACCCAAAAAAAATATAATTCTGTCATTAATTATTCACCCTTATGTCTATGAAAGAGCTGTAATTGAATAAAGTTTTTACTTTTGTTTTCTTTGTGCATAAAAAGCATTATTGTAGCTCCATAAAATTATGGTTGAAACACTGATGCAACATGGACTATTTTAATGATGTAATTACTACCTTTCTGGGCCAAAATATTTCAATTTGTGCTCTAAAGATGAACGAAGGACTTACAGGTTTGGGTGAACTCTCCCTTTCAGTGGCATATAAATCAAAACTGCCTATCGTTTATGAAATGTCCACCCAGGAAGTGGAATAGGTCTGTTGCGAGCTTTGATCTATCTGATTTAACATAGTATTCATACAGAATATTTAGCAAATGCAAGATTTCTATTGTGTAGTCTGGCTCAGTGACTCTGAGCCTATTAAGTAATTAACACCAGACAGTTCCTGTGCCTTTTAGAAGAAAATAAAAAAATACAGCACTAGAAAGAACGAGAGGCAGAAAAAGAGCGAACTGCATGCTAAATCAGTATGAGCAGTTTATAATGGTGTGTGTTTGTTGACATGTTGTTTCCCTGAGAACAGACATTCAAACAGATGTCAGAGTGCACGGTCACATCTGTAGCGACAGGCGAAAATGAGAAACAAGTAAAAAACAAACGGCTGTACTAACAGCGAGTGAGATGATAAGCCCACACTTCCTCTCAGAGACCCAGCCTTCTGTGTGTTTGTGAGTGTAAAAGCGTCTGTATACTTTTGATAAGTCATTTTTCAAACAAAGAAGGCATTTTATTTTATTAATTTATTATTTTTATGACTTTGCTTGACACTTATAGGTTGTTGAAACACTGATGAGGTGGATGCTAGGTAGTTGTCATGTCTTTCATCTTTACAATAATTTGCACACTGTGTGTAATGTTCTAGTGTGTATTTTTTCTTGTTTGTGCTTTATTTATACCTGCAGGTTAGGTTTGATCCTCAGTCAGTTGCAATGTGATTCTTAATCTGGTCTTTATAATTGTGTGTGTGCGCTGATGAGAGATATTGACTGATTGATGGTAGAGATTGTGAGGAGCAGACCCCTGTCAGGAGACACGGCTGTGTATTAATCTTTGCATACCAGCTGAGACAGATGAGTAACTGAATTATCTGATGGCACTGATAACGTCTCGCCACAAATGCTGCACGCTACGGCAATCATCCCAAACACCATTTGTAGAGAGACTAGGAATAATTTTACTTTTTTTTTATTATTATTTATTCACATTGTAAATCACAGCATTTGGTCATGTTTACTACAGCTGAGAGGGAATGTTTGTGAATCCTCTGGATTTTTTTTTTTTTTTAGATATATTCCAGAAACAGAGTTTTTGCTCATTAATGCATGAAGGGTTCATTTACTTTTTTTGTTTGACCTTGATTAAATTCCTTGAATATTCACTTAACCCTGGGTTATCATATTTTTAAGACCAGCTGTAATCCTTACTAGAGAAATGTTTCATGCTTGTAATTTTGAACGAGATTTAGCACAGCTAAAAATGATGAAAAGTAGAAGCAAACACATTAATTTGAGTGATAAAATGAATATTATATGAGTATTTATCCAATCAGTTGTACTGACCTAATAAACATGTAAATAAGAGTCTTAATCGACACTGTAAAACAATATATTACGGTAAAAGAAAACGCTGCTGTGGTTGCCAGAACTTTACCGTAAAAATATGGTAGCAACACTTTAGGTTTTAACTTAAATTTACCTTTAAATACCATAATTTCATTAACTGAAAGCTATGTAAGTACTGAAATTTAATTTGTACCTTTGTAATACACTGATAACCACCACAAGCAGGAAGTGATGAGAACGTCAAATGATGAACCAAAGCCCATCAAATACAGCTTTTAAATATTAACATATATATATATATATATATATATATATATATATATATATATATATAAGGTGCACAGCATTATTCACACAAGCACTAAACACCATCATGGTAACACACATGAAATTTAAATAATGCAATAAACATTAATTTAACAGCATGAGATGTAACATACAATCTGATAAGAAAAACAAAACTAAGAAGAAAAATAGGAATTACAATTAAAAAACATCAAATTTTAAATGTAATGCAGGGAATTCTGGGAATGACAATTTACACATTCATTCTTTTCATTTCCAAAAATCTACCTTAAAATTACACACAAAGTCCAATGCAGTTTTTCACCGTATACTGTATACTAGAGGAACTTACCATAAACCATTTAACAGGTTTTTACCGTAGCATTTTTACACTAGTCTTTTACCATTAAAATCACAGTCCTTTTTTACAGTGTACAGTTTACAGACGAACAATGTGAAATCTCAGAACCTGTAAACAAATGTAAAAGGCCCATTATAATGTCCATTCTTTTCTTTTCTTTTTTCTTTCATTTTTCTGTTCATAAAATTGCAGGAATCTTACTCACCCTCAGGCAATCCAAGATGTAGATTAGTTTGTTTCTTAATTGGAACAGATTTGGAGAAATGTATCATTACATCACTTGCTCACCAGTGGATCCTCTGCAGTGCCATCAGAATGAGAGTCTAAACAGCTGATAAAAACATCCCAATAGTCTAAGTAATGTAATTGATCCACAATCTGTGTTTGTATTAAATCCATTATTAATGAATATGTAACTTTAAACCGTTGCTTCCAGGGTAAAATAACTATCCGTAATATTGCTTTTTCCAGATAAAATGTTATCTTGTCTGAATCAGGGGAGAAATATGCACAGATCAAGCAATGTTTACAAGCTAAAACCGTTATAAACAAATATGTTGTTGAATACTGATTTTAGAGAATAACAGGAGATGGACTTTTCACTGAAGGAAGTGTTAAATATTGGTTATGGAATATTTAATGGCAGATTAACATTTAAAATGTCTTGATCGTTTATTACAAACACTCAGCTTTTCACTTCACAAGGCATAAACTGATGGACTGTAGTCATTTGGATAATTGTGACATATTTATCAAATGTATGGACTCTCATTTTGGCGGCACCCATTCACTGCATAGGATCTATTGGTGAGCAAGTGGCATAATGCAAGTTAAAATCTGATTTTTTTTTTTTATTACATTTCCTCAAGCCAAATATATTGAAATCTATCTTTCCAAACTTTTTATTCATTTATTGATTGCCATGTTTGTTTTCACTTAGCACACTAATCCTCAATAGTGTTGCATCAGATTCGTGTCAAAGTTTAATTAAAGTACTTACATATGAACAGACTTTTATGAAGGTTAGATCCTGTTTTAAGTTGCATTCATGTAGTACACCAGATAATCCCAAATAACTGTAAATAACAGTCTATAGCAGTCCATGTCTTTATCTATTTAGGATGTTAAGTGCCACTGGAATGAGCACCCTCGGCTCTGAAATGACCGTCACGGCAAAATCTCCCACAAATCTCTGCGGCCTGGCTGCATATGCCCCCCATGAGCAGAGTAAAGCAGCATGAAGGTTTAAATGACCCTGAAATATGATTTCTCATTTGTATGTCTTGCATTCTGAATGAAACATTTATCACAGCATGAAAAAGTAATTGTTTCGAGTTTTTTTTCCTTCTGATTGCAATAAAGTTGTAAGGCGCACTTTAAATCTGTGACTGCACAGCACATTTACGAGAACAGCAGACGGTATACTATGTAATGAATTACTAAATTAGGTTTTTATTAGTTTCATGGCCCACAACATTGCACCCCCTTTTTCATAATTACCTTTATTACTCTGAGAACTCTGAGAATACATTGCACTGCTCAAAAAAATGTAATTGAAAATTCATATTTTGATAATAAAACTAAGTAGCACATTTACAACTGTCATACTTATGTTATCTGTCTCGACTGGAAAATGGGGACATTGTGTTGTTTTTGTTTGCTTAACAAAACAGAGCGCCGAGAGTCTAACTAAAAGGCTAAATGGCATTTCTGAGCAGTAATTGAGGTTGACTTTCATGCTTAGAGAGTGTACGCGGAATGAAGCGACCCTTTTACTCAAATGCTGAGTGAAACATTGGCATGTTAATTACAGTAAATATGTTGGAAAAGCTCGCTGGAAATGAGGAGGTCATGTAGGGTTGCAGAATTATTTGTCATACAATAGGCAGAAAGCACGAGCTGTTTCTTTCTCTCTGCACTCAGTCCGTCTTTTGAAACAAATCTTTCTGCATTCATTAAACGTTCCACAGTCAAACATAATCGAAGGCCACACAATCAAGGTCAAAATTCTGACACGTGCAAAACTGTTTTATCGGTATGCGAATGTTCGCTAATTAAAATCAAATTTATGCCCATTATTTTTCACCTGTGCTTTTAGCACAACCACTCCAAATGTAGACTCATTAAACTGTGCTATATAGTTTTTCAGACTGATTCAACAAACTTCGAAATGTCAAAGTTGACACGGCCAGCCCTGTGGCTGAGAGCGGATCTGTAATTGTAGAGATGGAGATGCAAGAAAGCCAAAGTTGTTACTGAACATATGAGTGAAAATCACCAGGGAGTTTATAGCACTGTCAGAGAACGAGGGGTGCCAGGTGGGATCAGGCTTGACTGCTCAAGTTAATCCTCATTACCAAGCCTTCATTTCACAAGCAATGCAGTCATGCGGAGCTGTGGTTCATATTTCATCTGGGCCTGCACTTGCGACGCACTCATTGCTCATAAAACTACTCAATAAAGCGTCTCAGAACAGACTCTGGATGAGTGGTCGTGGAAAACGCCTTTGTCGCTGCACCATGCTTTTTGTTTAATATAAATGAACGTGACCTGATTTCAAACTGAGCATGTACTTAGTTAGTATGCTTACACATCGAATGAAATAAACTCCTTGTTGTTGTCAAAATGGAAAGTTCCTTTTTGATGAATGGCAGTGTAAGAATTGAACTCTGTTATGATGTAAATTTTGTCAGGTTGGTTGGACTTGAACTGGCACATATTGACACCTAGTGGCGTGGATGTAGCAAATGCAAAAAACACATATAAAGAAAAAAAACAATCGCTGAGTAAAGACTTTTTTTTTTCTTTGCACACAAAAAGCATAAAATGTAAATGTAGATCTGTTGCTGTCTATGGATGGTCAGAAAGCTCTCGGATTTCATCAAAAATATCTTAATTAGTTTCCAGAAGATGAATGAAGGTCTTACAGGTTTGAATACGCATGGGGGTGAGCAATTAATTACTGAATTGTAATTTGTGGTTGAACTATTCTTTAATGTGTTTATGTATTTTAATTTATTAGAATTTACTAATGTAGATTTACATACAGTATGTTGTATAACTTAATGCAAAAGTAAAACTTTGTGATAAGGGAAAGTAAGGACTTTTGCCAGATAATTTGTATCTGCTAGTCTTGTAATATTTTTATTTTTATTAACGTTTTGATTAATAATGCAGAAGTTGAGAAACAAGTCTTTCATCAGCCAAATTTTCATCATCATTAAGCATATGCTTAAAGAAGTTTCATAAAATCCGGCTTTATCTAATGAGTTATGCAATGACAGCCACTGCAGGATGCATAAATAGATATGCATAAGATGGGCCAGACTTTGAAATTGTAAAAAATATTAATTTAATAAGGCTCCTCAAAGTATTACTTTTACGTACTTTTATGCTTGATTCAAAAAGTGAGAAAGAGGCAGACTGAGAAATAAGAACTTTTCATCTACTGATTTATTTTATCCTTTCAACACACTGGAAGCATCAGAAATGGCTTGTTCACATGCCTGTGGCTCAAAATTCAGCCTACTTTTTGCAGTACATATTTCTGAAGCATTGTTTCCTGTATGCATCTTACAGTTTAGAGAAAAAGAGTATAAAAGAGTCTCATATAGAGCTAAAAGTCGTATTTTTCTCAGTAAGTGCATCAAGAATGCTCTCCTATTCAGCACTACTTATTCAGAAGCAAGATAATTATACAAAACCACATTTTCAGATTAAATCTTAGATGTGGCTAATATTTCCAATTGTCAGAACTGTAAAACACTGAAGCAGGAATTAAGCAAGCCGAGCATTTGATTTCATGAATTCGTCTCTCCTCTCATCCCCAGTGTAGCACACATCCACTATGAGACATCAAAATTCAACAGAAAGCTTTATTATTCTTCAAACGGACATTTTCTGTCTCTCTCTCCCATAATAAAAAGGAATCAAGAATGGAGGGATAGAAGACATCTTTCCCTTGGAGTTTACATCTTCCATGCGACACTGAAAAATATCTTTAACTGGATTCATAGCAAATTCCCATTCATTTCTCCTGCCACTGTGTGCCAATTAAAGCCTTCTTTCCCAGCATGAAATATATTGGCTCAACGTAACATTGACTCTCAACCTCAGGCCCTGTATTTTCAATATAATTGCCTTTGGGGTGATGGAAAATGAATGAAAGTGCTTTAGTAATGCAATTGATGCACCAGGAAGGGAGGTGAAAGACAGAAAGAAATGTACGAGAGAATGTAAAGGTGTGAAGAAAAAAAGTCAGACAGATTTAGAAGCAAAAAGGATGTGAGAATGTCAAGACTCTAACTTAGATTCTTGGAAAGAGATATAATAATGGGAGTGGACTGTGGCACTTCTTTTGCCATTATACTGGCTGATTAGTCTAATTGCTTATCCAAGACTGAACAATTTGGTTAGATGTTGTTGAGCAATTATTGCAATAAAAGCTACCCCCACATTCAGTTCAATGGCGCTCATGTCCTTGCATATGGTGCTTTTGTTTTTTTGTTTTTTTTTTTTGGGGGGGGGGGGGGGGTTACCATGACTTAAACCCATGATGCCGTTTATCCGACATATCAAACAACCAATCACAGTTCGTTTCATTCAGCGTCAGGTTTCGGGGTGTGGAAATGTCGCCACAGTAACAGACCAGTGTGTAAAACTCTGTGCCACGAACTTTATATATTTCATATACTTTTGAAAACCCAGCGTTTAGTTGATCCTGATAAGCGCTCGTCGTCACAGTTGTAAACACTAGGGCTTTCTTCTTTTGTGAGGGTTTTTGGAGACACGTCATCTTTGTTTCCAGGTGGAACGTTAAAAAACGCAATACACACGTCTCCCGGAAATCCTGTATAATTCAACCAATCCGATGAGGACTTTGACACTCCTGAAGTGTTCCCATTTTGGTGTCCCATATGCATATGATATTTACGGTCCGTGGTCTGAGGCTGAGACTAGATATTTCATCAAAGTCAAAAAAATGTAAAATGATGCCCACAATACATTTTTATATTGTCTGTTTTGTTCACTATTTTGTTTAACTGATTAAAAGAACAGGCAAATTGGACATCTTAAAGCATCAGATACAATATGTAATATATGAGGTTAAGTTCACATTATTCACATGGACATTTTATTTCTTATATATTTGCAGTGCAGGGTTATGGTGGATTAGAACTGACAGCTCTGAACCAACCTGTCAATTAAATAGTGGAAGAGAATTAGCCTCAGTTTTAAACAGGATTTTTCTCTTACATCGAAACAATACAGTGACTGTTGAACTGTTCTGTTGCCAGTGGCAACAAGGGAGCTGGAAAAAATCCATGGCAACATGCATTGGCTGTCACAGTTGTAAGAACTAAAGCCAGAAGACCTCATGCTCTAAGAATTTGGCCTTTTTAACAGAGTCCAAATGTACTTGATATGATGGATTTTTACATTTTAACTGTTTGTTTGCTTCAAAATCAGCTATGATGGAACACATAAATATTAAAGTACGGTATATATATGCTGTGCACTATGGACATTTCTGTGACTCTATGTCTCAAAATTTTGATTCTGTTTCAGATTTTACTTTATTTCTCAAATAGAAGCTGTGATCACAAATATGACTTTATATCTCACAATTGTGACTTTTTATCTCATAATTGTGATGATATTTCTCGTATTACAGCTTCATATCTCACAACTGACTTATTTTTTTGTCCATCCTTTGTGTCTCATAATTGCAACTTTATCTCACAATGGACTATTTCTTGTATAAGTTTCACAGCTGTGCTGTGAACAACACAATGAAACAAACACAATGTCTTGTATCTTCTTTTCCTTTCTGCTTCTTATTATATATTTCTTACAGCTGTGACTTTACTGTATACTGTACACCTCACAAGATTATAAGAATATAAAAAAGTACAAAAATACACTCTCAAAGAGTATAAAGGTATTAAGCGTATTTTGAACTGAGCTGGAACGCTAAGAAAGCAGCATTTCTCTCTGAAAGCTGTCCCTGACTACTAGAGATTTCAGAGAACACCTGAGCACATGGTTTCTTTTCAACAAGCCACGGCCCCGCCTGAGCCGCCAGGGTCGGATGTCGATGTCTCTGGGTAAAATCAATGGAGAGAAGATTAAGCAGCAAGCAGCCAAGCAGATGGAAACATCAGTGGTGTATATTTTCAAGCGACGGCTGACCAGAGTTAATGATTAGTTTGGAGCTTATCACCTTCTCAAGACAGTAGCAAAGATTTGACAGACTTCGTTGTTGCCTACGTGCTTGTTTGAAAGCTAGATCCAATCGCCCTGTTTGTTTGCACCAACTTGGCCTTAACATTTGTATAAATGTTGTCTTGAGAAATTCGCTGACATCCTGGAAAAAAAATAAAATGTCTTTAAACCTTTGGAGGAATCGCATATGACAATTACCTACATCCTGAAACTTCTGTGACTCTTTAATAACTCTGTAGTTGCAGGTTGTTATTGATGAAGGGAAAACAATTAATCCAGAAGCGGATCAATTTAACAGCTCTGGCAGGGTGGCATGCATCACACATCGGATGAATTATTGTCGCTTATTCTGAGTCACATTCTTCACTGCGACATCTATTCCTCACCGCGGTTTCTGAATCCATCATGCGGGACAGAAATTTCAGGTCCACTGATGTGCATGTGCAGAGATTTCCAGCAGAATCTTCTCTATATGGCACCATACTCAAAATTTCATGGCAAATGCATCATTCATTTGAGGAAAGTACAACTAGATCTACTAATGGAAATTATCCATTGTTAATGATACAAATTTAAAAAACAAAAGTGTCAATGGAGATGAAAGATTCACTCCCTTATTCGAAAAGTAATCACTGGGTTAAAGACAAAAAGATCCATTCCTTTTTCAAGTCTGTATTTTTGCATCTATAGAATGACCTGCAGGTTGACTTCTCTTGCTCCCTCCAGTCAAATATATTAAACTTGCTCATTCAGTGTAGACACAGAAAAACCATTCAATAGCTTTTAAAAGTCCCTTGTGGATAGTACCAGTCACACTGCTGGCAGGAAACGCATGGATCATATTTTGTATTGCTGTGGTTTAGAGTCGAGGAGACACTTTGGTGGGATGACCTCACTGAACGTCTCTGTTCATTATCCGATGAATCAGCTCCAGGCTATGAGCATTTCTTCCGTCTTCACCAACACGTGAAGTCAAAGCCAACAGCAATGCTCAGTATGGAATATGTGAAACTTTGACTCAAACATACATGCTTTCAGCAACTGTGGCTGAATGCAAATGCTGATTTACAAAAGTATTGTAGGACGTGTTTCTGGATCAACATCCTTTGGTGTTGAACAACATGGAACAACATTCCTGTGAACCAATCAGAGCCCTAATCTTACTCCCAACCTTACGCTATTTAATTTAGCATCTTTTTATAAATGCATTTATATCGTTTATATCATACATCATTTTTCATTTATTTATTTAGAGCTCCATAGACCTGCTGAGTGCTTCTGTTTGCTGTTGTTGTTCAGTATGGAATCTGCTCCAGGCTGCCTTCATAAATGTAACAGATGAAATGCAACATCAAATGAGGTATGTTGTGTAGAATTTTAATGGACATTTTAAAAGAAATGCTGGTGATGGACAAGCTTAATTTTGCCCAGTTCTCTTTATTTATGTTTTTCGGTGAGTAAATATTTTTGTGTTGTATATTATATGAAGGGCTGTACTGATATAAATATAGCAATATGTTGCAAAATGGTTGTTCACAGTACTGCATAGATACATCTGTCTGTGTATTGATAGATTTATTTGTGTAATCATATCAACACCATAGCAGTAAAAAAATAAAAATAAATAAATATAAATAAATGTATACATATATATACACATGCAAACGCTTTTTGTCTCAAAGAAGTACTCACTTCGACACATTAAAAATATTTCTAATAACTGGTACAGTATAAAAAATACAAATAAAATATTACCTAATTAAAGCTGCAGTAGGTAACTTTTGTAAAAATATATTTTTTACATATTTGTTAAACCTGTCATTATGTCCTGACAGTAGAATATGAGACAGATAATCTCTGAAAAAATCAAGCTCCTCTGGCTCCTCCCAGTGGTCCTATTGCCATTTGCAGAAAGTCATCCGCTCCCGGTAAGAAACAACCAATCAGAGCTGCGGTCCGTAACTTTGTTTGTGTTCAAAATGTAGAAAAATGTATATAATAGGCAAGTACACCATGAATCCATTTTCCAAACCGTGTTTTTAGCCTGTCCTGAATCACTAGGGTGCACCTATAATAAGTGTTTATATTCTGACTATTTTAGATTGCTTCGGGGGCACCGCGGCGGAGTAACCCAGTACCTTTGTGTTTCTTCATAGACATAAACAGAGAGAAGTAGTTCCAGCTACGATGTTCTTCCGCAAGACGCAAGCAGTTCTGTTTATTAACCGCTAGAGCGTCAAAAGTTCCCTACTGCAGCTTTAAATACCTAGTTCACTAATGAAACCCTTCCTTGGCACTGATTGGTCTTGTTTCTGGTTCTGCATCTGATCAATCACTTATTTTTATCTACACTTTGCCTTATTTTCCAGTCCGACTAGATGGAGCTCAGAGTCTGTGCACTGTCTTTAGCCTTCTTCCTCCCCAGCACCACCTGTCTAGATCGGCGGTGGGGTTCTCTTGGTGGGGACAGTTGTGGCCTAATGGATAGAGAGTCAGACTTGTAACCCGAAGTTTGCAGGTTTGAGCCTCAAGTTCGCCAGGGATTGTAGGTGGCAGGAGTGAATATCCAGCGCTCTCTCTACCCTCATTATTTATATTGCTAATTAATAAAATGGGTGTTACAAACTACTCAGAGAGTTAAATGTACTTTACACTGTACATTGCATACAGTGAAAGCCTTGTAAATGGTATAACAATGCATTTTATGTGCTATTACTGTAGAATACTGTCCCTGCATGATTCATCACCTTTATTTTAAATAAATAATTTTAGTTTCCTTGCAGTTTTGGTATGTGTAATGTATAAAAAGTGTTACCTTTACGTATTGTCGTTTATATTTATTGCATTATTTTAGTATCATGGATCAGTTGCCATGTAATTAAACATCATATGTATCGCATTGCGTAGGGCCACTTTTAGTATAGTCCAAGCTTCACAAAAATCAATACATTGCATGATCTGAATGTTACCTACTGCTAAAATCAGAGAGTTGGCTGGACTGAAATTGTTTGGCTTGTAATGTGTAAATTAGGGGCTGGGCTGCCATAAACACAGATTTATGGCAACTTTAACCTGGTAAATTTGTGTTTTATAGATTTCTTATACAATATGTGTAGACCTAAACACATCCCTTCTGAGTTTCCATGGAGATGAGACAGCAGACTGCACTCCTGAGGTTAAACTGTACAGAGTTAGACCACCAGGTAATGACCAAACCCCCTGCTGATCAACCAATAAATCACGGCCAAGAAATCGATTCTCACTACAAGAGGAATGTTAGGACTTTACTAAACGTTAATAACCACAAAGTGGAGGTTATTTGCTCTGATGAAACTAATGAGGTAAGAATAAATACAGGGAAATGATAAAAAGCATAAGAGTGCCAGCCTTTGTTTGACTTGGTCTCAGATGAGCTTTTTCGAGTCAGCATGTTCAAGCAGGCTACGTACACAAAGGCCTCTCATGACTGATAACTGTACTGTGATATTTTCAGGGAGAGTTCAACTCAGGACATAAGATGGGTCAATTATTCATACACCCCACCGGGATAGAAAATAATCAATGTTGAAGCCAATTTCCCTGTGTTGACCCAAAGGTAATTGGGTATGAGAGGCTGGGTGACATGGGCTGTTCCCAACCAGAGGAAATAGAATTTTGTTTGGCGACTCCGCTGACAAGATGTCTGTTCCGAAACTCACATACTCATTTCATGTATATCACAGGGGGTCAGCGTTCATTTGAATTGTAAAGCAGTCCCATGGTAATGAATACCGGTATCGCTCTTGTTGCATTCAATCAAGAACAGTGAAAGAGTGGGTGCTGCAGAGCGACAGAAAAGACTGAAATAATGAGAAAGGAAACGTTGAAGGGGAAACTAGTCAAATATTAGATCAGACTTTAATTAAATCAGAATTTGTTTAGAATTAGCTACATAATACATAGCTACAAATGATATATCAGTGTTTAAAGAGGTTATAAAGATATATAGACCGCTGGTCAAAAGTGTGCAATAATTATGATGTTTCTTGTCTCTTATTCTCACCAAGTGTGCATTTATTTCATCAAAAATACAGTAAAAATGTAAATAACTGTTATATTAAAAGTAATTTATTCCTGTGATGGCAAAGCTGATTTTTTTATTATTAATTATTTATTATTTATTCATCAGAAAATCCTGAAAGAAATTATCAAAGTTTCTTTCACAGTATTGCTGTTTTTACTGTATTTGTAATCAGATAAATTCAGCATTTTGACTACTTATACTATTGTATACTGTATATCAGTAGGCAATAACAAACTTTTTTTTTTTTTTTTTTTTGAGAATATAAATGTTGATTTATGTCCATGTACAAAATTATTCAACCCCCAAAAGCCAAATTACTCTAATCCTCTACTCTTTTAAACATTAAATAAGCATTGCCTTATTGGAAGTGCTTCTGTCACCTCTCTACTGGAATCTTAGCCAACACCTCTGTGCTAAAGCTTCCAGATCACTGAGAATCTTTGGTTTTCATGTTTCCACTGCTCTCTTCCCACCAAAGATGTTAAACTGTCAATAAGATTTAAATCTGGAGACTTAGTAAACCACTTAAGAATATTCTACAACTGTTTCCTAAAGAGTTTTGGTAGATTTGTACATATACCTGGGATCGTTGTCCAACTGCAAAAGTCAAGTGATCGTTAAGCTTCAGCCTGATCACATTCTCAATCAAAACGGCCTAAAGATTCCATTTTCTGTAACAGCAAAGCACCCTCATAACAGAACTGCTCCACCTGAAGGTTTGACAATGGAGATGGTGTTCTTGATTTTTCTCCACCAGACATATTGCTAACCCATAGGTTCAAAAGTTTCAGTTTGGTTTCATCACTCTGTGAAACATTCTTTAGAACTCCACAGATCTATTCAAATTCATTTTAGAATATTCAGATTGACAATTGACGTTGTTCTTGGTCAAGAGTGATGTAAGGTGTCTGAACACGAAGGTCATGCTTGTTTAGTGTTATTATTGCTTGCATTTAAATGTTTTTCCTCCTTTCATCAGTTCTTCTTGCAAGTCTTTGGAAGTAAATTTAGTTTTTTTTTTTTCTCTGCTGCTCTGGCCATTGATAAAATTGAGCTTTTTGTTACAAGCCTCAAAAGGTTTTTCTGTGTTACATTACATTTTAAACTTATTAATGATACTGCCAGCTGTGTCTTTACAAATATTTAGTATCTTGAAAATGTTTTTTTTAAATATTTAACAGTTATTGTAGCCCTACTAAAGCAATTGTTTTGTTTTGTTTTTTATACTTGTAATGCACATTTAAATCAAAAACTAACAAACTAACACCTAAGTTGAACTCTTGCCAAAGAAGCTATTTGACTTCCTTGACTTCCTTTCAGGTTTTTTTTTTTTTTTTTTTTTAGTTTTCAAACTTGACTTTGCGACAGCCCTGTTCTTAAGACTCAGTCAGATGTTATTCCACATTAAAGGCGTGATTACAATGATATTATAGTTGTAGTATCACAGCACTAATTACAGTCAAACGGTTACCACATCATATAGCATTTAAAACCGCAATCTCTTCAAAAGTAATAATCACCAGAATGAGTACGGTCTAGGTCATAACAAGTCTACAATCTCTGCAGCAGGTAATTATTACAGAACTCCTCTGCTGCATGGACTAATTAGGATTAGTTCACACACACCTACAGAACTCCCACCCACCACCTCATTCTTATTCAGCCTATACTGAGATCTCCAGACTTCAGTTGTTTTAAAAATGTATATATATACACACTGATTAAGACACTTAATACTTAATATGTCTCACTTTGTCGCAATGCAGTTTCTTCATTATTTGTCATTATTATGTTGCCTTTGATGCTTGTTTTAAATTAGACACATGAAGTTGTGTTGACATGTTTTAATATGATTAGCATTTTGCTGGCATGTTTCAAGCATGATTACCATGTTGATGGTTTCTTTTAATGTGATTAGCATATTTAATAGCATGTTTTTATTTAATTAACAACATGTTTCTAATATGATTAACGTGTTGCTAGCACGTTTTAACATTATTAGCGTGTTTTAGCATAAGTAGCATGTGGTTGGCATGTTTAAGCATAATTAACATGTTGTTGGTTTAAGTATGTTGCTAGCATGATTTAGCATGTTGTCTAATATAGTCATTAAGCTTTGCTAGTGATAGACAGCTTACACTCTCCAGTCTTATTGTACAAAAGTTTTGACCCCTTCAATTGAAGTCTACGGGATTTTTGATGGTCTGTTTTTCAAAAACGTAAGTCGGATCAGTTAGAAAAACTTCAGAACAGTCTGAAGGACTGACCCGAGTTTGGAGGTTGTAGCTTTAAAGCTCTAGAGAATATACTGACTGAAAACAAAACAAAAATGCAGCCTTGGTTAGCATTAAAGGTTCTTTCAAGCCATCAAGCTTCGAAACCATATGAAGCGAATACAAAGTGTATATTCCTAAGAATATAAAATATTTTTTTATATATATTTCTACTTTATTTGTTACTGACCTTTCTAAAATGTACAATATGTTGCTTAAAATTATTTTGTCAGAATACATATCTATTTTGAACGGCTGTCCTTAGACCATAATGACACAAATATCGTGAATACCAAATGCACGTGGCTGCATTCAGAATGTTTTCCCATTTCTAGTGAAAGCTGTCTTGCTATTCCTAGACTATAATTAGAGTGATGTCAGTGTTATCAGTCATTTTTAAAGACTCTGTAAAGCACTTTTATTTATTTGTTTCATTCAGGAGTCAAGCATTTTTGTGCACCTCACATCAGGTTATACAGCTTGTGCATTGACCTTGTATACAAAAAGCATCTCTTTTTCTTTTGCTGATGCAGTTTGCCCATGTTTTCCGTTTTTGTTTGCCAGGTTATTACCCATGACACATTAAATTTAGAAGTGTTGTGAATGAAGCACCATTAATTTGAGAACTGATTATTTGGCCTCTCTGGAACTTGCCTCATGTTGCTTTGAAACCTCACTCTTCACATTGTGAAGTGTCAAACTTTTTTATAGCTGAAACACACCACTAATTGGTGATGAACCCAATGTGACTCACTTTTGCAGTTATATTTTGATGAACTCCCGACATGACAGTGAGAGGAGGCATAGATGTTGATCCCATGGGTGCTCAGGTGCTCAAGGACCCATGGGAAAAGCATCATGTTGTATTAATAAAAGCAAATTAATTTCTATGCTGCTCAATTTTGTGTGGTTAACGTTTGCCAACTAGATCTCTGATCTTTGTTGTTCACTGGGGTGCTGAAATGTCTGTGACTGACAGTATTTGTCACATCTGGCAAGTTGAGTGAATCAACTATAAGTGATTTTCTTCACTGGAAATGGCAGCTGCGATGAGCTATCTGAGGTTATTTCATTTTGAATTTTCCCCCTGATAGTTATTAATAAACTTATTTCATTAAGTTTTATCATTGCCTCTAGGCAGTGGTGGACCCTGCAAAGGCGTAATGGATATTCCTGAGGAGTTCAGCGTGCTTTAGAATAGCAGTGCCATGCAAATCCAGTGATAATCAGATGCCATTTTAATTAGTTGTGGCATTTTTTTTTGTTCTTTTATTTGTGTGTGTATGTGTGTGATTTGGTGGGGGTGGGGGGGTCTTCTTCTTTTGGTGTTTTTTGTTTGTTTATTTGTTGGTTGGTATTTTATACTGATTCGTTTTTTGTTTTTTTATGTTTTGTTTTGATTTTTGTTTGGTGTTTTGTTTTGATTGTTATTGTTTTTTATTCTTGTGGGTTTTTTTTGTTTGTTTGTTTTTGGTTGTTGTTGTTTGTGTTTATGTGTGTGTCTTCGCATTTTATTTTGATTTCTTTTGTTTTTTGTTTGTTTGTTTTTTGTTTTGATTTGTTAGGGCTACCAATTTAACATGCTTATTTAATGTTATTAATTAATACTATGTTAATAAAAAAAAAAATTCAGACATATTGATATCGTGGGTGACTCATTTTCTTTGGTTATTTCTCACTGTTCATTTAGAAAAACCAAATCGTAATTTTTTCATAAGTAGACACTAAGCATTTAAAAACATATTTGTTTTATATTATTGTTGTTGTTTTTTGAAAATTCATCCGCCTCAATTCAGTTGTAGATATAATCCATCGTACAAAAACGTTATTTTTTAAAACCTTCCACTAATTCATTGAAAAGATTTGACTCAAAACAATGATCCTTTCATGAATTGTACATCCCTAATTGAATGAAACAAAAGATTAAAGGCACTTTTTAAATGTCTATTTAATAATTTACTTCCTCTGCCACAATAATGCCTTTAAATTATATGTATTTGGAGGCTTCTTTGAACAAGTGTTAATATATGTGATTAATTGCAATTCATTTGAATTCCATTTTTAATTGATCAACAGCCTAAACAAAAACATAATCCAGTGTATACGGTATATATGGAGGTGCTCGTAGTTGAAGACAGTGTTTTTCTGTGGTGTTGAGTAGTCTCTTTTCCTTTATTCTTCTATGTGCATCTGCAAAATGGATTAATGGCAATTTACTTTTTATCAGTACCCATTTCTCCTGTTCTTGTGGGAAATCATAAATGGCTTTTTGAGACATTTTGTTCTTCCTTGTCTGTGTATCAACAAGCTTAATTGTTCCAGGTAATGTAATGATATTCACTTGGTGGTGTTAGCTAGTGAAAAGTTAATTGCATTAGGGCACATATCTCCCAATAAAAATCATGTTTAATCAGTAGCAGAAATACAGTCATTAAACAAGACAGAGGTGGAGGGCTTTTGGGGGTGGAACACATTTTCGGCAGCTGTGTTTAACATTAATTTTTTACAATGACTCACTACTGTTAAGGTGCTGAAAAATAACTGCTGTTGATGTCTAAAAGAAGCCTCAGGTAAAAGTGTTATACAACACCATCATTTCCATCATGCTGACTTAAATTAGCAATAAGGCTAGTCACTGCGTTAGATTTTGTTTGGTACAAAAATATAAAGTGTTCGCTGCGCCACCTTCAAACGCGTCAAAAAAAAGAGCTGTCAGTTAACTTCGGATACAACATCACACTGCAGTTTTGTTCTATTTGCATGTATTACAGCTGTCATAAAGGAGCTCTGCACATTTGTTGTGTCTATAAAGAGGAACACTGTGTGTGCTCGCTTTCTAAAGTTGCACTAGACTGCGAAGAGTGAGGAGTGACAAACTTAACTGTTTGGGAATTAAAAAAGCAGGAAAGTGTCTGTAGGCAACAGTCTAATGTAACGTGTTAAGGTGAAATAGTAACTGAAATAGTAACCCTTTCTAATTCAGTAGTCAGTATATAATTAAAACTTTATCTGCAAGCATAAAAAAGAGGGCAATTCCAGTTTTGTGTATTTCAAGTCATTAGGACTGTAAAACAAAGCATACTTCCTGATTTGATTCTGATTCACAAAACCCACAAGTTGATATAATTTTGTTTTAATTAAGTTTGTTTCAATTCATTTGGGTAAACTATAATTGCAATGTCCATTTTGCATGTTAAATACAATTTTATACAGTATTTTTTTCTTTTGTATTTGATAAGCTTTTCTACAGTATGTTAATACTGACCTGTCTTTGTTAATATGTAGTTACTAGCACCTTTACAGGTTGTTGTTCTGTTTTTATGACAAACAGCCAATAATGAATTAGAGAAAAATGTCACTTGTGTTTTCAATACTGTTTGCAGTCAATGGACAAATAATGAGCTTGACATTATATGCTGTGTGAGAATATGACCTTGAGCCTTGTTATTTGAGTATGAGCATTCATAATATGCGTACAGCTCATTAGGAGCTTAAGTTATGTAAAGATCACTCTCTGATTGGATGGCGTTCAATATGCCACCTCTGATTAAACCGAAGCAAATTACCACGTCACTTAAACCATAATTCTTGCTATGTTCAGCTCTCACATTGCTGTATTTGTGCGTGTGTCACTCTTTGAGGAATTGACATTTGATAAATGGTTGTAGATTGCTTTAAATGTCTGAATCGATTGCATCAGTCACAATAATTGGAACAACAGCATATCACAAACTCATAAGCTGCATATCCTGAGGTGAAATACTTGCAAGTTTGAGTTGTTAGAATGCTTCTTATAATGTAAAAAATCAGCTGTGTTTCTTTATTGACCAACTGTTGATAGTGCCTCACAGGCGCTTGCAACTTATCAGTAGAAAGTCTTTCTTCTCCGCAGAGGGAGAAGAAAGTTAGAAATATGCAAATATTTAAAGTTGGAAAGGCACCACTTATTGATCTGAACTGTGCTAAAGCACAGTATATAGTGTCTAAACTGGTTAATTGCTCCTTGTAATATAAAATTAATGAAGATCTCTGCCGAATGGATATTAACGCATCAATATCAGGCATAATTCTTAGAAAATGTGTGCGGTTTCTTTCTAAAAGGCTGATTAAAATGTAAATACATTCACTCGCGCACACAGCTATTTTATCTCCTATCACCACACTGTAGAATGTGGTGGATGATGGAGATGCATGGATTATTGCTGTTTGGGCTCTTGCATTTAAAAATAAATAAATAAATAAATAATTTGGCTCCAGTAACACATAATGGGGTGGCCAGATGTGTTTGTTTTTGGTGGCCCCCATACAGCAATATATATACAATTTACAAAAATGAAAACACGACATTGCCAAATTCCCTGCAGGACACTTCACATTTGCTGTTCAACTGTTTCTTCTTATTTTTTTCTTATCAGTTGTATAAATTAAAGTTTCATCTTACATTTAATGGTGTTAAATTAATGTTCATTGCATTATTTCAGTATCATGTTTGTTATCATATGGAGTTTAGTATTTGGGTGAATGACATTGTGTGCACCTTCTATATATTAGTATTTAATTCCTCATCTTGTGTAAAAGCTGTTAGTGACGAGCTTTGGTTTATCATGTGACTTTCCCATTAATACCTGTTATTGGTGGTTATCAGTGTATAACAAAGTACAAAACAGATATTATTACTTGAATAGGTTGGTATATTAACATAATGTCAGTTAATACAGTACAGTACAATACAATCTTGCCACAGAACCTCATCAGCAAACTTCATGCACTTGGACTTAAAGCCACAATGTGTAACTGGGTCCTAGATTTTTTGATAAATACTGTATAACCCAAGTAGTGAGTATACATGAGAACACATCTCATTCTCTTACTCTGAACACCGGAGCACCTTAGGGATGTGTCCTCAGTCCACTACTGTTCACGCTTACCCATGATTTTGTCACACACCAGCAGGACAATCATATCGTAAATTTTGCTGACGATACAACAGTGGTAGGCCTCATATCGCATAACAACGAGTCCGCATACAGAGGTGAAGGTATTGGAGCGTTGGTGCAAAACAGATGATTTATCATGCAACAAGAACATTGCCTTTTAGAATTGTTTAACCCTTTTTTTAACAGTACGGTCCCACATATAAGATTTAGAACGTTCGGTGACGTCACATAACTGCCAAATTCAAATGGGTTTTCGCGTTGACTGGAGGTGAGCCGAGACAGACGTGCACTGCTCTTTTCATCTTATCATAATATGCCGTGCTCTTAACCACATAATGTATATTTTAGGTTTCAGGCATTTAAATACACATAAGTACTAGTAAAACAATACATTTAGTGTTAAAGAAAAATAGACACGTCTATGGAAGCAACAGTAACAATCCATTCAAATTTAATTTGCAGACGTTTTATTCATATCAGAGACACATGGTGTAAGGAACTATAAAGTTCACTCTATTGTACACCCAGTTTGACAATGATTTAAATATAAATATTTTTTATAAATGTTTTTTTTTTGTTTGTTTTGTTTTGTTTTTGTTTGTTCGTGTGATGCCACACCAGCAGAGGGAGCCCTGCCTAGGACTGACTATTACCTCTCCCTCTGCTTCCTCTATAATTAGCCTACTTCCTGTTTTGCTGCCATATGATCCCTGCGTTCCATTTGGAAGGGCTCGTCCCTATGCCCTAATCACTTCAAATGGTTTACCCTCTGGAGTGAGATCTTCGAAGGGTTAAAGGGTGTTGGAGACCAAACAACTGTTTCTTGAAGTGCCCTTCATCTCATCATTACATTCCCACACAGAGGTGTCATCATCATGCAAAGAATCTGTGCAAAGGATCATGGGAGCCCGAAGTATCCATCAGTTGTACCCTTCAAAATCCGTCATTCCAAAGAGCCCTTTGAAGTGGCCAGTTTTGAGCAATTCAGTTTGGAACGACCCTTCAGTATGGAGACCATAAAAATAATTGTTTTCACTCCGACGTGCCCTTTGGAGATTGATATATTCCGTTTGGAATGCACTGAATGAGGGCCATTTCAAACAGGCCTTTGCAAAGTATTGTTTTGCTGTAGTAGATTCTACTGAGCATTTTCCTTGTTTTCCATATTGTTAAATTGCCATTGTCATTGCCTTATTTATTTTGTTCATTTTTTATGTTTTGCTGCCTGCCCTGACCATTCCCTGTTTCTGGATTATGCTTTTGTCTTGCCCTTGGGTATTATTGTTGCTTGTATTTTGTACCCTGCCTTTTGACCACAAACTGTTTGTTTGTTTTATTGATTGTTTTTTTGCTGTTAATTTACATTTTGACTGTAAAATCTAAAATGATTTTTTTTTTTTGGCCCTAAATATATTTTAAATATAGTATATGCTAAATACATGTTGTAAACAGTAAAGCTCAATTAAGTATATGTTTTTTAAATTGAATATTTTTTTTTTTTTTCAATTGGGTTGTCAGCTGTGTCTTAAAAAGTATTAAAAGTTGATTAATCAATTAAGGACTTTAAAAAGTATTAAAAAGTCTTAAATGCCATTTTTCAAGGTATTACATTTTGTATCATCTTTTCATTATGTATATTTGTCTGAATAGTGGGGTTCTGTGTAGTTTTTTTATGGAATACAGCAAGACTGATGTCATGTGTTACGGTGCTCACTGACTGACGGCACTGCTGCTTGACAGCGAGGGGCTTGTTGATCCCACTCTCGCTGAATTTCTGACCATTACCGCAAGCTCTCATACGCTCTCATGATTATTTGTATCTGCTCCCACAAACATTCTAATATTGCATAGAAATTTCACACATTAGGGCGCCACTATCAGTATGTGGGGTATCCTTTTGAATGACCGTTCACAGTCGCAGTTCACTTTTGATTTCGCACTGTGTGAAGGGAGCACATCTATATTTGTCAGTGAACTCAAAATTTGTTAAGGAAGCAAATCCTCCAACATCTTGTCAGTTATCTCATCTTACTTTTGACCCGTGATCAGTCAAATCTGATTTCTGCAGTTCCTGTTGGATGCAGGTTTGTTGCTGATATTTCCACAAAATTAGTCTGCTTTTAAACTGTTGCCATGGGTTGATTTTCCCCAGTGGGTTAAATGTTTGAAATATTGCATAAATTACATTTGGTTGAAATGCTTGTACTGAAACATTTTGCATTCTACCTGTAATAAAACTGTGCTAAATGTTTTGGGCCACACTAGTGGGAAGCATTTGAGCTGTGTTTATGATAAATGTGCATAACAGTGACTGTAAATTATGTATTTTAGGAATGGAAATTGCATTTTTATATTTGGGACATGGTAATTGCGCTGCTTTGGACTGTTTTTAAGTGGCATGGGGTTGGAATGGACAGTTAAAATAATGTAATATTTGTGATCATTATTTTACCTTCCATGATCATTCAGTCATGATAGGGTGCAGTGTTACTGACACTCTGTCAAGTCTGCATCAAATCAAGCATTCCATAATCACAGGTAAACTGTCTGATCAGTCAGATTGTTGTCTGTTCCACAAAACAGCTATGGTTAGCAGACAGTTATAAGAGTTGTTGCTACAAATACATCTTTTGAATATACTGTGTGAACTCATTGCCCTGTTAGCACAGAGAGCTTTATTTTCCCTCTTCAATAGGTTTTGTCAGTTGTTTTGTTCATTGGTCTAATTCTTGATCAGTTATTATATTGTGCTTCGTTTCCCCCTTCTGAATTATGTTGTATTGATAAGGAGTTATCACAAACTCTGTTTAGTTGTGATATCTTACAATCAAAATATAGTTAAGGTGTCGCCGATGTAACCAGTTAAAACTTGGAGTGGTGATGAGGTCTCAAAATGCATGGAAAGAGTCTTTAAAAAGGTCTTAAAAGGTATTAAATTAAACTCCATGACTCCTGTATATAGCCTGTTCAGCTATCATTAAGTGTATCATAATAAATAAGTGTATTTCAGAATGTAACAAGAAGACAGTACAAGTCATTTTAATCAATTATGTCCCCACTGGATGTTACAAATGCCTCGGTTTTTCGGGTTGTTTTGGTTTAGTCATATTGCATTGGGACACAGCATCACAGTATAGTAAGGGGCGTAACATTTCCATCACACGCTTGAGGCATTCGGCCAATCACAACACACGGGATAGCTGGCCAATCAGAGTACACTTCGCTTTTCAGAACGACGAGGTTTGTAAAAATCAATGTGTTTCAAAAAGGCTGGGTATAGATGAAAAAGAATAATGTACAGTATGTGGAAAATAATGTGCTTTTTAACCTTAACACATTTCATTATACCAAATAAGAGATCAAGAATTATTCGCTAAACTGCAATGGAAACCTTTTTTTTTTTTTTTTTTTTTTTTACATTTACAGATCACATGGCGTATTTAAAAAGTCGGTCTTACTTTAGAATTCTGTTTCTTACTTACTGCACAACTAATAAGGAATTATTGACAAACTAACAGGTAATTATTAATTAACACTTAACTCACTACTGTTAACTACTAAGGAAGATCTGTTAACTAATCAATATGTAATACAATTTTATGATTGTTTTATGTAACAGTTTGCTAAACAATAACTAATGTATTCTGTCATATCTCCTGAAGAACTACTATTAATTATTGTGACGAGTGGCGCAGGGCTGAAAGCCGTGGGAATAGGTCGAGGCCGGTGGAGTAATTGGAAATGAGTGACTACTGCGGCACTCACTGGTCTCGAGTCCCACGGAGGGGCTCTGGAAGGATAAAAATGAGGAGATATGACAGTGAAGGACGAGAGAGCACCAGGCCTGGATTTTTTGTGTTTTGGTTGTGTTTGTCTTCCGTGAGGGGGTGTCAGTTCAGTCAGTGAACTTCAGTTTGAGTAAATGAATTACTCCGGGATATTGGTTTGTTTGAACTCAGAGGGTGTCAGCAACATTAAAAAAGTTAACCGCTTAAGTCATTTGTGGATTAATTATTATTGGAGATGAGAATCGTATTAAACGATTCAGTTCGATTTGGTGAACTGGTTCAAGAAGATCCGGTTACATCAAGTGATTCATTCGTGAACCAGATATCACAAACTGCTTTGTTTTGAACTCTCTCACAACAGACACGGAAGAGAAGACAATGCTGAATAAAGTCATAGTTTTTTTATATTTTTGGACCAAAATGTATTTTCGATGCTTCAAAAAATTCTAACTGATGTCACATGGACTACTTTGGTGTTTTTCTTACCTTTCTGGACATGGACAGTATACCGTACTCACAGTTTCAATGGAGGTACAGAAAGCTCTCGGACTAAATCTAAAATATCTTAAACTGTGTTCCGAAGATGAACGGAGGTCTTACAGGTTTGGAACGACATGAGGTTGAGTTATTAATGACATCATTTAAATTTTTCGGTGAACTAACCCTTTAAACAATTTACACTGCACATGTCTGCAGTGCACTGTGGCTCTGATATGGCCACTGAAGCTGATTGTGGCCACTCTAGTCAAAGCTTGTGTTTATTCCATCTGCACCACGGACATTTCTGAAGTGGCTCTCTGTGCTGCTTCTGTAAAGATACACGTCACGCATAAGCCTCCTCTGAATAAATTAAGCAAAAATCTGTCAAAATCCCACCAAAATCCATTCACTTATCGTGAGAGGCAAAAGATAAAATTTTAGTCGCATAACATTGTTTAATGGAAAAGCCGTCATTGCCTAATACTTTTTAATCAACATTTATAAAATATTGCCAAATTTTTGCAAAAAATCTGTAATGAAACGCTCCTACTGCTGCACAAAAAGCTGAAGACTGGGTTCTTATTAAGTTGTGTTGTGAACCAGAAAGGGTCGGAGATCACAAGTGCTGAAGAGGACCAATAAACAAACTGGGTTTTCTTTTGGGTCCACTAACTAGACTGTGAACACCAAAAAAGGACTGAGGTCACTGGCTACGTTTACATGGAACAAAATAATCCAAAATAAAATTGATGGCTCAATCGGATTGAAAAACGTTCATATAAACACCTTAATCGATCCGATTGAGCTCGATACAAGGGGGTGGTTTATTCCTCTTCAAATACGATTGACCGTGCATGTTAACACTCCTGTCATCACAGTATACTCGGCAACTGTGAAGTGGAGCAGGACAAAATTGTTTTGTATACTCATACACAGGCAACCAGTTTTGGGTGCGGGGAGGGGCTTTTTTTTTTTTGTGATAAATATGAGCAGCACAGCACAAGGTAAATATGAATTCTGCTGTTAAAAACTAAAGAAACAGTGTAGGAGAGTGGCTATTATGTGCAAACAGTGAGACTCTCAATATTATCTATGTCACTTTCACTTTTCACTTTCACTATTTGAGCAGTGTGCACATGTCAAAAAAATGTATTCCGTTTTGTGTATTACAGCTTGTGATTTATAAACACGCTCATCAACCCATTACTTTATTTAGTGTTCATCTAAACACTACAATCAGATTCAGCAATCGTAATGAATTTAGTCCAATTGAACCAAAAATTTGGCATGTAAACGTAGTCACTTTTGGCTGGTTACCTCTCTCGTTCACTTTAAGTGGACTGAGTTTGGTTTCTTCAAAACGAACTAAATGTTGCAAACACCCTTACTATAATTCACATTGGAAAGAAGAAATTCAAATACACCTAGGATGCCCAGTTGCCCAGAACAGAACCATACCGCCAAACCAAACTGTATGCTAACTGTCAGTTACCTTTGACGATATTGTTCCTGACAGAGATGTTCATTTTTTTTAATCATTGAAAAATTGTCCCTTTTTTTTTGGAACATTGTGATGTTCAGTATGTTCCTTGCCAATTTTAATTCAAATGTATATGTTCATGCGTGTTACAAACAACATATATGTTTTTTCTTGAAAGGTGGCATATGTGAATGCAGTTTCATGGATTGAAATATAGAAATGGAGGATAACATTTTTAACAGTATTTTTAATAAAAACTATTAAAGGAGACATTAAAGGGGGGGTGAAATGCTCATTTTCACTCAATATCCTGTTAATCTTGAGTACCTATAGAGTAGTACTGCATCCTTCATATCTCCAAAAAGTCTTTAGTTTTATTATATTCATAAGAGAAAGATAGTCTGTGCCGATTTTTTTCTGAAAAACACGAGCCGCTGGAGGCGTGACGTGTGGGCGGAGCTAAAGAATCACGAGCGCCAGTAGGCTTTTGCATTGAGAGTGTTTGGAAGCTGTGACATTACCGTGAGGAAAAAAACCATCATCCAAAACAAACCATGGCTAACAGTCAGATTCAGCCGTTTATTTATGATCCAGAATCAGATCCCGAGGCTGAAATTTAAAGGGGGGGTGGTGCTCGTTTTCACTCAATATCCTGTTAATCTTGAGTACCTATAGAGTTGTACTGCATCCTTCATAACTCCAAAAAGTCTTTAGTTTTATTATATTCATAAGAGAAAGATAGTCTGTACCGTCTTTTCCCGGAAAAACCCGAGTGACTGGAGGCGTGACGTGTGGGCGGAGTTAAAGAATCACGAGCACGAGTAGGCTTTTGCGTTGAGAGCATGTAGAAGCTGTGACATTACCGTGAGGAAAAAAAACCATCATCCAAAACAAACCATGGCTAACAGTCAGATTCAGCCGTATATTTATGATCCAGAATCAGATCCAGAGGCTGAAATTTAACAAGAGTAGCAGCAGCAACGACTACAGCAAGACGTCTCTATGTGGTATGTATTAAAACTGTATAGATTTGTTTAGCGGTTTTGGAAAATGACTAAGTTCCACCTTATGTAGTCGTTTTTTTTCTTTTTATTTAAGGTGTACATGTGGAAAGTGCAGTTTGATGACCACATCACATGTTGTTTACTTGATGTGCTTACGCGCCGATAGCTAAGTTAACAACACAGAGATATTTGAAGCAGTTTTACTCACCGCATGCGGTTCCAACACACGATCGTGACCCTTTTTCGTTGGGACTGCATTATCCTTAAGAAATAAATGATATGCAAATCCGGCGTCAAACTGGGCCATGTTTGTAAAACAAGCATCTTCGAAATGCAGGGAACAAACAAAAACACTTGCACAACTCCGTTGATGCTCTGTAAAATTAAACTCCATCCACTGGTCCCTTAATGCTGTTTTGTTTTTTTGGTAATCTGTGCAGGGTTGTCTTGCCCTGGCAACCAAAAACACACTTCTTTTGTGACAATTCGCTCTCTCGCTCTGATCAGTGAAGTCTGTTGTGCTCTCAGTGCTCTGCTATACGGGAGCGCGCGCTCTTCCGGGAGAAGTGCCCTTAGGACCCATATAAGGAAATTCCGCTCCATCTAACGTCACACAGAACCATACTCGAAAAAAACTTTCCGAAACTTGTGACAAAACGGAAGAGGTATTTTTGGAACAAAAATACTCCTTCAAACGTACAACTTAATTTTTGAAACTTTGTCCATGTTTAGCATGGGAATCCAACTCTTTAACAGTGTAAAAAACTCAGTATGCATGAAATAGCATTTCACCCCCTCCCTTTAAAAAAAATTACTTAAACTTTGACAAAAAAAATTAAAAAGAAAGCATTGATCAGAATCACAGTTAATCAAGAGCTTATGAGTCAGAATTCAATTAGGAAACCTGTATTGATTACTAGACCGATTTATCAGAATATCTCATGTGCAGTACAACAGTGATGTACAATTCATGAACAAATCATTTATCAAACTGCTCTGAATTGTTCATGAGTCAAAACTTCAACTTGATGCATATATAGCTACAACAGAACAAAAGCCTATTGAAGCAAATAAAAAAACAAGCCAAAAGTTTTAGAATAGACAAGTTTCCAGACAACAGCTTGCATTCATTAAAATTGAACGTTTAGCACTGGTTAGTGTTTAATATTCCCAACAATGTCCCATCAGCATATGACACATTAAAAATTGGCAATATTCAATAAAGAAAAGTCAGTCTGAGATAAAACTTTAATTTTACCTTCAGTTTACGCCTCGGTGTCAAAATGTCAAATAGCAAATGACTGAGAGATGATGAGAACCATGTAACAGACCAAAATGTCCAGAGCTAATACGTGGTGTGCGACTGCATCGAGTCACGTGACCGTCTCAGAACTCAACACCACCTCCACGTTTAATGAGCAATTATCAAACCAAAAGCCCACTCTGTGTCTAAGCTGTCAACAACCTTCCAGCCTCTCTAATGCGAGCAGTGTAAACTTTATAATTGCTTTCAACACAGAATAATGAATCAATTTTCTGTCTGATTTCCATATGCAGGGAAAATTAATGCAGTGTAATGCGCTTTACTTGTCTAATTGACTCCTTCATTTTATGATGTGTTTCTAAAGCAAGAACAAACAGCAGTAGAAGTAAGCAAGGGATCTGCATTTTCATCCATTTCTGGAACAATAAATTATTATTTTTTTCTTTCTCATTTCTATGAAAATACTATTGACATTCACAGAAACCAGTTTCACCTTTGCCTTCTTTTTGCATCCGAGCGGTAACCATATATCAACATCACAGACACATATCATGAGAATAATATGAGCTGTGTGAATATGAATAAATATATGTGACAGCTTCACAGAGCAGAAAATGGCCTTTTTTAAAAGCGAACAGTCTTGCCATAAATGTATTTATGGTGTTGTGCATTTCTCTTCCTGCAGTCCTCACGGCCCTGTCTGCCCAGCAAGCCTCACGGGATCTTCCGCCCCCTCCGAGTCTCTAAAAACCCGGCAGAGGGGCACACTTAGGAAATGTGTGCATGGGAAACAATTAAAAGACCTCCTTCTTCTGCCTGAATAAGAATCATGGGGACGGTAGCTGGAAATGGAGTGTGTGTGGAATTGAGTTGATGGGCTGCAGAGGAGGACTGCTGTGTGTTGGTTAGCTCTGCTATCTTTGTAGGGCAAATGCCCACATAAAATCCTAGTAAAATTTACCTACATTGTGCAATAACTGCATAGCAACACTCTGGCTACCAATCACAGCTGTTGAGCATCATGCAGGGGACTTTGGTGTGCAAGGATGAGCATTTACATTTGCATTTAGCAGACGCTTTTATCCAAAGCGACTTACAAATGAGGACAATAGAAGCAATCAAAACCAACAAAAGAGCAATAAAACTGAAGTGATGTGACAAGTCTCTGTTAGTCCAATGTAGTACATGTAGCAAGTTTATATACACTCACTGGCCACTTTATTAGGTACACCTGTTCAATTGCTTGGTAACACAAATTGCTAATCAGCCAAGCAACTTAATGCATTTAGGCATCTAGATGTGGTGAAGACAACTTGCTGTAGTTCAAACTGGGATTTAAGAAACGGGATTTAAGTGACTTTGAATGTGTAATGGTTGTAGGTACCAGATGGCCTTGTCCGAGTATTTCAAAAATTGCTAATCTACTGGGATTTTCACACCCAGTGTTTTTTAGGATTTACAGAGAATTGTTCAAAAAGAGAAAATATCCAGTGAGCGGTAGTTGTGTGGACGAAAATGCCTTGTTGATGTCAGAGGTCAGAGGAGAATGGGCAGTATGGCTAGAGATGATAGAAAGGCAACAGTAACTCAAATAACCTCTCATAACAACCAAGGTAGGCAGAATACCATCTCTGAACACAAAACACGTCAAACCCTGAATGGGCTACATGGGCTACAGCAGCAGAAGACCACACAGGGTGATGCTCCTGTCAGCTAAGAACAGGAAACGGAGGCTGCAGTTCGCAAAGGCGAGCAAAGGCCTTGTCTTAGCGGTTCAGGCTGATGGTGGTGTTGTAATGGTGTGGGAGATATTTTCTTGGCACACTTTGGGCCCTTTAGTACCAATTGAGGATTGTTTAAATGCCATAGCCTACATGAGTATTGTTCCTGAAATTGTCCATCCCTTATTGACTACAGTGTACCTATCTTCTGATGGCTACTTCCAGCAGGATAATGCACCATGTCACAAAGCTTAAATCATCTCAGGCTGGTTTCTTGAACATGACAATGAGTCCACTTTACTCAAATGGCATCCATAGTGTGTGATTGTGTGCGTGTGTGCGTGTGTGTGTGTGTGTGTTAATATATATGGTTTGATATGAACATAGAACATGTTGTTGTTCTTTATGTCATTATTTTGACATTTTATTTGGTGCTAATGGTGCAGGATAATGTGATGGTGATAAAAAAAAATGAGATGGGAAGAAAAATATTTTTCTGTGCTTTTAAAGGTGCCATATGCAAAAATTGAGGTAAAAATATCCATAGCATGACCTACACGCATCAAAAGAATGAGAAGAAATAAGGGCGATGATGTCATTAAAAAAATGTCAAGTTATAGTGCTGCAGAGATATCAACCTTAATTAGCATTAGCATTACTAGCCCGACAGGTGTCGTAATACCAGTTTCGGCCATGGGAGGCGGTATGCGGGCAACATAACCACCAGCCAATCTGCAATACACGAATAACTCGCACGGCTTCTGGGCGTGCCTGAACCTGATGTCAATCATATGGAGTACAGCCCAGTACATTCATTGAAAGTTCATTGAGCATTTCAGTTCAGGGAAGAGAGCGCCACCCGCTACAGGGAAACAACCGCGCTCGGAATCACAAATCAAATTAACATCGGCACTGCTTTTAATCGCTGGAGACAACTGATGGAACAAAAATGAAATGAGGTTCGACTCAGAACTTGCAACATTTCTTTTGCATTGGTAAGTTAGATGCTGTTAGTATTTCGCTAGAAGTTTGTTTTATATGTTTGTGTATTTGTTTTCAGGAAGTTATAACATAGAAATGTATCGAAGGCTGTTCAATAAACGTGCTAATGTTAGCGATGGCTAACCGTAGCTGCGTTTGATAATTAGCTAGCTATAACTTTATTATATCATAACTAACCTGCTCTGTCTAGTCTGTTGGTCTCTGTGTCCTCTTTGCTTCGTGGTTTTTCTGTGCGTGAAAAAATTGATGTGTGGCGTGAAAGCGTGTGAAAAGAGTCAATTGCGAGTGTCTCACGGTGAATGCTTGAGAGTTGGCACATAGAGGACAGGTTGATTATTGCTGTTTAGCATTTGTATTAATCTATGATGTGTCCCTGTTTGCGTACAGGGACATAAAAAATCAATTAAAAGTGATACGTGGACCAAGGTGTCTGAGATTGTTCATTGTAAGTAAAGGATACTAATATTTCGTCCACAACAATATTTAATGAGGTTAACTTATAACTCCCTGTGGTTAGTCTGCACGAGATCAACAAGCTTGTTTGCTTTGCGGCCGCTTTAAATATAAAATAAGCATTCGATCTACGTTAGAGCGTCTGAGCGCTCACAAATCTTTCTGCAGCGTCGTGAGCAGAGCGGCAAGAGCGTTTTTTGACGCTCTAGATGCCGGCGGTGTGAACGCACAGTTAGGCTTCGGCTATGGCTGCAGTGTTGTTGTGAAAGTAGGGGCGGAGCATAGAGACTAGGCCATTTCTCGTTTGTTACTCTAGAGTAGACCAATTCACTTTATTGAGGCATACTGCCCCCATCTGGTATGGAATGTGGAGTATGATTTGATTTTTTTTGCCAAATATTACAGATGGCACCTTTAAGAAATGTAAATAAATTTTACATTCCCTCAAAAAAAACTTTGGTTTGCAACAATAATTATTGATATAATATGAGATGGGAGGAATATGTGAATGTGTTCCCTTTTGATACTACACTAGTACTGCGTCTTTGCTAGATGCTATGGGGAAAAGTCATTTTTTTTTCTCCTGAACTGAAGCCTTTTTCAAAAAAAAAAACTAACCAATGGCACAGCAGCAGTGCTGCACAAACCTATGGCAGTGAAGCATCATCTGGCTTTATAAGCGGGCGTTTCGCCATAGAATTCAGATTTCTTCTCCTTCACCGATGATGACATTCTTTGTACAGTATCTCCACTAACTGAAGAGCCTGCTCGCCGTTGATACATCTATGTTCTCTTCACCCAGTCTGATCAGTGTGCCCCTACCAGCACGAGTGATTTGGTCTCGTTCGGTGTGAGTGACGAAGAGCTGCTTATTAGCAGCCTCGGATGCAGAAGAGCTGTCGGGCTGCTGTCCGAGGGCCAGCAATGATAAACCGGGGATGGCTGCCGAATTGCTCCTGTAGCTGTCTGGATGAGTGGTTCCTGCCAGGGCACTGTCAAGCCCCTGGTCAGCGATCCTCTCCTTTTTTTCCAGAGGTCCATGACAAGCACACCAGATCATGGTGCACCCCATATTCTGCTTCATCTGCCCTCACCTCAGTCGACAGCACTGAAAGCAAGGGGTATGAGAGGTTGCATCCGTTCAACCAAGGCAGTGGACACGCGTCTCTGCCCACCCACTGCGATCGGCTGGAAGGCTAAGGCTGCCCATCCAAGCCATGTAGAGCAGTGTCAGCCCTTGCTAGTCACACCTACTCGTCTGCTGGGGAAGTGGCCTCCATGCTCCACTCAATGGCCGTGCCCCAGGTCTTCCAGGCCAAGCCCCTCGCAAGCGCAGACGAGTCAGGCCCAGACCCTGTGACACTCAGGGAGCTAAGAAGTGTGACAGTCCTGGCTTTGCGTGCAACAAAGACCACGGCCCAGGCTATTGGGAGCTCCATTGCCAGTCTGGTGTTGATGGAGCCCTAACTGAGATCAAGGATCCTGCCAAGGTCCCGTTCCTCATTGCTGGTTTGTTTGGGCCAGCGGTCAAGGTCTTCACTGAGTGCTTTACTGAAGCACAGAAGTTGTCCCAACCCATGCAACGCTTCTTACCAAAGCACTCCAGATTCCGCAGATGCCTTGAGATGTCCCAAATCTGTGTGACTAAGCAGCCTGCAAAGATGCCACCCATTCAGCCAAGCCTGAGCCTCGAAGACGCTCCCGCTTAGCCAAGCACTGCCTGTTTCAGAACTGAGCAAATAGAGCAGGAAGAGGAGAGGGCTGCAGCCAGGTCTTGCTGCAGCCAAACCACCTTCCAAACTGCCTCTCGTGGGCCGCCAATCACCCTGTCCGGTTCCAGGTTAAGCCAGCAATATGTTTGCTGTAAACTCTGGGCCCATTCAAGTGCCCAAACAGCGATCCACTATTATAGCGGGCAAAATAAAACACAAAAATTTTCAAAGAGAGCAAAACTCCTCTTTCATTTCTTATGTCCCCTTATGTCCCCTTGCAGTGACTAGGCACTCAAACCAATCCAACCCCTGTCCTCCCGGGCTGAGACATGGCAGGCCATCCCCTGTGTATCAGAATGGATTCTGGGAATAACACAGCAAGGTTATTCCCTCCAATTCATACAAAGACCTCTGTGCTTCAGCAGAGTGGTCCCCACTTCGGTTCAGAGTGTAAATGTAGTTGTCCTATGCCAAAGTAAGGAATTTGCTGGAAAAGGGCTGTTACTTCCTCATCCCCAAGAAGGACGGCGGCCTACAGCCCATTCTCAATCTCAGATGTCTGAATCACGCCCTCATGAGATGGCTATTCAGAATAATTACACTGAAACAGATCCTCTCGCAAATCCACCCAGAGGACTGGATCTTTTCTCTAGATCTGAAAGATGCCTACTTTTCAAATCCACATAGCCCACCACCACAGGCCATACTTGAGTTTCCCCTTTGAGGGAGTAGCTTTACGAAATGTATGGATGTGGCTCTTTTCCCTCTGAGAAAAGCGGAAACCCACATTTTCAACTACCTTGATGACTGGCTCATTCTGGCCCAGTTGGAGCCAGAGTCACTATCTCACAAAGCCCTTCTCCTCACCCATTTGGAATGCTCAGGGTGTACTTTGCCAAGAGTGCCCTTTTTCCCAGTCAGTACTCCTTCAAGACTGGTGCCTCTCACCCCCTCAAGAGGTTTAAGAAAATGCTCAGCCTCATGGCTGCAGCATCTTTAGTGCTACGGTTGGGTCTACTGCGAATGCAACCCCTCCATCACTGGCTGAAACACAGGTTCTATCCTACGAATGACGTCATGGATGCCTGATTATAAGGGTAGATCAGGCCAGTGTAAAAGCCCTGACCCCCTGGATGAACACTCAGTGGATGGAACAGTGGCCTATTCTCCTGAGGCAAGATCTATTCTCCCAGGCGAATAGGACAATATGGAATCCCAGGCCAGATCTGTGGTCCCTGCACATGTGGCCACTCGTCGGGAGCATGTTAGTCTCCCAGAGTGTGAAAATATGAAATATATATATATATATTCCCATAACGTCTAACGAAGACACAGTAGTCATTCCCATATCTAGTCATTCCCATAAATTTTGACTAAATGCATTTTAACAGACTACCAGTGATCAGTATATTGTTCAGAGTGAGATTTCTTCATGAGTGCAGTATGCTGTGATATGTTAATTATTTGACACTGTTTGAAACGGTTGATTTTCACTTGCAAACAGACCAAACATTATCTTCTTCACACACTCAAGCTGTTGTGTGCATTTATTTGCAAGTAGCAGTGTAAGGTTGCTGAACAGAGTGCATACGGATGTCTCTTTCACAAAGACCTCAGCAACTCCTTTACACTATCAACACGTTTAGTATTGTCCTATCAGCTATGTCAACATGTTCTCAATGTTTCTCCCCATACAGCACTTCACAGCTCTCGATGGTTTCTCTCCCAGGTATACTCTGTTTTCACAGTTTCTTGTCAACACTTAAAGCGAACTTTAAGAGCTGCACGTACTCATAAATGCCTCCATTCACCTGTCAGTCTTGTTATTTATGTCTCTTTTCTCAACCATAGCTGAATCGAACCCTTTCTTTTTGTTCTCTCTGTCTGACCTTCTAGTCCCATCCTTCCCTCTCTCTCTCATCTCTGTCCCGCCCTTCACTTTGCTGTCTTTACCTGTGACGTCTCACATCAAACCCTTTTGCACCCTCGTCTTTGTTCCTCTCTTCAATACCAGAGCACCATTATTCCTGCAGTCTTTTTCCCACAAGACCTTCAAGGTGCCGATTCCTTTTTGTGCAGCTTTTTATGTAGAAACATTTTAAAAGTGCATGTGCTTTACTTTCTCATGCTGTGTTTTTTATATTATCAAGTAGCACTTTGTGTCCGTAAACAGTCTACAGTTTTGCTTTCAATTTTACACTGGATATTAAGTAATGTAACAATATTAAAATTACAATTTGGCTTAACCTTTAAGTTTTTTAAATTGTATTTATTTATTTCTTTTATTTTAATTCATGAACTTTTTAAAAACTTTTAATAAAAAAGTAATTAAAAATAGCGTATTACAGTTTTTCTAAATTGATTTGACATATTTCTACAAATGAATGTACATGATTCTAGACATTGTCTCAAATATCTAAAAAAAAGTTGTTCCATTTGCCCCTGATCGACCTGCAGAAAGAGGATTTTGCAGAGGGAGTCTGAAAAAAATCTTGGTGTTTTTCAGTGTTGTATGGCGGGCCCAAGACAGCAGTGTTCCTTGGTGAATTTCTTTGAAGCTAATGGTGTTGTTCTGGACCACCATCTCAATCATGGAATATTCTTGTACATTTGAAAATAGTCTTGTTTAACCACCTAAATGTTCTTGAACTTCAATTCAGATTTTTTAATGTATATATATATATATATAAGTACATTACTGAATTAGAATTAGCAATGGACAAGACTCTAGACTACACATAGTACAAGAATGATGCTTATCAGTTTTCCCTCTGATATTTGCGGATAATTGAAGCCACCGTGGATCAGTTCATGTTTGGATGAAATCTCTGGCCAGCTTCTCTCAGGGAGAGACCATGATTTATAACATGGTCATCAGGGGGGCTCTGATTCCATTTGAAACCCATCTGTACACCTCTCCTCTCTCCCCTTCCACCCTGCAGACCCCTTCCTCTTTGTTCATGTCTTCTTATATTGTCTTCTTTTCTCAACATACCGATGCCCTCTAACCTACCTATCTCTTCCCCCTCAACTCTTCTTGCTCTTTTTTCTCTTTATTCACCCTCTCCTCCTCTGCTTTCACCTCTTTCTACCTCTTCCACTGATCTTCTCCCTCTCATTACACCCCATCCTCTGCCAACTCCATCACCTCTCACTTTCACACCTTTTCTTGTTCCCCATAAAATTCTTACTCTTGTTTTTTTTTTTTTTTTTTTTTATGCTTGTTTTAATTGAGAAAATTATTAGAACATTTGCACGCAGCAGTTATCAATGCGGTCAGATTAGATGTTGTCAGGCCATATGTCAGTAAAAAAGAATTGACCTGTCCTGTCAGCCATTATACTGTGCTCGTTGTGCATGCGATTCAACTGAATGCAAAAACACGGTGGTCCGCATTGTAGCCTGTATCATTTTATGTTAAAGTGCAAATGAAACTACAGCATGCCAGATCCACGTCACATTCAGCAGCAGTAGCTCTTAAATTATAGCAGCCAAATAACCTAACAACCCAGCTTCTGTGATGTCTGTTGATCAAATGACAAAAAAAATTTAATAAATCAATAACTTTTTTAGCTTTATTTATTTTTTAGCTTTATTAATAAAGATTTATCTATATTTGATTGAAAATTTAGTGTTTCATAACTTTATAAAAATTGTATTTATGTATTTACACACACACACATACACACACACTCACACATATGTTATAGTATATGATATATAAATATACAAAATCAATGGATGGCACAACAACATTTTTTCATTGGACTGTGAAGACACAACATTAAAATGTTTATCAAATTATGACACCATACCAAAAAAAGAAAATTATACATATAGTTTTAAATCTCTGAATTTAACAAAAATCTTGGTAACATTAGGGGACTTTTGCCTCAAACTCCTAATTTGCTTGTTAACTGTTAGTAAGGTTGTTGTTACAGTTAGATATGGGGTAGGGTTAATGGATTTAGAATATGGTTATGTAGAGTAACATACAAAGTACTAATAAACACACAATGTGCTAGTAATGTGCATGCCAATAAGCAACTATTTAAAGTGAATAGTGTTCTCTATTCTGAAGTGTTACCAAAATCTTATTTAAACTCGGTATTGTATAATTTATGTGCATTTTATTAACATTGTCAGTGTTGTGGACTTGAGTTTCCTTGTTTTTATCTGGGTCTTTCTGTTTTCCTTATTTGGTCAGGTTTCCTGTTCCTGTCCTCAGTTCCTTTAGTTCTAGGTGTTCCCTGTTTAGTTAATTTGGTTCCAGGCGTGTCCCATCTCTGTCTATTTATTTAAAGTGTTCTTAGTTCTTAGTTCTCTGTCAGCTGTTGAATGTCATTAGTTATTTCCATTGTATCTCCTTGAGGATTGAATTTAAGATCATGCTTCTGTAGTCTCCTGGATCTTCTTGTTCCTTCTCTCCAAGTGAAGTGTGACAAATATTGTATTTATTAAAGGGGGGGTGAAATGCTCGTTTTCACTCAATATCCTGTTAATCTTGAGTACCTATAGAGTAGTACTGCATCCTTCATAACTCCAAAAAGTCTTTAGTTTTATTATATTCATAAGAGAAAGATAGTCTGTACCGATTTTTCCCGGAAAAACACGAGCGCCTAGAGGCGTGACGTGTGGGCGGAGCTAAAGAATCACGAGCGCCAGTAGGATTTTGTGTTGAGCGCGTCTTGTGTTGAAGCTGTGACACAGATCCAGAGGCTGAAATTTAACAAGAGCAGCATCAGCAAAGGCTCCTCTATGTGGTATGTACTGAAACTGTATATATTTGCTTAGCGGTTTTGGAAAATGACTAAGTTCTACTTTGTCGTCTTTTTTTTTTTTTTAAGCTGTACATGTGGAAAGTGCAGTTTGATAACAACATCGCATGTTATTTACTTGATGTGCTTACGTGCTGATAGCTAAGTAAACAACACAGAGATATTTGAAGCAGTTTTACTCGTGCAGTTTGATGACAACATCGCATGTTGTTTACTTGATGTGCTTACGCGCCGATAGCTAAGTTCACAACACAGAGATATTTGAAGCAGTTTTACTCACCGCATGCGGTTCCAACACACGATCGTGACCCTTTTTCGTTGGGACTGCATTATCCTTAAGAAATAAACGATGTGCAAATCCAGCGTCAACCTGGGCCTTGTTTGTAAAACAAGCATCTTTGAAATGCAGGGAACAAACAAAAACACTTGCACAACTCCGTTGATGCTCTGTAAAAATAAACTCCATCCACTGGTCCCTTAAAACTTTCCGAAACTTGTGACAAACCGGAAGGAGTATTTTTGGAACAGAAATACTCCTTCAAACGTACAACTTAATTTTTTAAACTTTGTCCATGTTTAGCATGGGAATCCAACTCTTTAACAGTGTAAAAAACTCAGTATGCATGAAATAGCATTTCACCCCCCCCTTTAAACGGTTTATATAGGGTTAGTTCATTTTAAAATACTAATTTATTTTATTTTACTGTATGTTAAACATACCACACTCTCATATTCAAGACTTTAGAGTTTGAGTTTGATGTGGTTTTCGTGTTTTTTTTTTGGTTTTTTTTTTAAGCGTGGCACTCTTCCTTTATCTTTTTTAATATTTACCTTTCTCTAGTCAGTTGTATCCTCTTTTGTAACGCAAGCAATTTATACCTCATCCTTTTGTTTATCTGTCACACTTTTGACACTCTCACAACCATTTCATTGGTGGCTGTTCTCAGTTTTATTGATTTGAAGTGTGCTTATATGTGAGTGGAGAAGCTCAATGCAAAGCTCATATGTCTTGAGTCCTCTATATGCACTTGATTATAGCCTTTCATTCAGGCCTTCGTCAGCAGTGCTATTATAAGTGACCCAAGTCAACAAGCCACTATATAAGGCCATGCTCTTGCTATCATTGCACATTATTGTCAGGGCATGATGTCATATTTCTGTGTATTGTGAGATGATTGCATGCGCTGCCTGCCCTAGTTTCTATTATTGCCAAGAAGTATCTACTTAATGTACAACTGGAATAGCTTCTATCTGTCAAACTTAGGCAAAGTTAGATTGCCTCCCACCACCAAGAAAACTTTATTCTGAATTATAAATTCGCATGGGACTTATGTTATGCAACACAATTTAATGTTTTATCAGCTGAGGGGTTTGATTTGTCTAAATGTAAGACCTTTTAAATTGCTTTTTTTCCACTGTCAGCAACACAAGAAATTGCTCAACAGTGACAAAGGTTTTTGGTTTGTTTTTTTCTAGTGTTGCTCTCTGTCCTTTGGACATTTCCTTTCAATTTGTGTTCTTTTCTTTTATCTTGAGAATGAAGTCTGGGAAGACACAGAGTTTAAAAAGCACAAAATCTGTGAAAATTTCAAATCGAAGCACATTTTTATTCTGCATCTTTATTTTGTATGTGATTAATCACTTGACAGCTACATATTGTCTTGACAGCTAGCTGAAATAATTTTTAGATTTGATTTTATTTCAGTTAATGTATTTATTTTAAGTAACATTTTGTTTAGTTTCAATTTTAACTATGTTGCCACAACTAGTTATAACTTATAAACATATTAATAATAACGTATTAACATATTTTTTAGATAACTTAAATATCCAATTTAATTAAACTAAATTAAGCTTAAAGTTAATTCAACTTAGAACTCAACTCAAGCACAAAGACTTTTAAATTGAAACTAAATATTATTACTTACAGTAAGCTGTGATATTTAATCACAGCAATATTTTTTACAGTAAACTCTGATTAAAATATATGTACATTTTTAACTGAATATGGAATAGTAACAGTTCACCAATTAACAGTTTTTTGTTAATTATTTCTTAAATAAAAAATTTGACTGAAATGCAACTTTTTAATGGAAACATTTTTGTTTGTTTGTTTTTTTGCTCTTCTGAAGACCAACTTTATGGAGTGATTCTATAATTTAATGGTTAATTTCTCTCATCCCATTTTTTTGTTTTGTTTTTTGTCTTCATCCCTGAGTCCTTGTATGCCCTTCTCTGCGGTCCTGTCTCTCAGCACGCTTCTCAAATGGGCCGTTCAACTTCCTTCTGTTTACTCCATGTTCGGCTTTAAACTCAGACATCCCATTCCTGTCTAAAGTGCCCTGAAACTCTGCAAGTTTCTTGCCTCTGAAATGACCATGGCCCTCTTTGCTGTAATCGCTGGAAATGCTAATTGGACTGCGAGCGCAATCCCCAGTGATGCATCTGGGATTTCCCAGAGTCTAGAGACCGAAATAACAAGCCAAAAAAAGCTTTTAAATTCCAATTGCCACTAGACATCTGGATGGCCTTGCCCTGAATGCATTTTCATAATTAATACAAAGTCTAGAGGAAGGTGCCTTTCCTTGATTGAAAGGTCCTTATGCATTCCCCTGGCTAAATATGCAATGGAAAGTGTAAACTTGGCATGCAAGGAAGATGACATTTGAAAAAGAGCATGCAATATTCATTTAAATTCAAAGTAAGGCCCTAACACAATTTCTCCACAAAGCTTCTAGCTGAATATGAAGGACCCGGTGCCCTTTGGAGGCTACGCACTTCTCGTTTGCCCGTAGGTTGCAGTGGCACCGTGAATGTATGTGATATTTAGCTTTATTGCACCGCTCAAAAATAATTTACCCTGAATTAAGCCTTCTGCCTTTCAGAAATTTCAAACAAACAAATTCCGGTACAATACTAACTACCACCTGAACAAAACCCCCGTAATCCTGCCTAAGACCGTCGGGAGTCTGGAAACAGTGGCTCGTGAGAGAATAAATGCAGGTCCTGACTGGAGAGAGCGCAGCAGATGTCTCTGCGGTTAAGGCAGAGCGTGTTGGCTGTCATAAGGGATGGTGGTGTAACAAAGTGGGACTAGAGGTAGCAGTCGGCGACACTGTCTCAGCCGTCAGAGCACCGGCGCTGATGGAGAGCGTATCTGTCCGCTTATACACCATCTGCCGTTTTACACTCAGCTGCTGGCAGTCTCATCTGCTGGATGGAGACTTGAGGTCCGGGCGGACAGGTTCCATAGCACCGCCAACATACGCTTCTGATTGAACTATTTAGAGCTGGAACAGGCACAGAGCCTGATGCGCAAAGCCAAATTCGGCGTGTGTTTGAGGCCCGGGCAGATCCTGGGGGAGTGCGTGTGATTTTTAGCAGGAGAGACTAAGCAGAGGTGAATGGTTTGGTGCTTGTTATGCTTCATGGAAGAGTAGGTTTTACAGACAGTGCTTTGATTCAGGAACGCTAGGATGTTCTTTGAAGGTTTTGAACCAGAAGTTGCACAGTTGTGACTCTACAAATAGGAAACGGGGTCAATGAAATGATGCTAAATTAAATTAGGTTTTTTTGTCTTGTCTAAAAATACTTTAAAATGCAATTCAGACATAGAACGATTTGACAACATCTCTTTTATGATGAGCATGTTTCTCATTTCTGTTTTCAAATTCCACTTTTTAAGGAAAGGAAAGGATGTGTGGTAAAGTATGGTATCCCACACTCAGAATTAGACTTTGCATTTAACCCATCCAAGTGCTCACACACAGTAGTGAACACACACACACACACACACCCAGAGCAGTGGACAGCCATTTGTGGCACAAGTCATCTCAGCACCCACCTACAGTCCCTGCCAGTACCAAGACTCAAACCCATAACCTTTGGGTTTCAAGTGCAACTCTCTAACCATTAAGCCACAACTGCCCCAAACTGCAGAGCGAGCCAGCCAGGAGGCGACTCTCCTGATATCATAGTGAAGGAAAAAGTATGAAAGAATAATAATAATAATAATAAAAACACTTAATTAGTTTGGACATAAATATTTGAAAACAAAATCACTCCAAACAATCATGCAAAAAATAAAATTTATAAAAATGGGAAATGATGTCACAGACATATATATATAACTTGTTTAATCCCAATTTTTTCTCATACATGAATAGTTTTACATTTGTGGACAAGTGTTTTATGATAATGTATATTCTGCAGTTAAATAATTTGTGCAGTCATCAAAATTCGTATAAATCTCGGCCCAGTTATTAACACTTTCTAACATCATTTTAAACTCTTTCATCACATCTTAAGGTTACTATTATACATAAAAACCGCTATACAACAACATTGATAGGAATACTGAGATAAGCAGTCACTATTGTTGCCAGCATGTTTTCTCATTCTATGACCACATTCAACGAATCTGAATAACTGTAAAAACTTACATTAACACTGGAGACCCTAAAGATAACGTGTACCAAAAATGTTTGTCCTATCTTTATGTTATCATACTTTAATAACCTTTTGTTTAAGACCTTTGATCCAGCCATCATCATCTCATGGTGCAAACAGGAAGTAAATAGCTCTGGCCATGAGACGGTTTGCATTAACTTACACTTCATATTTCCAGGAAATGATTTATACACCAGTCAGGAGCATAAATGAAAAATTCTTGGGATTAAATGGTTAAATCTATTTTTATATAAATATAACAGTGATTTGCATGAATTAATTCATATGAATTGAATATACTACTTTAATCTATATTTTGTTCAGTGCTCATACAGTTTATTGTCATTCATTGTCAATGCTGTAATCTGAGTTTAGGTATGCCATGTTTAGTTTCATAAATCAATTCCTGTAACGCATGGTGTCATTTACCATACTGTACCTGCACTCTGCACTCATAAATAATCGGAGATCATTGTTAATGCATTATTCAGGGAAGATCAATGTGGTGGTTAATGGTCAGAGATATAAATGATTTATTTTTGTCAGGTTCAGTAGCAGGCCATGTTAATTTTTTCTATAGTTAATTATCTTATTATCTTGGAGAAAAAAAATTATCGTAATACCAAGACAAATATTATCAGGATCATTATCAACTTTAGTATCTCAAGCTGTTATAGTGCTAATTAACAATTTCAGCTCAGGCAAGTAAATTTGATTGTTAGAACCACTTTTGTAATGAGCCATATTAAAGGTGAAAGTGTAATTTATTTGTTAAATGTTATATAACTTTTCCTCCCATCTTAGATTTAATATGCAGAGGCAACATGTAAGTAAGCCATTTACAGGTCGATTCCCCTGGAAACTGAGAACATGGTGGATTTGTGGCACTAGCAGAACATTGCTTTGTTTTTGCATCTCAACACAGCAACGATAGCTCAACCAATAGCATCGTTCGTTTAGTTTGCCCAACCAATGGAAAGCAGGCAGAATGTTCAGGAAACCTGTTTCTAAACAGTCAGTTCTTCTTGACAGATTTACATGTAAGCTCAGGAGAGTGGAAAAGTTTGGTGAGAGAAGTTTTAAAGTAAATAGAAGATCTTCACATATCGGATTGACCTTGTGGAGAATGAAAACTTCAAGGACACATCATTTTCAATGTTGCAGGTAAGTTGAGGAGATCTAGTGAATTAAATTCAGTCATTATTTTTACGCACACCCTCATGTTGTTCGACCTGCATGACTTTTTTCTGCAGAACAAGAAAGAAGATAATGCTTCAGTGTTTTTGTCCATTCAATGAAAGTCATTCAATTTTTTTGTTAAACTACTTGAAACATCTTGTTCTGGTGCTATATTCATTTCACATGTTCAAAGCCACATTTAACTTCACATGCCAGGTAGAATAAAAAGAGAAAGAAAAGGGTTTTGTTGAAATTAAATACATTTGGGAGGCGACTTTCCTTGGTTATGATTAAACCTTGATTTAAATAGTTTTTGCGTCTACTTGGACACACTGAGTGCTTTAAATTCATGGCGTCAATATTTGCTTTTATCTTTTATTCTAATTGTGCCAACATTCAAGTACTTCAAGTGCATTCCGTGTACAAATATGAACCAGTTTCACATCCAATTTACCCAAATGCATAATCTCTCTATGCCCTTTCTGCAGTCTATTTGAGATTTTTAGACACTGCATTTACATGCAATGATTTTCACAGTGGGGGAAAGCGCAACACAGAGATGTCTGGTCATAATGTCTTTATATTTTTTAACACTAGACCCCTTCCGAACGCAGCGACTCCATGAAACATTGATGTTCCTAATTCCTTGGCAGAAAGCTTTGAGTGGTAATAACGTGTTTCTGCTCTGCCATGCCTGACCAGCGACAGGAAGACTGCAGGCCATAATTATCCTGTTTGTTCACAGGCCGACGCTTTTTATTATTTAAATCTCTTTGGGCGAGAAAGGGAGCTGGAAGGCGCGAGTCTCTACCATTTTCTTGTCATGTTGTGTTCGTCAGCGTTAATGTCCCTCTGTAATTTGTCGCCGTTTTGTCCTCTTTATGCTTTTGAATGAAGGAACGCAGGCATTTCCCTGAGTGAGCGGATCGACGCTGTGGTGTAAAAAAGTTGAAATCTGAGCAAATTGTTAGATCTGAGAGCTGTAGAAGACCGGCAGTTAAGCTGGGGAATAAAATCTAGTGTGCTTGTGAAACTAACAGGCTGTTTTGCGGCGCAGGCCTGAACTGGAAGCTCCCAGGGGGGGGAATTGTGGGAAGTCCGGCCCAATGCTCATCCATGTCTTCTGTTTCATTTCACCGTGGCATACTGATTTCGCACATTCTGTGCTTTATATATTCTGTGTACTTTGCTCTTGAAATGGATGAAATGCTTCAAACATTGAACCGTTTCATCATTTCTACACCACTCATGAAATGGTCAATAACCTCAATGGACTAACATATCCTGCTCAATGCAGTGATGCTGTGCCGTTTTGATCATTCTTACGCACTGCTGTATTGATGTCGACACCTATTTATATTTTTTGTTGGCATATTAAATTGATGTGCATGTGATTAATATGCATTCACATACATGCTCAAAAGCAAGTGAGCAGCTTACAAATATATAGCCAGGTTTCAGGTTACACAAAAGGTTAATTATGCTGCTTTAGTACAGTATGCATGATGTTCAGATTCAAATTATGCTTCAGATGTGTTGAAATATTTTATTATGGATGATTGCAGAGTATGAGACTTTCTTATTGGATCGTGTATGGGGTTTACAATATATTGGCCCATATTAGGGTTTTTCTTTCTTTCTTTAATTTATCAGATTTATTTTATTTTATTTATTTATTTTTGAAAAACTTTGTTTTATTCACCAAAGACACATTAATTTGACCAAAAGAACAGTAAAAACATATAATTATAATTTAACATATTATAATATTTTAGAATATAATTATTTTCTATTTTAAATCGAAATCTTTCGATTAAAAAAAATCTGGAAAAAAAATGTATCAGTTACCACAAAAATATTAAGAACACAACTGTTTTCAACATTGCTAATAAAAAGATGAATAATAAGATAATCACGATGAATCATTTTTGAAGGGTCATGTGACACTGAAGACTGGATTAATAATGCAGAAAATAATTTGCCATGCAAGGAATACATTTAATTTTAAAATGTAAATTAAATTAAAAACAATTATTTTATATGGTAATAATATTATATACTATTCTGTTTCTCCGTGCATGTGATTAAATACATTTAGACTTCTTTAAAACAGACTTATTTAAAAATAATTATAAATCAAATTATTTAAATTGATTATTGGATAGGATTTTAAAATCACATTTTGAGAAAACAAATTACTATTTTATAGTGCATGTAATTTAACAAATCTAGGCTTCTTTTAAACAGACTTAATGAAAAAATTAAAAATAAAATAAATAAATACAATTATTTAATTGTATTGTAGGAAGGAATTTAAAAATCACTTTTAGAGAAAACAATTCCAAGATTCCAGATCTTCAGAGCAAAGTCAATACACAAACATGTAAATAAAAATGTGTTGGAATACACCAAATATTTGTGTGTGTTGTGTATTTTCATGTATCCTTTTCATGCTAATGTGAACCTCTCTTCAAATCAATTGCAATTCGACTATTTAAAATGTTCCAGATCAGTCACTTATGAAGAATCATGATGGTTAGGATGCCGCCTTAGAAGTCAGCTGCCTATGTAGACAAGGAAGCTCACTAAGTTTAGATGTTTTTTAATATTTACATAACGAGTTGAATACAGCACAAGTTAAAACCATGAAATGTGCTGTCCTAAAAAAAACTCAGTCACCGTATATTGTTTACAGCTAAACAGTATGAAATTGCCTCTCTTATTTGTATTCAGAATAGCAACATGAAAGTGAGTGTCTTTTAGGCAAAGAGAGAGGGAAAATACACTCAAATATTTACTGCACTGCGGTTGCCATCAGCGCTTGTTGCTAGGGAACTATATGAGTGTATTTTATAAAAGAAACATAGCTTTCACCAAAGCTGGTAGTATGACACCTTCAATAAATAAACACACTATATTGTGTCACACCCACACACACACGAGCTCAACTTAAAAATATGATCAATTATTTTGTAAAACAAACTTCTACAAGACACTTCCCAATTTCTTCTCTAATATGGTGTTATTAATCTTTAATATTCTCATTCCTATGGTCTGCTTGAGTTCATACGCCTCTAATTCCCACTTTACCTTGTTTTCAGATACGAAGATCACTGTTAAATAAGATTAAATGTTTGTATTACACTGTTTTGCCCCAAAGTGCATTATTACTATGTTATATTCTGCATCCACTGCAGATTTGTGAAGTCAGTGGCCAATAGTAATTCATCTAATGCTGATAGTCGTGTAAATCTTTAAGTTGACAGATGCACCTGATGCAGTCAAAATGCTCCATGCATATGAAGATGCAACAGGACTTCTGTTATCACACACTCAGCCCTGCTCATACTGCCATCAAGCGTTAGATTAAGGAACTGCAGGCACGTTTATAGACTTAAAATGCTGCTGATTTGCGTTTGTTGTATCTCAAAATACTCCTCAAAGCAGTCGAAAATATTTCTTTTTAAGTAGCTGAGTTGAAAGTATTCTTCAAAAGTCCCAGTGTCTAAGTCCTAGCCCTGGGCATGCAGACGAAGCGCGGCTTTATGACAGACATGGATTTAATTAGGGAGGTCATGGCAGTGTATTAAAACCTTTAATGGTCCCTGTCCTCATATTCATCTGTCAGAGATCAAGGCGTTCTCATTATCTGTCTAAATATCACAAAGGCCTCTATTGGAATAAGACAGCATGCACGCCTCCATCCTCTCGAACGCTGGAAATGTCAGAATGGCGATGCTCCGGGGTATTAGAGAAAGGGGAAAGGTCAGCTACTGTAGTCTGCAGCTGGCATGTGATATTTGGAGATGAGCAAATGCAGTTGCAGCTCCTGACAGCAGACTGGCGCTGCTGAAGGCCCTAATGAGGCTTTAGTCCTGCCGTATTCTCATTAGCAGAATTATCTCAAGATGATCACAAGATCGTTTTCTGCTGTTTGGAAAGCAGCAGTGAGCGCTAACTGGAAGAATCCAATGTCGCGTTTGATATATTGTCTCTTTACTAATCTGCTAAGTATTTTGCTTTTATATTTCCAGGTTTTATTTTATTTATTTTATGTATGAGTTTTCATTTCTGTGCTTTTGGTGGTTTTATTCGATTTTGTAGGTTTAGTCATTTTCAGGTTACTTCAATTACTTGCCAAGGCTGCATTTTTTTATTTTTCTTTTTCTTTTTTAGTTTTATTTCATATAATATTTATATTTTATTGTATTAAAGACATTTTTTAGTTAACAATAACTGTTTAGCACTATGTAACATTTATAGAATAGTATAAATATATAATACAGTATTCTTTAAACAATAAAAACATGCTCATAGGCCACAGTGTTATTGCACATATTTACACTGGGACACAAAAAGCCATATTCAGACACAAGAATTGTTTAGCAACCAGACTACTTCTTTACAACTTCTTAGCATCCACCTTAGCAAATGCATTGCATTTGCTACACAGTAAAAATGACTCAGAATACCTTATCAATGACATAAAAGCATCTTGGATGCCATTTACTGCACAACAACATAGCATTATGACTGCAACTTTTAAAAAGGCCAATCATCTTTCACATTGTTTTCAGAATTTTTTTTTTTCTTTTTTTTTTTTTAAGCACCGTCACATCAGTATATACCAAATTCCCACCCCAGTTGAGTGTGATTCTGGCCCAATATTCTGTGAAGCTTTGCTCAAGGTTGTTCAGGTTAGTCAGACAACGATTGTGCAGCACACTTTCAAACAGTGCCTTGAATTCTCAATTGGGTTGAGATCAGAGCTTTGATTGGGCTTGTTGGGCTTTTTGTTCTTCAGTGTTTATTTCACCTTGTGTTTAAGATCTGTGGCCTGCTGAAAGATGACCTTCCTCCCCATGTTAAACTGTTTGAGCCTGCTGTTTTCATATGCAATGCTTACTTACAGTATATTCTGGCACATCCATCTCTCATTTTGTAACTACAGAGGCATCTTCTGATGAATGGTGGATTTATAACATGATGGTTCCACTGTATCACAATTATTATTTCACTTCATTTGACATTCCTTATCTGCTTTCATGCCATCATGAAAGCAGATAACTAATAATAACTAAATATGCAACTTCTCCATCAACACGTTGTGTCCCAAAATGTGTCTCAAAACATAATTTACCAATATAAGGCCAATTATGTCTGTACAAGCATCTGTATTGTGTTCTTTGAAAGCAGAAGTTAAATTAGTAACATCCTACACTGCACTTGGGTGGAAGCATAATATCCGCAAAAACTTTGCTGAGTTGCTGCTTGTAATTTGCAAATGGGTACAATAATTGCTTCAGCCCCCTCTTCCTGCTAATTGAATAAACACTGGGATGTTCAAGCACTTCAATATTGCTTTGAACCTTTTCTCTTATTCGCGAGTTTACTGTGCCTCAGCTTCTATCGAATGCTATTTAGTCTTCATTTTCACAGCTCTCCTTAATTCTCAACATGATTAATGAACCCATAACTGGGATGTTTATCCCGAAAATGCACTAGTTATTGTAGTGATGAACAACTAAAGCCCAATTGTAAGGCCATTGTATACTTGTTAGGGTGATTGTTTTGCATCTGTGTAAACTTTCGTTTCTTAACTGAAGAGCTATGCAGAACTTTGTTCTTCATGTGTTTTATGTACATGAGGTGTGTTTTAGTTTAAAAAACTAAAATCATGTGCCATTTATTTTGTTTGTTTTTTTTGTTTTTGTTTTTTTGGTCAGTGTTGATGATAATTAAGAGCAGTGTTAAGTCCAAGGCATTACTAAGTAATTAATTAGGCTACTGTAATTTAATAACTTTTCCCTTTAAAAAAAACTAAAGTAATGGATTAGGCTTAATTGTAATTGCATTAAATACTGTATGAACCGTAGAACAAATCTTTATAAAACAAAAGTGGATTTAAAATTTTTTGCACTGCCAGAACCTTTTCATAGTACCAGAACTAATTGTGGCACTACCCACTTTTGGGTGTTTTCGCAACGCCGGAACTAGGTGCGACTTTAGTACCGACTGACTTTTTCGAGAACAAAATTAGCTCCTACTCCATAGCAGGGTCGAACCAGCACAACTGGTATTAACCGTGACGTAAGCAGACATTGACTGGCATACTGTAATGACAGTATACTGTGTAACATACAGTACTGTAAACATTGTGTCAATTTATTTTGCAAGTGTGGTGAACAACGATAGATGGAGGCACGCTGAAGTGCAGGCACTTGTAGCAAATGTAGCACTGGCAGTTGTCATTGGAGATTCTTAGTCCTCCTTTCCATTCTTTCAATCGCTTTACGCATACATCGACATTACCTGTCCGTAATTGTGAAACCCGCGAGACACAACAGAAACACAGCTGCGATCACAGTGTCCTCCATCCTCCTGTTGTTAACATTAGTCTTCTTTTTTTCTGTGTTGAACGTCAAGAACAAGTGACATCGCTGTCGACCGGCCTACGTCACGTCCTGATACACACTGTAGTTGCGAATGCAACACTTTAAATTGTACTTGGAAATAGTTTGCGCAAATTCATCCCCGTACTTTATACTGTACATTTAGTTCTGGAACTAAAGCAATGTGGAAGGCCCTAATGTGTAACATCAAATGTTATTTATATATTTTTTTTTACCTTGTCACTTTAAATACTCTTATCAGTTCAAGAATATTTTTGTGAATTTTATATTATTTATTTAAGAGTTACATTTCATGTATTACCTTGTACTGTTCAACTAGCCGTGGTTGAGAAGATTTAAAATAATTAGTAGTGCTATCAAACGATTAATCGTGATTAATCACATCCAAAATAAAATAAATATTGTTTACATAATTATGTGTATGTGTGCTGTGTATATTTATTCTGTTTACATAAATATAGACATGCAAATACATGTAAATATTTTTTTTCATATATTGTGTGTGTGTGTGTGTGTGTGTGTGTGTGTGTGTGTGTGTATTTATATATGCATAATAAATATAAACAGAACACACACATACTGTATATTATGCAAACCAAAACTTTTATTTTTGATGCGATTAATCGTGATTAATCATTTGACATCACAAGTGATTGGTAAGTAACGCAATACTATTTAGAGAGAGTAATTAGAATAGTAATCAAAATACATAGTTGAAGATGTAATTAGTTACTAATAATGAATTACTTTTTTAGAGTAAGTTCCCCTGCACTGGTTGTGAGTCTTATGTTGTTTCATTCATTCTGTTTGCTGAAAAGCAAAAATAAACGCAGCTAGGATTTGATTCGCAAATGCTTATAAACTGGTTCCTTTTAATTATGTATTAGATTCATAAAACTGTTTCGTATTGTAAGGCAATTGTGGTTTTGATATTCTATTGTATAGCTAAATAGTTCTGCAAAACTTCCTTTTCATATTGCTTAAAAATAATTGCAAATACAGCTTTTTTGTGGACACTGTTGGCGATAGTTAGGAAAGTCATGTTTTTTCATCCATTATGTTTCATACAACACAATAACAAACACAGCACAAGCAGCAATATGATTTGTGAACAAACAAACTACTTTTATGAACGTCTTTTTAGTCATGAGATTCACAAAACTATGGAATATATATTATTGTAAAATACAACCACAATTCTGAGGAGTAAAAAGTCTTGCATTTCGCAAAGAGTTTATATTTTGCAATTTAGACTTTATATTCTGAGAAAAATGCAGGATTGTGAGAGAAATCAAAATTACTTGTGGCCAATCAGAAATCATTATACTTCATATTATATGCTTTGTGGTGGCTTACATCAGTCAGTATTCTAAATGGTTGTTCATATGAAAACATTTAATTCAACAAATATTCAGTGTTTTGTTTTAATATATTACAATTATTTTAAAAACATCAAATATTTAACAAAAATAGCTTATTAAATAACAGAAAAATCTACTGTGGAAGAAAACCTTTTTTTGGGCTGTTGGGTCAACACAACAATTAGCTATTTTTGATACAGGCAGAACTATTACAAAACTGATATTTTGCACACACACACACACACACACACAATTAGAACAACAACAGTTATAGAATAAAACTGGAAGTTGTAAAACCAAATCTTGAAAATGCCCTACTTTATATTGTCACAATCCATATACTGAAATGTCCCTTCATGACAGCATTTGCTATTAACCCAAAATGCTTTTGAACAGCCACCTTCAGCAACTGTTTCTGTAATTTGCCATCTAAAAAGTCTTCTAGCTCCTAAATGTTTGTTTTAGTAACCAATTGCTCCCTAGTCATTGTTCGAAACAGTGTCGCAACAAAAGAGTCCCAGTCCTTAGAAATGAAAATATCACAGGGAATAAAATGATACTGTGTGATTTGTTATTGAGCAGAATATATATATCTGCAAGGCACTGATAATATAAATATATGTATCTCTTAGATATAAAACTGTCCAATATATGCTTACACAAGGCCTTCATAATCTACTGAATCAGTGCTCACATTAGAATTATAAACTGCCTCTTTAATCTAATAGTTACTCATACTCTCGGTCTCATGAATGATTGTCGAGCTATATTGTCGGTCTGTTTTCATCTGGGCTAAATCATTATGGGATGTGGTTTGGATACTGACAGCAGGTCAGTGACCCTGACTGGACCCGTGAGACAAGAGCGCGGCGAGTGATCTCTACATGACATTTCATACCATTTGTGTCATCGTCACCCTGTGGGTGTGACGTCTTCTCCCTGATCCAGCCGCTTCAGGACTCAAACAAATGTCACTGGGCTTGCTTCCAGCATCGAGCCGAGAGCGTGGCAGAGGCCCAGTGCAGCCGGAGTCATGCTTGGGCTTCACATCAGATTCATATAGATCCTTCTAGCCAATCAGATCACGGAGGTGTGGGTCAGGAGCCAATCATACAGTAGATGGAGTGGTGCCCACAGCCGAAGATGATAAATGGCAATCGTGTTAATGTTCTCAAGTTACTGTTACTCACGTTCACTTCAGCTCCTGAAATAGAAACTAGACTTAATTACAGCTTAATGAGCAACTGTTTATTAATATTGCAAGTGATTCTCACAAAATTTAAACATTAACCTCGGTGATTATATCAGGGCGAGATCTTTTTACCTCAGATGCACCTTTTATAATGAGTTTTCGCAACAAATTATAGTGCATGAGCAAAGGTTTCATAAAAATGTAGCTTGTTTTTCCACTTGAGTAACGTGTCTGCTGATTGTATATTAATGAAATACATTACTTTTACAGTCAGCTAAGTTATATTATTATTGTTGGTTGTTATTGCTATAGCTGTCAAATGTCAATTCCAATGTTTCATTTTGTTATTTATTTGAAATATTAAACAGTAATAAGTCATGTTTTTTTATCATCTTAATTGATAAATTGCTAAGTTGAAATAAGATATATATTAATGATATCCACCACAGTACATGTATTAAATGTTGTGTTCATTTTGTGCTATACTCTCAGTACGATCATCCTTTAGAAATCATGAGCTCTTTATGATTTATCGCGAGAGTCCAGCAGAGGGCCCTGCTGCACAGATCATTTGATAACTAAACATCCGTTTGTTTCCTACGTTCACAATTACAAGCTATGGATTTTTGTGCCACTGGTTTATATAATATAGATACATTCAATATACTTAGTAGTGTATTTCAGAAGAAAACCGATACACACACACACACACACACATGTTTGTTTTAGTGAAAAGTGGGGACATCCCATAGGCGTAATGGTTTTTATACTGTAGAAACTATATATTCTATGGACCTACACCAACCCTACCCATAACCCTAACCCTCACAGGAAACTTTGTGCATTTTACTTTCTCAACAAAAAAAAAACACTCATTCTGTATGATTTATAAGCGTTTGAAAAATGGAGACATGGGTTATGTCCTCATAAGTCATCCTCTCCTTGTAATACCTGTGTCATACCCATGTCATTATACAGAGTTGTGTCCTGATATATCACAAAAACAAGAGCACACACACACACACATACACACATACACACACATGTATATATATATATAGAGAGAGAGAGAGAGATTGAGAGAGAGAGAGACACATCATATAATAATCATAATAATAAATAATAAACAATTTAAGGTTCTCTTATTAATAAACTCGTTTATTATTATTTTTATTATTATTATTTAAAAAACTAAATAATAAAAGGAAACATTTTGATTACGTAGAATTTGCTTGCGGGGATAATTCATTTTTTTTTATTAATCATATATTTACAAATGTCCACAGGGAAACCTTTGTCGTGGAAGGATTAATTAAGTTCAAGATATTTTAATTAAAGGTTAGCATAGTGGCTTTATCACGAAAGCTTCAGGAAAATGCAGTGCTCTATATATATCTGCTGCTGAGGCTAAAACACCATTTGATTTTCACCCTACAATGAACAAGGCACACAAACGAGAGTGATACTTGTTAACTATTTTCAGCTCTTCAGATGATAATTATTCTAGTTTTTAGTTTTATATCCCTTATATCCCCTTTATATCCCAGAAATTCTTGCCCGTCAACAGTCATGCTCAACTACTGACTTGTTTAAGCTGTTTTGAATTCTCTTTCCAAGCAGGTGGCAGGTGTTTCATTTTTGACTGAATTTGGAAGGCCTCCAATAAACTGGCCAAAGCATTGTACTTCCCCACCATTTATTACTGACAGCACATTATGTTAGGATCTTGGATGAACAATAATAAAATAAACAGCATAGGCCAAACTAAATATTATGTCTGTTTTAAGCAAACCTGAATGAAAGCACAGTGGTTGTTTGGAAAGGAAGGTCAGCGGTAAATTTGATCATGTGTTCACTTTAGTGTTTGTCTAAAGAAGTAATTGTGCTCTAATTAAAAATAAGCACATGTATAACAGTGTTACAGTCTATGTGTATATTTGCTATCTCTACAGTAAGTTATTTTTTTAGTACCTCATTAACCTCTCAACACTAATTTCTGAAATATGAAAAGTCATGCTTACAGAAGATAGATGGTATATGCACAAGATTGTAATCACTACATAAATACACTCAGTTGTTCCAGACCTAAGTCATTATCATTTATTCATTCATATTCAGTTATGTTTAGCAGGTAGTCACAGACAGTAATTGTGTCACTGTTCTAAACAGATGTGAAATATGAGTCCAGAACACAGCTCATATTTATCAGGATAAGTACTGCATGAAGAATATTCTGCTTTCTGGTTTCATCTTTCTTTCACCTTTTATTCCGTCACCTTCATCATGTCTTTATAGATATAATCTATCTATGTGGATATTTACCTAACAAACTTGTTACTATTTACAAATGACTGTAAACAGCCACAGTAACATGATAACGCAATAAGCCACATAAGCTGAAGTTTACAGTGATATTAGAAGAGCTAAGGGCTGTTGTTAGGCACGGCATGGAGCAAATATAAAATAGTTACTACATATACCTGGCAACATATCAAATTATAATTATTCCGCCAAACAACTGAGTTTTTCAGCAAGGTTTAGCAGAATGGTTGCCAGGCAAAACACAGATGTATGAAACACAAAGTTGTAGTTCGTTCAGTCTGATAGTTTCAAACATATTCTGATATAATTACATCATCATTCACATGGTGAAGCTGATTGGTTTCTTTTCCCATCAGCAGACAATGAGCTTGTTGATTCGCATTCAAATACTTGGCTAGTGCTTGCTGTAGGAGCGTCAGAAACCCTCCACTTCCCCAGCTCCACCTGTATAGGCCTGCTACTGGGTGATCACATGTTTATTAAACTCAGATATCTCATATTTCATCTCAAGCGCTTTACTGAAACTGTACACTAACTTTTGAAATAAAATAAAAAAGTTGGGGGGGGAAGGTTGTGGTGGAAATGACTCACTAACCAAGAAACACAAATAATTGATATGCATTATTTTCACACAATAAATCATTATTATTTATTATTTATAATTCTTATTTATGACAGCTTTACTATTTTCATATATCTTTGTTTAAATTATAACCTTTTTTTAAAATAATGTATATTGAATTATCGTAGTTTAAGACCACAGGTCTGGGTCTGAAACAAAGGAATTTTAATAAATGGGATTTATGTATTTATTGCTTTACCCTTGTTCCAGACGCAGGCCTCCATTCATTAAGTCAAATATAAATTATGGTACCATGTGCTTTATATGTAAACAAGTAGAAATCAGCCAGTTTTAAATTAACAACCATTCTAAAATGTTATTTATCCAATCTAATGTATTTTATGTGATGCATTCAAGTGTCGACCCTTTCTTTACAGGTCTTAATTTGATTATCTAATATTGCTTCACATTCCTCTTATGATAGTGACAGACTAGGAAGGCACTTGGGTCCACTTAAGCCGTATATCGATCAGACTTCAAGTAGAAATCCATCTAATGGCTTGAAACATGATCATACATAGAAAATACCAACTTAAGATATGTGAAACATTGCCAAAAGCAGTTTTAGAGGATGAAAAGAGAAGACGAAGATTTCAACTGAAGGTGATAAATAGTCATGTTAATGGTGCAGATCAGAGGGATCTCAAGTCATCAACCCCATTACATTACCAGTGCAAGGCTAACTCTCCCTACCAGGCATACAAAATGATTAAGTAATTTTGTCCATAGAAGGAATTCACCTTCAAGCAAACCGAAAAATCAACAAAAAAAAAACAGATTTCTCTTCTAGCTCTATGGTTGTGCCGAGACTTAAGAAGGTTGCTTCTGCAGTTACTTTAAAGAACAGGGTGGTGAACTCATCTGGAAATGATTAATTAAACTTGCAAAGCATGGGGGAATAGCATAGATAAAAGCTCTTTTGTACAATCAGGAACAGAATGAGTTTAACGAGGAGCTTTACACAGATTGGACCTTTCTCCTCCATTGAGTTAATTATCCAATCAAATGAAGACGCCATCTACCACTTTCTTATACTGTTTTTCACCTTTTTTTAACTTGCATGAAAATGAATGAGCAACTGGTTACCAGTAATTTAATAGACTTAATTGCTATCTTTGTTTCTATTTAAAGTGAAAGCATAACTGAAACGGAGTAGATTCAGTGGCACCAGGTGAATTTTTGGCATGGCATAAATTATCCAGAGCCCTCAAGCATTGTTTCCCAGTCCTGCTCCTGGAGTTCACCCAACACTGCAGATTTTCTATGGCTCCCTAATCAAACACACCTGCTTCAACTCATTGACTCGTTAGCAGAGACACAAAGAGCAGAAATGGACTGGAAAACTGTCTCCGAGCAACACAGTAGTGGTGTTTGTACATGAATTAGTGGGCTTGAACAAATTGGTTGAGTGAATGATTTAGTGACCCACTGTTTTAGTTATTTAAATGATATTGTGTTATACAAATCTGTAGCAATGGGAGAAGCAAAGCTTCTTGAAGCTCTGAATCAATAAGTAATATGATTCACTGCTTCAAAAAATTCAGAACAGCTTGTTGCACCTACTCATAAAAACTGTGTAAGTGCTATGAAACCCAGCCCAAACTATGTTTAACTGTAATTAAACCAATGCATTTATTTCCATGAATGTAATCTATTAAAGGGGTCATATGATGCTGCTAAAAAGAACATTATTTGGTGTATTTGGAGAAATGGAATGTTTTTATGCAGTTTAAGGTTAAAAAAACACATTATTTTCCACATAATGTAGCCTACATTATTGTTTCTCCTCTATGCCCCGCCTTCTGAAACACATTGATTTTTACAAAGCTCATCGGTCTGAAAAGCGAGGTGTGCTCTGATTGGCCAGCTATCCAGTGAGTTGTGATAGGCCGAATACCTCAAGCGCATGACGGGAATGTTACGCTCCTTAATATATTGTTGTGCCCTGGCCAGCTGGAGCAACGAGACATAAACATAAAACCCTTTATAAACATGATATAAACATGATTTCTAGTTGTGTCCTCTTTTGGAAGGCCAAATAAAGTAGTTTCGCTTTCTAAATGAAACAGTGTCACACCGCGGCCTAGAGTGAGTGGAGTCCAGCTTCAGTGAGCAGAGAAGGGCCGGCTTGAGACGGGCCGGCTCCTTTTTACAAAGGAGCTTGAGGCTGCCAGATGTGATGACCCCGGGCTGGACTCCGCTTCATCCATGGTGAAAGCCGATCCAGCGATCCACAGTGCAAAGTTGATGTATTTCCTAAGAGACCAGCATGGATCAGTTCCAGGCATGATGAAGCAGATATCGTCCTCTTTTGGAAGGCCAAAACAAAGTAGTTTCGCTTTCACATTGAAACACAATGAGAATAAAAGGTACGCTTCCTTCCTTTGCGTGAACATCTGGGCGGCGTTATCCAAATCTTCCCACATAGTGATGTAGAGATGTGGGGCCGCGTTAGAACAAGACGTTTTAGGGGGTGTGGACGAGTCTTAACTTTTATAAAGAATATCTCTTTGGATTTGAGACTTTAATCTTTGCAACTTTAAAGATCTTCTTTTTGCACCAAGAGCTTTTTACACTCCAAAGAGAAGGGAAAAATTGAAATAGCATCATATGACCCCTTTAAATATAATTTACAAATAATTAAATCCATTCAATATGAACGTTCTGTTAAACTTTGTGTTCTATTAATATTTAGAGTTTGCTTTGTGTGTTAACAGCAGTGGGAAGCAATTAAGTATCATTATCCTTTTTGTATTATACATGCATTACAATTCATTAAATTCATTAAAAATGATCCTACATTGCAAAACTGAACAAAAAAAAAAGACTCGTTCGTGGATCAGACCAAAGCCATCTTCCGGCGAGCTGTTATAATGTAACAAAGCCTCGTTTGCTTAAATCACGTTCCTTGGCGAGTCTGATACAAGCTCCAAGCTACTGATTCAAAGCAAAAGTTCAGCAAATGCTTCGAAGCTTCGTGAAGCAGTGTTTCTGTCACTACGAATCTGACAACAATGCACAAACACGGACGGATAAGTGGAGTGAGAAGGGTTAAGTTTTAGCCATAATTCCACCCCCCCCCCCCCCCCCCCCCCAAAAAAAAATAAAAAATATATATATTCGAATATTTATTTCTGAGTAAATCCTTAACTATATCAAAATTCACAGTATTATCCAACTAAATAACTTATTATCTTAAATAATGATAAAACTATAACAACATGAAGTAAATATGAGTCGTCATTTAAAATAGCTAACGTGTGAACCTATTGAATTTACCGAATGATGGTTCCACTCATAGTGTCTGTCTTCCACTACCCTCTCTCTCTCTCTCTCTCTCTCTCTCTCTCTCTCTCTCTCTTCTCTCTCTGGTGTCCCATCCTCTGTCACTAAAATAATCGAGCGGGATATTCTTCTGTTTCACATCTGTCTACAAGCAGACAGTAAAGAAGAGCGCGCTTGAACAAGGATCCCTCAACATTCGATTATTTAATTATCAAAACAGACAACCTGAACATCATGCAGGTAAGATAACGGAGATGAATGCAAAGAAAATATTTTAATCTAGGCTGTTTATAATCCATTATTTGACCTCGAACAAAAAAAATAATAATAATAATAAAATATATAAAAAAAATAAAGTTCTTTTAAGGATCATAGACAGAAATAGCGCGTTCTGATAAACGATAAACTGATTCTGAAATGTAAAGAACCTGATCTACTGTATTTTTATCTTTCTGTGCCTTTCACTTAGAAGTGTTTAGAAACTTATATCCAGTCCTCGTGTTCTCAGATATACAGTTCTGTGCGTTCGGGAATGGTTACAGATTTGGATGTATACCATTAATTAATTAATTATGAATTAAAAATGCACAGTACATAAAGTTTAACACACATGATTTAAACTTTGAGCATTGTGCATATTTCATTCTCTCTCTGATTTTTCTACTCGCAAATGTTGGTTACATCACTGGTAAACAGAGATAAAATTAGTTGAAAAGCCTATTTAACTTTCTTTTAACTTGCTTTCTAACATATTCCGTCACACTTTCTAAACATTTCTGAAGGCTGGTTATCCATACAACAAAGTGGAATCAAAAGTGTGTGTGTGTGTGTGTGAGAGAGAGAGAGAGAGAGAGAGAGAGAGAGATTTAAAGTGTATTAAATTGTCTTGAGAGGAGCCCTAAGCCATTTTCATCTACAAAGTTTGTTGGATGGTGACTTTTATAACCAGTAATCTGATTATTATGTAACACTGTGCCTTCTTTAGACTACTTTAGAACAGCCTGTGTCAGGAATTTGATATCATGCCCTTCATGTCCTTTGGCTAACGTAACATAAGAGGTTTTGGAGGAAATGGGGAAAAGGGCCAGAAATAAATATTTCGATATCTGTACCAGATTACTAATGGTATTTCTTTTAGTTTCTTAGCCCAGTCTACATCAAAATGAGACAACTGTAAGGGAATTTTGGGAAATGTTATCCACATTTTCTTTAAATATTTTACATTGCAACATTGCATATCCCCATCACACTGGTAATATATTTATAGTTGCATACACAAATACTCTCTTAGCCACTTAAACATGGATAAAAATATTGTCTTGCCAGACAAGAAAACAATATAGACACACATGACCTATGACAGCAGCACTTATATAATCATTGGAGAAGGAACAATGTGTTCATATGTAAGTTTCTTGAGTCTGTCATTTTCGAAATGGAAATGAATAGCCCTGATTTAAAGCAAACCCTCCTCTGAAGAATTAATTATCTTAGAACACCCAGTCACCAGTATTTGATGAGTAAGCAGGAATATTTTCTTCTCTTGGTGTGGAATGATGTGTCAAAATGAGAAACCCAGAGACTGTTTAGAGTTTGAAATCATTTTGTACTGTTGTTTTTAAAAATCCAGCTGTACTGCACAAAAAAAATATTTTGGAAAATGAGCCAGTTTTGTGTTTCTCATGTTTCTATTTTGACCTTTAGCCAGTTATTTAAAGCAAGTATTATATTGCTGGAATATCAAATGAGACACTTGCATGACATAAGTAGTATACCATTTGCTAATCTTGGCCAACTCCATGTATCCGTGTATATTTGATCATTATACTTAACAGACAATGAAAGAGGAGGAAGGAAACTGGGTTCTTCTTTGGTTTCTGAAAAACTGAAATGCAGCTTACACTGGTGGGCCTCTGCTTCTGAATTAATGTAATGTTGCCTCTCTACGCTTGCAGACTGATTTAGAATTCAAACACAACATAACTCTAAGTAGTATTTAATAATTCAGTGAACATTCTGTTAAATTCTAAATAGGAAAATGTCTTACTCTCTGGTCTCTGAGAATCTGTCACAAGAAACGCCCAAAGTATACAGCCCAAAGGCAACATCATTGGGCGGGCAGAGAACAAGAAGACTGATTGTCTGTCACTGTTGGGATTTAGTGTACGAACATTTGCACATTTTCAAAGTGTCAGAAATCAAGTTCTCAGCATTGAGGACCCCAGACCTTAACCATGATTCCAAACTAGCATGTGAATACATATGTGGACTAATTTGCTAAACGTTTATTTGTTAAAACAGCCAAGGTCACATACAGTATACACAGAAGATTTAGGAACACCTGGAGAACCAACACCAGAAGACCATATGATTTTTGTCACAACAGCTGAAGTAAAAAGGACTCTGTAGAGACTTAAGGCCACTGACCTAGATCACATCCCCTGCTGGATGCTGAAAGGATGCTCGACCATCTTTAACATCTTACTATGAAAGGGGGGGAAGTTGGGGAAGTAGGGGGGAAGTCATGGCCTAATGGTTAGGGAGTCAGACTTGTAACCCAAAGGTTGTGGGTTCGAGGCTCGTACAGGCAGGGAATGAATGTACAGTGTTCTCTCCCACCTTCAATACTATGACTGATGTGCCCTTGAGCAAGGCACTGAACCCCCAACTGCTCTCCGGATGCAAAAATAGCTACCCACTGCTCCACGTGTGTGTTCATGGTGTGTGTGTGTGTGTGTGTGTGTGCACTTTGGATGGGAGAAATGCAGAGCACTAATTCTGAGTATGGGTCACCATACTTGGCCACATGTCACTTCACCTTACTAGCTGAGTATGTTTCAAAACTGCCACCATTATCCATATGCCAAAGAAATCATCAATAACCTGCCTTAACGTCTGCCACTCAGTAGCACCCTTTGAGAAATGCTTTGAGCTGCTGGTCATGACTTACACAAAAACCATCAACCCACCCACACTGGACCACTTACAGTTTGCTTACAGACCCAACCATGTCATATGTCTTCCTGGCCCTCTCACACTTGCAGAACAAAGGTTCACTGACTTGAGTTCAGCTTTCAACTCCATTATACCAACATACTCTGCAACTGGATCATGGACATATTTACTGACATATCTCAAGCAGTAGGGGTCTATAAAAATAGATTGCACTCTTTCACTCTAAACACTGGTGCCCCTCAGGGCTGTGTTCTTCTCAGCCACTTAATGTTTATGTTATTACTCAGGGCTGTGTTGCCCAGCATCAGAACAACCACATCATAAAGTTTGCTGGTGACACAACAGTGGTGGGCACACAAAACAACATGACAGTGTACAAAGAGAATGTGAGAGACCTTAAGGTGTTGGTGCAGTGACACAGTCTCTTGACTCACAATAATCCATCTCCATCTCCTCATACACATCAATAATGAGTACGTTTAAATGGACAACAATATTCATATTTTAATATGGTTAAGAAAATTCTCTGATTAAGGCCATGCCCACAGGTACACAGTTTTTTTATAAAATACGTTTTTCCTTCTTCAGTTTAAAAAAAATCCCTATCTACATGAAAACGCAAATGCATGCTATGATGCACTGTCAAGAGCATGCCAAACCAACAGGTGGCAATATTATCTCAACCCTAAAGCCAAATTTGGCCAATCAGAAGCCTGAAAAAGTTTCCAGTAGACAGAGATAACAGCGCATACTCTGACATCACAAGCCAAACTTTTTCTAAAATCTTGACCTTGGCAGGTCTTTTAAAATATGTTTGGTTTCAGTGACCTGGTGCTGCGTTTGCGTGTCGACAAATGGCCAAACTGCATAAAAATTTCATGAAAACGTTCATGTGGACAGGGCATAAGAATCTACCATGTAAATTGAGATTTTTGATTACCTTAATCTGGCTAGTCATTCTCGAAGTAAACACAAACAAGACATGAAGTATTCCTATTTTAGTCGCATTATTGAAGTGCAGTATAGACATGTAGACACCTTAATCACAGTTTTAAGGTCGTGTAGGACTTTTCGACGCAATTTTGTGAAAGGATACACACAAGACAGTGGTCAACCATTAGACGGCAAACATAAGACCATGGTTTCAACAACGCCATCATCTGTATGCATGTATGTGTAGCATGACAAATATTTAATTGCACTTGAAGCTTTCAGTAAATTAAAAATATCAAGTATGAATTGTGTGCGCTCAAAAAGACAATGAGTTCATATGTTCGTTAAGCAAAAGGGAGAAGATTTTAGTCCAACAAGTCACAAAAAGTCTCTCAGAAATGTAGTTTTTATTTTCCATATTCAAAAGTGAAAAGATAGTGTTTGATTTCTGACCTTTATTGATCGGATTGAAAAAAAAAAATTCAGTGTGCGACTTAATTAAAAATGAAACACCCAAAAACGCAAATGGCATCATAACGAAGATGAACTATATGTCGATATGGCGTCGCATGGGGACGTAATGACGTGTGCAATTAATCGATTTATGTATCATGTAAAATGGGAACATGAAAAGAACATTCTAAAAGCAATTAAACACCTAAATCATAACAATGTCTAATTTAGAATAAGGTAAATAATTAGATTACTGATGTCAATGTAAACGTAGTCAGTAATGGTGAACTTGGTTGGGCACCACTGCTCTAGGATGATTTCAGATAGTGTTGCTCTGAAGTCTGCTTACCTAGTGTCAGTCTTTAATCTGCTCAGTGCTTATCTAAAAAATTAGCACTGGTCTGAAGTCTGCTCAGCTGTTGCTCTATCATTGGTTCAGATAGTGCTGCTCTAGAATAATTTCAGATAAGTATTGCTCTCAAGTCTACTCAGCTAGTGGTGCTCTATAATCTGTTCAGATAGTGCTGCTCTAGAATAATTTCAGATAGTGTTGCTCTTACGTTTACTCAACTAGTGTCGTTCTATAATATGTTCAGTTAGTGCTGCTGTAGAATAATTTCAGATAATGTTGCTCTGAGGTCTACTCAACTAGTGTCACGATAATCTGTTCAGATAGTTCTGCTCTAGAATCATTTCAGATAGTGTTGCTCTGAAGTCTGCTCACCTAGTGTCAATCTTTAATCTGCTCAGATAGTGCTGCTCTAGAATCATTTTGGTTAGCCCTGCTCTGAATTCTGCTAAACTAGTGTCACTCTATAATCTGCTCAGATAGGGCTGCTCTAGAATAATTTCAGATAGTGTTGCTCTGAAGTCTGCTCACCTAGTGTCACTCTTTAATCTGCTCTGATAGTGCTGCTCTATAATATTTTCAGTTAGCACTGCTTTGAAGTCTGCTCAGCTAGTGCCGCTCTATTATCGGTTCGGATAGTGCTGCTCTAGAATAATTTTGGTTAGCACTGATCTGAAGTCTGCTCAGCTAGTGTCACTCAACTTGTGCTGGTTCTCAAGCCTGCTCAAGTAGTACTAGACTTGTTTCTACTCTGGTACCACTTTGACCACTGTGTATGAAATGTGCTATATAAATAAACCTGTCTTTCCATGGTCAGGTGCTCTAGTCGATGTATTGAAAGTTCACTCTGGTGGGGGGTCAAGACAAAGATTATGAAGTTGTTGCAAGAAAGTTAACAATAAATCTGCAACATTTATACGCTAGAATCACCATTATTCTCACCAAATCCACTTATATATCATGCTGCTCCGTTTTCTCTTCTTCCAGTGCAGTGACGCAGCTACCCTGGTGTTCCTGCGGGGAAATCAAGGACTGTTTGTGTTGAAGGTGCCATATGTGGTTGGTTGGGACATGTTGAGTAGTCACTGTGGTCAAGCAAGAGATTAATTGGAGCCTGCTATGTTGACATTGCTTAGCATACAAGATACACTCGGCTGACTCACAATAGTCATGTCAATAATGCAGCAGGTGCCAAGGTCTGTAGGTGACAATGTGACAGTCCAGCACAAATACACAAATGCCCACATGATACTGTGCATTGTTATCAACCAAATCACACTAAAACACAAAAAAATACAGTGAGAAAAGAAACAGTCATGCCCTCTGCAATTAATTTGCTAGCGTGATTATGTAACACTCCCCACTGCTTGTCAGGGCAGATGTGTAGTGAAGCAAATTAGTGCTTGTAGATATTTACAACTCTTAAGTGCTTAAATTCTGTGTATGTTTGGAGAATTAAAAATGTGCTTTATAGTTCTTTCAGTGAGTAATACAAATTCTCTTTCATGGCAATATTTAACACTTGCCGTCCCTCAAAAATTATGCTGGCCCCTGATGTTTTATTGATGCTGTTTTTAAGGAGGTTGAATAATTTAGCGATGCTCTGAATGTTCAGAGCAAAGCTTACTGTCTTTTCATATTCAAATAAGAACAAGAAAAAAGCGAAGGCTCTCACAGGATTCCTCACACCATTCAAGATGAACAATACTTCGCACACGCAAGCGAATTCTCACAGATGTGTGCATTTCCATGAGGACAAGCACATTTTTGAAGACACGTTTAATATTTTTCTTTAAACCTGCAATTCCATAGACAATTTCCTCACTCTTACTTTTATATTTTTGCTCTGTATCACTTTCAGCATGTCTCTCTTACTCATCTTTGATGTGTTTGTCATTTCTGTTGCTGATGGTGGAACTGTCTGTGGGTGGCTGGGGAGCGTGGTAACAACGCCATCAGTTTAACCAATTAAAAATTAACTACAGGGGTAAAATCCCATCCTGATGTGATAATGAAAGTTGTAGGAATCTGGTTCATAATTTGATTCATGGTAAATCATAGGTTTTATCAGAATCACCAGCTTCTCCTTAATTTGATATGTATCTACATAACATATCTGAGAAGACAGTGATGGTTTTTAATAGCAGCACATTTTCTGTGTGACCACCTTGACTTGCTTTTAAGATCTAGGCTCTTTTAATGTGTTTTCTCATTGTCTTTGTCCTCCAGGCAGATAAACAGAAGGGCGTCGATGGAGGTCTGCTGCCTGATGCCAACGGTCGGGATGGAGACCCCAGCGGGCAGAAGGAGAGCGACGGGAAGTGGCAGAAGCCGCGGATCTCCCGCAAGTCCCTCATGAAATGCTGTCTGGTCAAATGGATCATCGCCAGTGCGGCGCCCCAAGGCTCAAGTAAAAACTCAGAAAACGTTTCGAACGCTATGTGCTAGCCATGATCCAGATGGAGGAGTGGAGGGAACAAATTAGAGAGGAGAGGTTTAAATAGCATTCATAAAACTGTATATAGTCCTTTTTAGAAATATACGGTATGGTACTTGCTTCTGCTATAATTTTTTAACAGACATGACCACAGGTAAAATGGCTTTGTGGTTCCATTTATGTGCACTGAGCTCATATATAACATTATTCAAATCAAGAAATGGCTTGAAAGTAGCATATGCTCCACTGCAGGTTTTCCATTTTACGCTTCCTATTCAGTTGTGAACAAAATGCCGCTCCAAGCGACCCTGAAATGTGAAAAAACACACTCCTTGCTCCATTCAGTATCCCACAATTCCACACTAGCTTCTGGTTGTGCTGTTAACACAAGCAAGCGATACAAACCGTGAAATGTCCCCCAGCTGCTTCATTCTATATCAGCAGTCTTGGACCAGTCGTATTACATTAAATACACTCACTGGCCACTTTATTAGGTACACCTTGCTAGTACCACGTGGGACCCACTTTTGCCTTCAGAACTGCCTTAATTCTTCATGGCATAGATTCCACAAGGTGTTCGAAACATTCCTCAGAGATTTTGGTCCATATTGACATGATAGCTGATAACTTAGGTTTTGCTGCACATCCATGATGTGAATCTCCCATTCCACCACATCCCAAAGCTGCTATTGGTTTGAGATTTAAGTAAAGTGAACTCATTGTCATGTTCAAGAAACCAGTCTGAGATGATTTGAGCTTTGTAACATGGTGCATTATCCTGCTGGATGTTGCCATCAGAAGATGGGTACACAGTAGTCATAAAGGGATGGACATGGTCAGCAACAATCCTCAGGTAGGCTGTGGCATTTAAACAATGCTCAATTGGTAATAAGGTGTGCAAAGTGTGCCAAGAAAATATCTCCCACAGCATTTCACCACCACCACCAGCCTGAACCGCTGAGACAAGGCAGTTCTTTTCGCCAAATTCTGAACCTCCCATCTGAATGTTGCAGCAGAAATCACATAACTCCCGCTCACCGGATATTTTCTCTTTTTATTCTTTGTAAATCCTAAAGATGGTTGTGCTTGAAAATCCCAGTAGATCAGCAGTTTTTGAAATACTCAGACCAGCCCGTCTGGCACCAAAAACCATTCCACATTTGAAATCACTTAAATCCCCTTTCTTCCCCATTCTGATGCTCGGTTGAACTTCTGCAAGTCGCTTCTCCACATCTAGATGCCTAAATGCATTGAGTTGCTGCCATGTGATTGGCTGATTAGCAATTTGTTTTACCAAGCAATTCAACAGGTTAACCTAATAAAGTGGCCAGTGACTGTATACAGTAAACTGTTTATGAATTTGATTGGTTGAGCAGCATTCCAAGAGAGCTGATATAAGAGTATAACACGGTTTTGCACTCGTTTTTTATTTATTTATTTATTTATTTATTTATTTTGTTTAAAAAAATACTGTCATTAGTGGTGGGGATTTTTTTAAGTCATGCAATGATTTCAATGATTGACAAAATGTTATAAAATTTGCACACATCACGCATTATTTTGTTTTCTTTTCTGAAAATAAATATCATTACATTAATCACAAGTAATTCCATTTATTTTAGTATTCATTTTATAGGTTTAATAAATTCAATGCAGAAACTGTTTCTGTTTCAGTATATTTTAAAATGTAGTTCATGGCAAAGCAAAATGTTCAGCATATCCTGGTCTTCAGTGTCACATGATCCTTCAGAAATCATTCTAATATTGGTTTGCTACTTAAGACATATTTACTATTATTATCAATGTTTAAAAATGCTTTTTATTTGTTTAATGCATGCTTGCTGAAAAAATTGTGGATTTTGAGTATACCTAAAACTATATATACCACATTCTGTGTATATCTAACATACAGTACTGCTTCTGTTCAGCATCACTGCTTTACCAGACACTCTGAGGTCAAGTTTTCCTCTTCTTACAGCATTGTTCTTTCACTTCTCATCTATTTTTGCTTTCAGTCCTCTTTCACTGCTCCTCCCCCTTCTGCCCCTCTCCCAATTATATTCCAGTGTTGTAGTTAATTATCTTTCTGTAACAAAAAATATGTTTTAGTCCGTGTTATATGCAGTGCTTGTGCTGTATTAAATATGTAACCTGTGTTAAACTGCTCAGAGAGTGTGTGAGCTGCAACATCCATGGTAAATAATTGGCAAAGCACCTTTGTACATGTGTGTAGACAGTAGCGTTTGTGTGTGTGTGTGTGTGTGTGTGTGTGTGTGTGTGTGTGTGTGTGTGTGTGTGTGTGTGTGTGTGTGTGTGTGTGTCATACATCTGTAAGGCTGAGACCCCAGTTCACTTATATCCCTTCAGTCCAATAGCATTTCTTGTAGCCTGTTACAGTGTCATCTAGTTTCTTTTTCTATATTCAAACAAGCCTTTGACCCTTGCCTGGTCACTTTGCCCAAAAATCGTCAGATGTCTTTATGTGCTTTTAAAATAGGGAAATTTACATTAGGACAAATTACATTTCTTGTTGATTTTTTAGAGGCTCCCTGGACCAGTGACCAAAATAGCATGCTGCTGAATCAGGTGCAACATATGATACTGTTTCACCTCTTGAAACAAACCATCTGGGACTCCAGACAGCCTCAGAAAATAAAATGAACTGTGACTGGAGGTTGTTAAAATCAGGTTGTTTTCAAATTACTTTCTCATTACTTAAGCCTCTAAACACTTTTTTAAATGCTTTTTGTGAGCCCAGCATTTAGTACGGCACAAGAATACGAGCAGTGAGGAGCTCTGCTTCCCATTTGATGTAATCCACTAAATCCAATCAATTAAATAAGCACAATTATTTTCCATTTAAATACTATGACATGGATAATTAAAAATCTACTTAATTTAATTAGCGGTTGAACCTAGAGGCTACACTACTCCATCATTTGAACAATTCATTCTGATTGGTTAGTTTTTACTCAAGAAAGGCATACTCTGTACCACACTAAGCAGATCACTACCTGATTATAAGAGACATAAGAGAGTTTGTTTGAAGAATGCAAAGACATGAAGTTGAGATAGCAGAGGTTGCAGAAATTCAGAATAGATCAGAGGAAGAAACCAGGACAGACTCCCAAGTAGTCAAAGTCCAGCTGAACTCCCTCTGTACTCTGTAGTGTGAGCCCAACAGATGGCAGTGTGCCTTTGAAGATGGCAAATATGGAGAGCTTTCAGGACTACAGTTACCTTAGGCTGTGGGCGTAGAGAAATGCCAAATAAACTAGTGTAACGTATTTTGTAACAAGTAAAAATTCAACAGCTTTGCATGATCATGTAAGGAGTTCAACAAAATTATTAAAGGTCATATACCCTACCAGGTTTGTCGTCACAATAGAATTATTTTATTTATGTATAATGTCACAAAAGATTTCTGTTTCTATAGAATGTTGTTCTTTTCAACTTTCTATTCATCAGTAAATCCTTGCGGGGGCCGGGGTCGGGGGGGGGGGATGTCACAGTTTCCACAAAAATATTAACATTGATAACAAAAAGAAATGTTCCTGGAGCATCAAATCAGAAGCTAGTTTCTGAGGATCATGTGACACTGAAAACTGGAGTAATGATGCTGAAAATCCAGCTTTGCATAACACATATTGCATTTCAAAATGTATTCATACAGAAAACAGTTATTATAAATTGTAATTTCACAATAATACTTTATATTTCACAATATTGTTGTCAAACTGCAAAACAATAACTGTGTGTGTGCCTTATATTTCTAATATTTCAAGTTTCCTAGTTATCCCTCAGCAGTGAGACTTGTGTAGGTGCAACGGTCCGTGATGTAATATGCTGACATTTCTTCTTGAACATAGGAAATGTGATTTATTACTGCAATACAGCTTGACAGCCACAGAGAAATGCTGACAATAATTATCGGATAACTGTAGAATTCATGAAGTAATCTCACTGTTCCTGTTGAGATGGTTTTCCTTATTAACTACTATCCGATTCTGTACTGCTTTGGCTTTATCCGAGTCAGATTAATATGTATGTAGTTCTCACATTTACATTTCACCTAAATCCTGGCTTACTTTTCAGGGTGTGTAAATAATTACAAGCAAAGTAAGAGCCCAAGACATCTATTAGTAATCCCTCATGTTTGATGTATCATACTCATAGACTATAATGCTGTTTCAGCAACAAGGCCATTAAATTAAGAGCTGCGCTGAGTTTTAATCACTTATATGGAGACACTCTCCTGAGATAATAGTCACCCTCATGCTTACTATAAAGTCTGTAATGCATGGCCTATAAAAAGCATGCACAGCAGTATTTAAATTACATAAAATGAACTCTTCATGGTTGAACGTTATACTACCTTTCAAACTTTTGGGGTGTCAGTATTTATTTCTATGTATCACAATTTCCACAAAAGATATTAAGCAGCGCAACTGTGATAACAAAAATGTGCCAAATCAGCATATTAGAATGATTTCTGAAGGATCATGTGACACTGAAGACTGGAGGAATGATGTTGATGTTAAAATATATATAATATTTTACAATATCACTATTTTTTGGTTTATTTTTGTTCAAATGAATGCAGCTTTGACCATAAGAGACTTTCTAAAACCACAAAAGTTAGTCTGAAATTTGGCCTGCTTTTAGTGTCACACAACTGATAGCTTTCCTCCTTGTGCTTATCTTGCATATTTGTCAAAGAATTCTTGTTTGCTTTGTAACTTCATGCAGACAGAGACTTAAGAGCAAGTTCAGAGAGTTTTAAAGTTAGTTTCTGGCAGGCCCCGTCCTCTCCTCGTGTATTGATTTCCCCCCGATTCTCTGATGCCTGAGCCCGGTTTAAACTCATGCATTAATAAATGCAAACTCATCAGCAGTCATCTTTCCTCTCCCACACTCAGGCCTTTGATGGGTAAAGTTTTTCATGTTATCAGTGATTAGTATATCTTCCTTCAAAATTCTGATGCACTGTTCTCATTTGAATATAAACTAGGGCTTCCAATTGATTCAGATTAATTGCATTATATGCATTAATTCATTGAATTACTCAAAAATCATAGGGGGCTTTAGAGACAAAAAAAAAATTTTTTTTTTTCATATAGTGGGTTTTTGCATCTCACTGCATATATGCCACTTTTCTAAGAAGCTGCATCAACTTCACAGCATTCAGAGTTCACTCTGCTCCTCAGTTTAAATGGGCACAAAGCTTTTGGTTTCATGTATCTAGACAGCTGATGAGAAAAGAGAGCAGGAAAGCATAGTTAAGTATTGCACATTATTTTTACATAGGAAAGAGCCATAAAATAGTCATAATGTCCTTCCGCTAATGCATCAACACTTAAGAGCATGTTTGTTAGTGAAGCAGACCTACAGTAGGCAGTAATGTCATGATTCTTTATGGATGTTTTAATACGTATTGTACAGTAGATGCTGAGGATAGACATTATTAGGCAAGTTTAATCTTAAATGGTCTAGCCAGTCACCAATAGTCTGATGATTGTGACGTGCAGGTTCATATTAAATGATTTTATTGCACAAATGATTTATGAACATAGCATATTTGATTTATCTGCTCTCTATTTATTTATTTTTATTTATTTTTTTATGCATTAAAGTAGTTTATTTTTTAAACTGTACTGTTTACTTTCTATAAATGTAATGCTTCTTATATTTTTTAAATATTTTATTTGCTTTAGATGTCTCAACTTCATAACAACTTTATTTAAGCCATGTACTTGACTCTGAATATTGATTCTGTGGTCAGATATTCTTGTTTAATGACAACTAAATGCTTGGTTTCTTACTAAAATTGCTTCAGGCAAGTTTTCCTATGTATCTCATATTACTGCATGATCTTTTTCTCCTAACATAATAAAATAAGTTGAACTGAAATCAATATTTCATATCCCTTTATCACATTTCATTTATTTATCTGGCAAGTAGCCATGTAATAAGTGGGATAATGTACAGTAAGCCTGTCATTATAATGAAAGAAACCCCTTTTAGACTCCTTTTACAGAGATCCAAGACCCCTCTTGTACTGTATGTCCAGCTATATTAATAAAGTCTGTAGTTTTGTATCATGTAAGTAAATGAATGATGCACCCGTTCAACCGCATCTAAACATACATTATGGCTGGCTCATCATTGTGCATTATTGTTAAAGAGATGGAGAGGGAAGAGGGAGTGTCTGAGTCAGGACATCAGACTCTTTCGGTGCTCTATAAGGAATATAGGCTGAGGAGGACCACGACGCACCAGTCTGTGGAGACCAAAGCTGAAGGAGCTTTCCACATGCTTGATGTTGTTATAGAGATACATGGATGAGGATGTGAAGGAACTCTGAAGACTTTATCAAACTTGTTGCTGCTGAAACATTGATGAGATGAGTTGCTTTTCCTAAAACTGTCCATTTGAAGTCTAGCATGACCTCTTGACCTTTGTACGTTTTCTTTAAGGGATCGTATAGCTTATTAGAGCTCGTTGCAATGGCTATTCAGGGCATGGAGCTGTTTGCAGTTGCTGTAGTGATTCTTCTGTTTATAATGGTGCTCAAACAGTTTGGCATGACGGAGCCGCTGTCGTTGGACGGTAAGAACAACCGTATGGTTTTGATGTTGGCCCTAGATTAATGGAAAAAGGGTAAATGTGTAGTAGGAGCTGGTTATACCTGATCACAAAGGTTGCATAAATACTCAAAATACAGTAATAATGTGAGATGTTATTACACTTTTAAATAATTTTATGGTATTTGAATACATCTTTAAAAATATTTATTTCTGTGATTTTTAGCATCATTTCTCCAGTCTTCGGTGTCACATGATCGTTCAGAAATTATGCCAATATTCTGATTTCCTTTCATTTGTATAACCTTAATATTTTTAGCACTCTTTGATGAATAGAAAGATCAAAAGAATAGCATTTTCTGAAATGGAGGTGGATGACATGCAATTGTTGTACAATCCAACTAACGTGTTGTTTTTCCATTGCTTCCTCTAAATTCCTCTCTTATTTCTATAATCTCTAAATCCCTTCCCTTTTTATGTTCTCGTATGCCTCATAGATGGTGAGTAAATGTCAAATAGATCAGTGCTTCTCAGCTGGTGGGTTGCCAGGTATTATTAACGTTGTTGGAAGAAAAACAATGCTAAATGCAAAGGAACAAACTTATTTCAGCAAATTCGTTTGTCATTTGATAGAAGCCAAATTATGCATATTGCAGAATTACATAAGATTGCGTTACATGACCCAGTTCTCAGGAATTATGAACAAAATGATTGAAAATAAAGAAAACATAACAATAAATACAGGTTAATAACTCAACTACTGTTATTTGTGTTCAACAAAAGAGGAAAATAATTTTCTTATTCAGCCTGTGTCATGTTGTTTGGGCCTGTGCTGTTTAAATGGACTTTGTCAAACAGATGTGTGCTTAATTGTATTGGATGTGAACTTATAGTGTACTTCAGATCTTAAAAATATACTTTAAAAAACTGCTTGCACGTAACATAACATTAATAAAATAAAAGGCCTCTTCTGTATATTTAAAGATACTTTTTTTTTTTACTGTTTAAGTATGGTTTTAAAAAGAGTACTTTGTAATAATGTCAAATTAACCTTAAAGTACATTTTAATAATTTAATTATTGTTTAAAGACAGAATTTAATTGTTGTAGTCATCATTTGTCGTGCTTTGAAGATGAGCATACTATAGCACATGTTCTCGTTTCTAATTTTATCTGTAGTGTGTTATTTGTTATTAAGTTAATAAATCATTATATCATTACAAATATATTTAACGTTTCAATAGAATTACATTAAAGTATAATTTAGTTTACTACAAATGCTTGTCAGTACATTCAGCATTACATTTCTAAAACACTAGAAGTAATTATGAAATTTATTTTCTTACTCGGTTGTGTCAAAAAGCATAAAAAATTTCAATCAATTGCATTTGCATTAACATCTAACATGCAATTAAATGTCCGAAAGCATTACATTCAAGTAAGCGTAGTTCTTTTTTACAAGGGTGACAGATTTTTCATTTTAAGGAAATTTTTGTATGTTAACCAATTTTGGGTTCTTGATATGGGGTCACCACTTGACGTCCAATTAAAATTTTGGGCCCTGAAGCGAAACCAGTTGAGAATCACTGATATCGATCTGTCCTGGTCTCCCGTTCCGGCCCATCTATCTCCCCAACATCTGTTCTCCTGTGGTTTATTCAGTGTCTATTTTTGTCTTTCTCTTTCACCCCAAATATGTGGCTGTCCTTTCACTTGCACTCCATGCTTTATCTGTTTCCTTCTTTACTGTCCTGTCCTTAGCGCAGCACAACTGATGTCAGTCACTCTCCTCTCCTCTCCCCTTCTCTCCTCTCCTCTCCTCTCCTCTCCTCTCCACTCCTCATCTCCCTCTCCTCATCTCTCCTCCCCTCTCCTCGTCTCTCCTCTCCTCTCCACTCCTCATCTCTCCTCTCCTCTCCAATCCTCATCTCTCATCTCCTCATCTCTCCTCTCCTCTCCCCATCTCTCCTCTCCACTCCTTTACTCATCTCTCCTCTCCTGTCCTCTCCTCTCTTAATCTCTCCTCTCCACTCCTCATCTCTCCTCTCCTTTCCTCTCCTCATCTCTCCTCTCCTCTCCCATCTCTCCTCTCCTGTCCTCTCCTCTCCTAATCTCTCCTCTCCACTCCTCATCTCTCCTCTCCTTTCCTCTCCTCATCTCTCCTCTCCTCTCCCCATCTCTCCTCTCCTGTCCTCTCCTCTCCTAATCTCTCCTCTCCACTCCTCATCTCTCCTCTCCTTTCCTCTCCTCATCTCTCCTCTCCTCTCCCCATCTCTCCTCTCCTGTCCTCTCCTCTCCTAATCTCTCCTCTCCACTCCTCATCTCTCCTCTCCTTTCCTCATCTCTCCTCTCCACTCCTCATCTCTCCTCTCCTCTCTTCATCTCTCCTCTCCTCATCTCCTCTCCACTCCTCATCTCTCCTCTCCTCTCCTCATCTCTCCTCTCCTTTCCTCTCCTCATCTCTCCTCTCCTCTCCCCATCTCTCCTCTCCTGTCCTCTCCTCTCCTAATCTCTCCTCTCATCTCCTCTCCTCATCTCTCCTCTCCTCATCTCTCCTCTCCTCTCCCCATCTCTCCTCTCCTGTCCTCTCCTCTCCTAATCTCTCCTCTCCACTCCTCATCTCTCCTCTCCTTTCCTCATCTCTCCTCTCCACTCCTCATCTCTCCTCTCCTCTCCTCATCTCTCCTCTCCTTTCCACTCCTCATCTCTCCTCTCCTCTCTTCATCTCTCCTCTCCTCATCTCTCCTCTCTCCTCTCTCCTCTCCTCTCCACTCCTCTCCTCTCCTCTCCTCTCCTCTCCTCTCCTCATCTCTCCTCTCCTCTCCTCTCCTCTCCTCTTCTCTCCTCATCTCCCCTCTCCTCATCATCTCTCCTCTCATTTGTCCTCTCCTAATCTCTCCTCTCATCTCCTCATCTCTCTACTCCTCTTCTCTCCTCTCCTCATCTCTCCTCTCCTCTCCTCATCTCTCCTCTCCTCTCCTCTTCTCTCCTCATCTCCCCTCTCCTCATCATCTCTCCTCTCATCTGTCCTCTCCTAATCTCTCCTCTCATCTCCTCATCTCTCTACTCCTCTTCTCTCCTCTCCTCATCTCTCCTCTCCTCATCTTTCCTCTCCTCATCTCCCCTCTCCTCATCTCTCTACTCCTCTTCTCTCCTCATGCTCTCTCTCTGACAGACAGCGCTGACAGTGATCTGGAGTTGGCCATGGTGCGGCATCATCCGGAGGGCCTGGAGCAGCTCCAGGCTCAGACCAAGTTCACTAGGAAGGAGCTTCAGTCGCTCTACAGAGGCTTCAAAAACGTATGACTGCATAAGAAGTTTGAGATTATCACAAGTTAAAGTTTCCTTCTTATGTTAGATTAGGTTCTTAGGTTCATATTATGTTTCTCAATAGGAGTGTCCCAGCGGATTGGTGGATGAGGAGACGTTTAAATCGATCTATTCCCAGTTCTTCCCTCAAGGAGGTAGAGTGATTACCACATTTACAGCTCTTATTTGGTGGCGCTTGATTAGTGTGGATATAATCTTGGTTCAAGTACATTATGGTAGTGAGACGAGCCAGGCATCTTCAGGAGAATGTATGTCATTTTGCTGTACACTTGATGCCATAGAAGAACCTTCACTCAAAAAAATGAAATGTTGGGTTTAATTAAAAATATTATGTCAAATGGTTCCACGCAATTTGTTTAGGTAATCTCAACAAACAATCATTTAGTTAATTTTACAAAAGAAGTTTAAGTAAACTTAACTTAACAAACCTTAGTAGAGTCAACAAACAACGATTGGGTTAATTGTACATGAAAATTGTAATTAATGATGACAAAAAAATTGTATAATGCCACATCAGACACACCACCCCCATTAATTAGGATTTAATAAGTCCATAACACTGAATCAATCAATCAGAGAGCAGCTGCTCAATACAACTCTCATATACCTTATCTTAATTACAGTTCATCAAACAGATCACAAACATTTGAAATGCAATGTTGCATTTTGAACTATTTGTTGATCTGTTTTGTTCTAAAATATATCACAACAAGATTATTAAATCAAACTTGATTATTTATTACTCACGTACCTATCTAATGGTGCTACACTTCTGCAAGAGGATGACAGAACAACAATTACCCATAATACACTGCAAAATCCTCAGCCAATGAGATTCAAGTCTGTATTGGTTTTATTAATCTGTTACTTTTATGCAACAATGTTATGTTGGCTGAACAAATAATTTTTAAGTAAAGCTGACAATACACACTTTTTTTTGAATGAACTAGACTAAATTAAGTTCATATTGTTAAATTATTTTTTTAAGTAATCACAACATGAACGGATTAAGTAAAATTGGCAAAAGTCAAATTACATTTTTTTTAGTGTTTTTTGATTACCTATTTAACATCTGAAGAACAATTCTGTTTCATAAAAGGTTGTTTGTGGTGAAAGAGGGTTCTTCAGATTGTAAAAAGGTAAGAAAGAGATGGTTCTTTAAAGAACCTTTGACTGAATGGCTCTTTGTGGATCCAAAAATGGTTCTTATCATCACTGTGAAGAACCTTTTAAGCACCGCACCTTTATTTTGAAGAGTGTAATGGAATAACATTTATTACATGTACTAAATAAGTTTGTTGTTGTTGTTATTAATACATATAGATATTTTAATGAATTTTTATGCATTAATGCATTTATTTAATTTTATAATTAACACTAAAATTGTTTTACATGGTGTACATTTAAATGACTATAACATTACACATATATAATATTCTTTATATTATACATTACTTATTACTATGTTATTGATTTCATTTTATAAATTTATTTAAGACTTTATTACAAAATCTGTAAAAGTCATAATAAAGACAGAGCAAGTGTGTCCAATTTTTTGTCTGGTATAAGTTATAAAATCCAAATATTAAGCATCAAGTTAAGAATAATTAAAAATCATCTATTTTTTGCAGATGCAACCACATACGCACACTTCCTTTTCAATGCTTTTGACATGGACAGAAATGGCTCTATACGTTTTGAGGTAAGGAACATATATATATATATATATATATATATGCAAACCACTTGCAAAAAATTGTAATTTGAAAGGCTGCAGCTCCATGTTATATTACTACTGTATATTCAACTCAAATGTCTATATTCAAGTAAATCAGAAGATTAACAATGTTATCTACCATCTAGATTTTAATTATATCAGAGGAACAAAAAAAGAAGGTTAATTACTCCTGGTATTTTTACACCTCCATCACTGGGTTCATTATCAACAGAACATGAATGTTAGTCCAACAGACAATCATAAGTGAGAATATTACATTTAGTTTTGTTTTTTAATCAACCGTAGTATGGGTCTCATTCATGAAACACGAGCAGAACGAATTTTTGTGTAAATCGCGTGTAAAGTGGTTTTGGCGTAAATTTTCGGATTCATTAAAACGTTCCTATTTTCCAAATGTTAGTTGGTACGAAAGAAATCTACACCTGCTCCCAGCCACACGTAAATAGTGCGTTTAACTTCTGAATGTTTTGCTCATTAATACGGCTGCATTTTAATTCACCTTAATCGGTTACATATTTACACAGCATTTTGAAAAAAAATATTATATATATTAATTACATACGGTTTTTCTTTTAACTTTTATTATGAGAGCCAGTAATAGGATCTGTAATATGCTTCCAAACTTCCTTTTTTAGGACCTGATACGCCACTAGTATGCTTGAAAATTAAATGTGGCGTTTTGAATGAACTTCTGATAATAAAACTTCAATTTCTGCAGCTGAGAAATGTTTCTTTTTCAGTCGCTTTTGAGAAGACATGTTGAAATCCTTCGTTTGGTGTCATAATATGATGCTCACATATAGTTGTCAGTTGGATTTAATGGGCGTGATTTATGGTAATTGAGAGTGAGCGTGCACGCGCGTCCCATTTACGACTGATTGGAATTCATTAACACACACACACATTTCACTATCACATCTGACGTTTACGAAGTTTTTGTGAATCAGGAGAAGAGTTTTCGGGAAGTTCTCTTTACGCGCAAATCACTCAGATATTTACTCGTATATTTACGAATGTTTCATGAATGAGACCCTATGTGTGTATTTTGCAGGACTTTGTAATCGGCTTGTCTGTTCTGCTTCGAGGTTCTGTGACAGAGAAACTGAGGTGGGCCTTTAACCTGTATGATATTAATAAAGACGGCTACATCACCAAAGAGGTACTAAACAATAGTACAAAACAAACTGACATCATCTCAATATTACACCTGTTTGGCATTGTTACCACAATTAACATTCACTTTCTTCAGGAAATGCTGGCTATAATGAAGTCCATCTATGACATGATGGGTAGGTACACCTTTCCTTGTGTAAAAGACAACGCTGCATTTGAACACGTGGAGAAATTCTTCCAGGTAACAAACTTTTAACAATCCCATGGAAAGATATCAGCCAGCCATTATCACCACTAAACTCTATAAACACCTTTATTTCAGAAAATGGACCGAAACAGAGATGGTGTTGTAACCATAGATGAGTTCATAGAGACCTGTCAGAAGGTAGGCCTCACGTCGTAAGAAATCACACTTATCTGTATGTTTTGACATGAAAGAGTTTTCAGCTAATATGAAAATAAACTGTAACTCAAAACTTCCTCTCTAGTCCAAAAAGGAAGTTTATCAAAAACTAAGCTACAAAAACAACTAGTTCGGAAATACTTCAGAAATAGTTAACACGGGACCAGTGAAAATAATTATTTTATTTTATAACAGGATGGGAAAAGGGCATAAAATACTAAATTCTGAATAGTTTTAACACAAAAATCTGAACTAGCATTATACATAAGTGTATATATATATATATATATATATATATATATATATATATATATATATATATATATATATATATATATATATATATATATATATATATATATATATATATATATATATATATATATATATATATGATTTGACACCTTTAATATTGTTTTCATGCATCTGCAGTTCCTCTCTATTCATAATAATAAAAATATAATAATAATAATAATTATTATTATTATTATTATTATTATTATTATTATTATTATTATTATTATTATTATTACACAAAAGCATGACACTTGGTTTGATAAGTTATTATTATAATTTTCAAGCTACAAAAAAAATGGTTTTGAAATAAGAACAACAATAATTATCATAAGAACTTTTATTATTATTATTATTATTATCATTGTTATTATTTTACAAAAGCATGTCACTTGGTTTGATAGTTAAATACTATTATTATTATTATTATTATTATTATTTTTATTATTATTATCAAGCTACAAAACAACTATAAGTAATTATAATAAGAACTGTTATTATTATTATTATTATTATTATTATTATTATTATTATTATTATTATTATTAGACAAAACCATGCCACCTGGTTTGGTAGTCAAATATTATTATATCTTTGAATAATAGTTTGATATTATTTAATAAAATGTATTTAAAAATTATGCTACAATAACTTGAGTTTGAAATAACAACAATTATAATAATAGCTATTATTATTAATTTTTTATTATTATTATTTATTATTATCCAAAAGCATCCCACTTGGTTTTGCACTTGGATATCATTAGAATGTTTAATATTATTTAATGAAATGTATTAAACATCAGGGTACAAAAAACTTGGGTTTAAAATATTAACCTATATTTGCATATCAGCAATGCCAATTTGGAACTGTCTGAAAAGTAGGAGTGAACACATTATAAATCAGCTTGACTCATGAATATTAATTTGTGACATTTGCCAGTAGAAAATAAACAGAAATAAACAGCCTGATTAATAAGACGATGTAAAATGGACATGAAAAAAATCTATTCTGAGTTGTTTTGGCACAAAAATCTTCACTAACAATACACAGACAGTGAAAGCTTCGAAGGAAAAGATGACCTCTTGAAATGGTCTTGTTTTGATGTCTTGTCTAAAAGTATCTGCGGTTGTGCACCATGCATAGACAGAAGCATCAGAGTTAATGTCAGAGAAATGTCAACACTAAACTGATTTATGTTGATACGGAGGCTCTCACTGTCAGCGCCAGACATTTTCTTAACTCTGTCTAACATGAAGCTGTCAGCAACGATCTGCGACTGACGCTTTCCCTGCCTCTGCTGTTTTATTAGGACGAGAACATTATGAGCTCCATGCAGCTGTTTGAGAATGTCATCTAGAGCGCAGCGGGAAGTGCAGAGTGATCCTGGCTCTTTTTCCACATCGACTCTCAGCATCGTTCCATCAGTCCTCGAGCGCTCCACAGGGACACTCTAGAAACACTTGTGTTTTGTACCTAGGCCTTGCACATCATCTGTAGCATGTGAATGAATATTCTGATTGATTGCATTGAATGCTTTAACAAAAGGATTTGGGTCAGTTTAATCTTCAGCATTCAAGACTCATTTGTATATATGTAGATATATGTGTTCTCTTAAACTGATTTCTGCCTAGATAAATGAACTTTAGCATGTTTGCCTGCTATTTGTCTTTTTTTTTTTTTTTTTACAAAAAACATTGAGGCATCTGTGAATTAATCCATGATGTGCATATCTCGGTATACTGTAAAATTGTTCATTTAAGAGAAAGTGAAGTGACGTGTGTCTATATTAGGCCATGACTTATTTATGTATTATTTCACATAATTACGTAAGTACATTATGCTAAATTCAAACAAAGAAATATAGATTTATTGATTTGTTGGTTGTCTTTTGGAAGGAATGTGCTTAAATTCTTCCTTTTATTTCAATTTCAATGGTGTTACAGTTTTTCTATGTTAAATATTAGGTAATTAAATATACGTTTCAACAAAGAGAGACAAAAAACATTATCAGACATTTGCATTAGTCAAGTACTAATCCAGACAATTGTTTCATTGTTCAGCTATTATTTTATTATTTATTTATTTATTTATTTTTATGTATAAATAATGAACTTTTACTCATGCATTTATTTACTATATTCAGTGGTGTGGCACAGTATATTGTAATGTTATATGTATTTACTTGTTTTAATTGGGAAGTAATGGGCTTAAATTCATGAACTGTGTTAGATACATATTTCGGGAACTAACCCTTTAATAGGTATGTAAACAGTATCCCAGTGACCAAGATATCTTGAATCAGTTATATAAGCATCCACAAGATGGCAATGCAGTGCTCAAACCCGCTTGTTACCAGAGGAACAGATACAAATTCAAGCAGGCAGCACAAGTGAAAGCAGCCTTTGCATCAATTGAGTCATCCCTTCTCTTCTCTCTCTCTTTATCTCTTTGACTCTGTTTCACTCTGGTTTATGAGTCGAAACCTACTCATAGTATAACTGGCACCATTCACATCATAACCTATAAAGCTTCCACTTTTTCTGGGTCACCTTTGCTTCCTCAAACACGGAGAAACAATTCATTATTATATTAAACATGTGCCTCCTCAGAATAAAAGTCTTGTATATGGAGAAAGAAACACACGTAGGGAAATAAGGCTTTGGCACACACAGCACTCTCACAATACTGAGATTTTAAAGATATAAATGTTTACATGAAGCATATTTCTATTCATTGTATTACTTTGGTAAGCACACTTTTCAGTTAAATAAAGGACATTATGTGTTCACTAGTATTGCATTCAAGGGACGGTGTGTTAACATCTGCCCCAATGGACAATCCACAGGCCTGTTTATGTAGCGTATTTCCTGTCAGGCCCAGCAAAACATCAAAACGGTGGCTATCTGTGCTAGTAATTATCTTGACGTGCATGTTGAACTGTAGTTGAGCGCAGAGTGTGCATATCTGCGGCGTATGGGAGGAAGTCTGACCCAAGAGAAAATAGCTGCGACTTCCTGACTGAACGTTTGCAATGAGGAAGAGTCTTATAGGGAGGGGCAAAGACTCCTTTAGCTTGCAACGACACACTTTTATCTGCGGCACAGCTATTTTCATGCTGAGATGACTTCCAAGACTTCCATGTTTGCCGACTGGTACAGTCGTATAATCTGATGTGTGTGCCAGACTCTGAGTTGCTTTCACTGACTTCGCTGGATTCTCCCACGTGCTGCTTGAACAGTGAGTTTGTCATCTTGACTTTTACAGGTACATTATCAAATATCAATTCAGATAAACTGACTCAAAATGGATGAAATGTTGGTTTAAAAATTTAATTCAGCTCGCAAATAAAGGTCTCAAAAGGGTTTTTCACAGTGATGCCATTGAAGACCCATATTTTGTTTCTCAAAGAACCTCTCAGTGAATAGTTCTGTGTGAAGAACTTTAAAAAAATCTAAAGAACCTTTAATGTAATTGAAAAGTCCAATGGATGTTAAGGGATATCACCCAAAAATGATTTACTCACCCTCATGACATTCCAAACCTGTATATAGAACATGAATGAATATATTTTGAAGAATGAACAATGTATTTTGAAGAACAAAGTGTAGACAATGGAAGTCAGTTTGTCACCATACTGTACCTATTTGTTTACCAACATTCTTTCAAATATCATCTTTTATATTCCGCAGAAGACAGAAAGTCAGGTTTGGAACAACATGAGAGGAATTTAAATTTTTGGGTGAACCATTACTGTAAAGGTTCTTCATTGAAACATACACACACTGAAGTAGTTTAAGTCGTTGGTTCTTTTAATTGTGATAATTTTGGCTCACATTTAACAAAAACCCACCAATTCACGATCTCACCAAATAAGAATACTTCATAAGACCAATGAAATTAGTGAATTGTTGGACTTCTGGAAAGTATGTTAATTTACTGTACATGTACTCAATACTTGGTAGGGTCTCCTTTTGCTTTAATTACTGCGTCAATTCGGCGTGGCATGGAGGTGATCAGTTTGTGGCACTGCTGAGGTCTGCATTTTTTGGTCTGTTGTTTCTCATTTTCCTCTTGACAATAGCCCATAGATTCTTTATCGGGTTCAGAACTGGTGAGTTTGCTAACCAGTCAGGCACACCGACCATGATGACCATGGTGGTCATTTAACCAACTTTTGGTGCTTTTGGCAGTGGAGGCAGGAGCCAAATCCTGCTGGAAAAGTGAAATCAACGTCTTCAAAAAGCTGGTCAGCAGAAGCAAGCATGAAGTACTCCAAAATTTATTGCTAAACGGGTGCAGTGACTTTGGTTTCCAAAGAACACAATGGACCAACACCAACATTGCACCCCAAATCATCACAGACTGTGGAAACTTAACATTGGACTTCAAGCAACTTAGGTTATGAGCTTCTCCACCCTTCCTCCAGACTCTCGGACCTTGGTTTCCAAATGAAATACAAAACTTGCTCTCATCTGAAAAGAGGACTTTGGACTAATGGCAACAGTCCAGTTCTTCTTCTCCTTAGCCCAGGTAAGACGCCTCAGGACTGGCTTAACGAGGAATACGACAAATTCTTTGACACGTCTGTGTGTGGTGGCTCTTGATGCCTTGACCCCAGCCTCAGTCCATTCTTTGTGAAGTTCTCCCAAATTCTTGAATCGATTTTGCTTGACAATCCTCACAAGGCTGCGGTTCTCTTGGTTGGTTGTGCATCTTTTTCTTCAACACGTCTTCGTTCCACTCAACTTTCTGTTAACATGCTTGGATACAGCACTCTGTGAACAGCCAGCTTATTTGGCAATGAATGTTTGTGCCTTACCCTCCTTGTGAAGGGTGTCAGTGATTGTTTTCTGGACAACTGTCAGATCAGCAGTCTTCCTCATGATTGTATAGCCTAGTGAACCAAACTGAGAGACCATTTTGAAGGCTCAGGAAACCTTTACAGCTGTTTTGAGTTGATTATCTGATTGGCATGTCAGCATATTCTAATTTGTTGAGATTATTGATTAATTTGTAGGTTTTTGTTAAATGAGAGCCAAAATCATCACAATTAAAAGAACCAAAGACTTAAACTACTTCAGTGTGTGCATTGAATTCATTTAATACATGACTTTCACAATTTGAATTGAATTACTGAAATAAATGAATGAAATAAATGAACTTTTCCACGACTTTCTAATTTATTGAGACGCACCTGTATATGACCCTCAACCACAAACTAGTCATAGGGTCATTTTTTTGAAATGGAGATTTGACATCATCTGAAAGCTGAATAAATAAGATCTTAAAAATATGATCTATGTTTTTTTTAGGATAGGAAAATATTTGGCTGAGATACAACTATTTGAATATCTGGAATCTGAGGGAGCAAAATAATGAGAAAATCGCCTTTAAAGTTGTCCAAAATAAGTTCTCAGTAATGCATATTACTAATCAATAATTAAGTTTTGATATCTTGCGGTAAGAATTTTACAAAATATCTTCATGGAACATGATCTTTACTTAATATCCTAATGATTCCTGGCATAAATTTTGACCTTTGCAATGTATTGTTGGCTATACCATACTAATAATGACTGGTTTTGTTGTCCAGGGTCACATTTGCCAATGAAGAACCTTGATTTTAAAGTGTGTGTGCAAATTCTGTGACATTATTGCTTGGTTGTGATTTACCAGTCATTTCTTGTTCATTACTTTTGCATTAGCAGTAAAAAGGATATAAACTATAAACAATGCTAAAATATTAGACCTAAATGTTTGTTCCAGCCTTGAAACAGTTCATTAATGAGGTGTAAGACAGTTCAGTTAGTGTGTGTTTCAGTGTGTGAGAATCTTGCCTGGAGTCCTTTTGCGATTATGAGGCGAAAAGTCATGAGATTCTCTTCTACTTTTTTTTTCTCAAAGGAGATGTTTTAAACATTCTTTTTCAGTTCATCCCTTCGTTCTTTACAGGCCTTCCTAGTGTTTTTCCACTCACTCGACATGGACAGTGAGGATTCAGACAAGGTCCAGATCGGCGAAAACAAATTTGTAAGCAAGTAAGTGCATTTTGCTGTGTTACTTCAAGGTTCCTTGTTCTTGCCATTCTCATAAACCTCACTTTCTTTTCTTTCTTCACTTTTTGGTTGCAGGAGCATTCTTCTCTCACAGCTCAGCACATACAACCTTTACTACAAAGGAGAAGCCCTCCAGTTGAGACACAGAGAGGTCAGTTGGTTAGTTTTTCAATTACAGCCTGTTGTATGGATGTCATATCTGACTATGTGATTTTCACAGGAGGAAGGAGAGTTGGTCATTGAGGGTTTGCTCAATGTTTTTTGGGGCGTACAGCGGCCAATTAGACTGCAGATGCAGGACGAGAAAGAGGCAGGCAGGCCACGCCCCTCACTAACATCTCTGAGTTCAGAAACGGATATCGACACATACAAGTCAGACATTTACATATGTTTAAAGAATGATTTTATTTTAATATTATGGATTATTTTATTATTTATAGAATTGTTTTATGGGTGCTTTTGGGTTATTATCAATAAGTTAATATCAACAAGATCTGTGAATTACCAGAGAAAATAATTTCATACCTCAGTTTGTAAAAACGATCAAAAATTTGTTTTTGTTTTTTTGTTTTGCCTTCACAGTGGAACTAGAATAAAAATGCACATTTATGTTTGTAGTTTAAAAGGTAGGGCCAAAATACTAAATTGATAGAAATATATATTTGATCTTGTCTGTGCAAAACTACATCTTTTTTGAGCACTACTTTTTTTTACGTTGTTGAAAGAAGTCTCTTATGCGCCAAAAGGCTGCATTTATTTGATCAAAAATACAGTGAATATAATATTGTGAAATATTATTTCAATAAAATATAGCCTATTATATTTAAATACACTTTAAATGTATTACTGAAATAGCAAAAGCAACCATTACTCCAGTCTTCAGTGTCAAGTGATCCTCCAGAAATAATTGTTTGTTTGTTTGTTTTAAATCATAAAAAAAAAAAAATCATTAATTTCAGTGAGGCCGCTACAACAGACGACCAATCAAAAGACTTCGGTGATGGAGAGAAGGAAGAGGAAGAGGCAGGTGAATACATTCTTGACTTTTTTCTAAAAACTTACCGGTGTTAACTGTCTACGCAATGTATCTGAACGACTGTGTGTGTCTCGTTGGATGTGTTGTCAGATGAGGAGCAGCAGGAGCCCACACACTCCGATCGTCTCGCCAGGGCCAGGAGTGATGTCGGCGGAAGGAGAATCAGCGGACGACGGCTTGGAATCAGGAGACTCAAGAGACACCGATGCTCCTTCAACGGCCACTTTTATAACCACAAGGTGGGTGTCGTGTTTAGTTAACTGTCAGCACTTTAGTAAATCCCTTTGCTCACAGTTGTTTCTGTATGTCAAACAGACGGCGGTATTTACGCCTAAATTCGGCTCTGTGACCAACGTCCGCGTCAACAGCTGTATGACGACAACACAGGTCATGAGGGTGCTGCTCAACAAGTTCAAGATTGAGAACAGCCCGGATGAATTCAGCCTTTATATCGTCCACACCAGCGGAGGTACGTCCGAAACTGAAATGAACCCAGACAGCAAGCAGTTTCGGCCCAGGTCTGGCCCACATCAGGCCCACATGGATTTCATGCGGGCCAGATGTGGGCTGGATCTGGGCCAACACTATGTTGCTGTCTGGGAAATGTGTCATAGCATTCTTTTCTTTGTCCCCGAGTTCATATTCCCCTCCCTGCACTCAGAGAGACATCAGCTGAAGCCGAATGACCATCCTTTGGCGCTCAGAGTTTTGAAAGGCCCTTGTGAACAGGTCAGCAAAATGTTCCTAATGGAGACGGACCAAGTGGAAGAGGTCACCCATGATGTAAGAGACCAAATATCATCATATTTTAAATAAATCGTAAGGTAACCATTAACCAAACACATAACTTAATAGTTCATAAAACATAGAATTCATAAATGAAGTATTAAATCTCCAAACAAATTAATACGTGTCCATTTTATTTCATTTTAGCATCTTTTTGCGACGCATGTTGCATTTGTTTAATCATTATCTTTGAATTGATGCTTACTTTTTCCTCACAATTCTTTCTCTGAACAGCAGTATTTATTTATTTATTATTTGTTTGTTTGGAAAAGTCCCAAATGCATTTAACTCAAAGATCAAACTAGTTAAAAAAATTACTTGAAATGACATATAACAGATATGTATTATATTTATCGTGTTTGGTGATATAATCATTTATTGATTTAGTCATTTGCGTTTATTATTTGTTTTTCTATCTATTTATTTTCCAAACGTAAAAAAATAATTTAGTTGGATAAATTTATTTATATTAAATTTATTTTGTGAAGAAAAAAAATTCTAAAACCAAATATATTTAAAAATATATAAAATATCAATAAAAAAAATATTCAAATTTTTCAATTTTGTAATGGAAAGCCATGCACATTGCATTTTGGGATTAAATATTCTAATCTGTATAATGCACATGGTTCTAAACTGCTCATTTTGGCTGAAGTAGATGGTCAGAAAAATTGCATACTAAATTATTACTATTTATTATAGAAATAGTAAGAGTAATTCGTTAGGGCACTGAATTCAGCCATTTTGACAAGTACACAGTGCAAATTAGTATGCATATGTTTTTGTAATACTTCGTTTTGTCCTCAAGGTGGCACAATACATCAAGTTTGAGCTTCCTGTTTTACAAAGCTTCATTGCTAAACTGCAAGAGGAAGAAGAAAGAGAGATGCAGAAAGTGAAGAAGAGGTACAGACTGAGTCACACGTTATACAGTACAGTCATTCGAAATCATTATGTGCACTCATTTTTTTTCTGTTCCCTTATTTCAGGTATGCAGATATCCGCCGTATCATCAAGAAATACATGCAGAATTTAGCCGACTGAACTACTGTAACATGATGAAGCTGTGCAGGCATGTATCACTCATCAACACAATCCTTAAAGCACCAACAGTGACAAAATAGCGCTGTCTCAGGAAAAGGAACTTTTTTTATTATAACGTGATATATATAATATTATAATACAGCAGTATCCAAAGGTACCATGACTTTCTATAAATATGCTTCATTGGATACACCGCATTGTACTTAGCCTTTTTTTTTTTTTTACAAAGGAAAGCAAATGGGTCAAAAAATGCACAATGATAATAATAATAACCCGTAAGAATGGTAATTCAAAATTTGATCAAATGTAGAGTCCGCTTTATGTGAATAGACAATGTGAAGAAAAATGTAATGTATTTGCTTTATTTAACTGCAGAATATTTGTAATAATGTTTATTGGTATTAAAAGCATTTAATATCTTTTGTTTGTAATGTATTTTACAGTGTATCTGCACATTTTTACCCTTGATAATAAAAAGATTGAGACAGTTAATTTCAGTGAACTTTCATGCATATTTACCCCTAAGTAAAAGCTCTCATGAAATTTTATTGATCCCTTTAGTTGTTCCTAGTATAATACATTTAATACGTCTGATATTTTTACACATTTGAGTCAATATAGGAAGTAGAAAAAAAATATATATATAACACTCCATTCAGCAATGCCACACTACATTAACTCATTGCTCCACATTGTTATTAATTAACTTTCCATGTGTAATAAAAACTTGTGATCTCTCCTGATGTATGTTATTAATTCCTTAGCACTGATCTGCTACTGTTACAACTGAGATAATCAAACTTAATGGCCAGGGATAATAGACACAAGGGTAAAATAGATTGTAGAAGCAGTGCGATGTAAATCTGAATAGAAACTGCTTCTGTAATTCATTCTCTGCTGTGCCTTTGTTCTGGAGTGGGCGGGGCTGTTCAGCATCTCTGACACTGGTCATTCGCTGCTATTCAGGTGAGTGACGGTTCCACAAGGTGGTTGTTTACAACACAGAGCAGCTTGTCACAGTGAGGTTGAGCAGTTCAAGCGCTGAATAGAAGCCAGTAATCAGTGCTATCTCCAGGTAAGATGCTTCTGTTTGTTGCAGCAGATGGGGCTTTGATGAAATTTGCAAAATATGGAAATGAATAAATGCTTTAGAACTAAAAACTGAGCTGAAGCATTTAATATATCTAATATAATATATAATGTTGCATTCTGAGGTATCCTAAAGATTTTCATCTGTTTTGTTTTATAATTTTTTTTATATTAGAGTATGTTTGAAATAAACTTTATGGTATCAAAATAAAAGTCTAATTTAATAAATTTATGATAATGAATTCATGACACAACAAGTGGGTCATTGTGTGTCAGCAAATGCAGATTGCAGCACTGTTGCATTCTAGGTGAGTCTGACAACTGAATCCTCATTCAGAACGTTAGCTTGTTGTCAGTGGTCACTCGTCTTTGGATGTGCAGTGGAGCGTATAATTCGATTCAGATGACTTGTGCCGCTTTCCGCACTGTAATTGTTTAAATAATTATGTTGAAGAAAATAATAATAGTAAATGAGCTGAAACAAAAATTTTAATTTGATGATAAAAAGCTGGGGTGGGGGTAGAATACCTAATATAAATAATAAAAGCATACAATTATAAATAAATAGTGCATGATAACAACAGATTAAGATAAAGAAAGATAAATAATTTTTAAATCTTATGTGCCATACTTTATTTTATATTAATTGTAATAATGTTTATTGGTAATAAAATATTGAATATCTTTAATTTGTGAAATATTTTGCTATTTATATAATAATAATAATAATAATAATAATAATACAAAAATCTTATTAAAGAAGTATTGAAATAAATAGAATAACAGGTATTATAATTTCATTGTAGAAAAACCCATTATATGACACTAATCGAGTTATACAAATAAGTACTCTAACTTATATTGATAACTTTAAAATTTGGAACAAGACCATTTTTGTTACATTTCTTTAATTTTCTGCACTGTACAAAAACACTGTTTTCTATGTTGTAAATAAATATTAATCAAAATTTCAAATTTAATTAAATGTGCTTCTTGCTGTGTTTTTTTTTTCTAATTAGTTATCAAATCAACTAGACATTTCTGACTGAAAATCCTTTCTATGCAATTATTTGTCTGTTTTTATAAGGGACCCCCGGTCATGATGGGTAATCAGAAGGTCCTGATTATTTGGGTGTGGATGTTGCTGTTGGCGTCGTTGTATCCTTGGGCCAACTGCAGGCGTGGAGGAGGTTTTGGTGGCAGGGGTAAGGGAGTGGGTGTGCCAGCCAAAGCGCCTCCTTCCCAGAGCAAAGGCAGACAGGGCCTGAAGCTGGCCGGTGCTGCAGCCGCGGGGGCTCTCGGTGGAGCGGTCATCGGCTATGGGCTGGGCTCTCTGGGCAGACCGAGATATGGCTACGGCTACGATGGCTCCTCAGAGGATGACAGGCGCTATTACCCTGATGGACAGGGATACTACAATCGCTCGGATTGGCGATATTACAGGAACACAGGCAGCACAGAACATGTGACCAGTGTCCTCATAATACTCGGAACAGTCACACACATCTTTATTTGGGGATGAGTTACAGGGTTTGAGGCAATTCTTGTCACAGAAAGATAAGCTGGTCATTTTAATCGATAGAGTGTTTTGATGAAGAGGAAACTACCATACACATATATTTAATTTGTGAGGTAGATAAAAAGAGATATTAGACCACACATACACTACAAGTAAAAAGTTAAAAGTAATTAAAAATATATATATATATTATATATATATATATAAACTGCTCAAAGAAATAAATGGAACACTTGTGGGTTACATTGTGTTGTTAAGTGTTCCCTTTATTTTTTTTCAGCAGCATTTATTTTACATTCATTATTAATAATAATAATTATTTCCCCTTTGCTTTAATGGTCAATTACCCTAAAGAGATCATGTGTGAACAGGAGCTTTTCAAAAATACTGGTAAATTAATTCCGTCAATTTACTAGTAAAGGAAGTCATAACATTAGCAGTAAATTGCCAAAATGGTATTGCGTGTGAACCATAGACTTTATAAAAACATGGACGTATTGTCCGTGACGTCACCCGTAGGTTTTAAAGAGCGTTTCTGAAGCTCAAAGTTGGCAGAGCCAGCCGTCACCATCTTGGCAGCGCGACACGCCCAGATAATCAAAAATAGGAAAAGAGGCGGGAGCTGTTTGCTGAAGCCACGCCCACCTAACTCGACAGAGGTGACAGCAGCGGCAATCCACCTGTCACTCATGTGGCCACGCCCTTAATTATCCAGAAATTCAAGGCTTAATATAGTTTAAATGGACACCACTACTAATTTTACATTATTGTTAGGGGTTGCTTTAGGGTCGAGGTTGGTGTAGACGTTAATAAAACCATCTAATAAGTAGAACATTTAATTTCATTATTAGATTCTGGTCGGAGCTGTATCCCTTCTAGCCACAACTATAGTTTGGTTTGAATTATAATGCAACGTCTCTGGGCCAAAAGCGCTGCATGAATGTGAACATTTGACAGAAAAATGAAAATATCAACAAAAAGACTGACCACGTTGACCCTTCCATGTTTACAAACACAACACCAGAAGGGGCAGCTGCTGAGAAGTCATTTCTGGTTAATGATCTCACAGAACTTGATCAGAAACAGATGTGTGAATGACGCTTTACCAGAAAAAAAGATGTAACATCATTGCCTGTGTGGACATTTTTGTAGCTATGTACTGTACAGTCGTTCCATTTTTTACAGCAGTTGACTGGCCTCACTGTGTGAAAGGGGCTAGTGATGTATGTCATATTTGCAGTTTACCTTTATATTATGCCTGGTTGAAGGTAATGTAAATTGGAAGATTGCTTTGATTTGGTATCAATTTTACTATTTAACATATATTCAAATGTTTTAGCCAAATGTGATGAATGTTAAATTATATTGAATTCATCCTGTGTTGCTAATGGCAGACAATTCTGCAATTATATGTCACTGTGGATTTTAATTAAGGATTGTATTTATTTTAGTCAAATGTGATTGAATCAATCTGAAACAGATTTAATTTTAAGGGCTAATATTTGCAATCTTTCATACACCTATAATTATTTGATGCAAACTCTTTTAGCTGAAATGTTGTTGGATGGACAAAAAATGTCCAAAAGTGCTTTTGCTGTCTCTTTCATTCCGGTGATGTCATTTAAAACTCTTCTGTTGGTTTCAGGGTTTGTTGTGTATTTCGGCAGGCATTTTAAAACCTGTCACTGTTTGCTCCTTGTACGGTTTGTAAATGAATAAATAATTGACTTATTCCTGTCCACTTTGTTTGCTGAACCTCCGATTGCTTCCTCCAGATCATGATGTTCTGTCTCTGAAAGACCTGGTCTCGTAGCAACGTGCCGCACGCCTCAGTGTTCTCTGTGATGTTACCATGGCAATGGGCTTCATTTTGCTAGCTTTTAAACAGACCAGCAAATGTTTGGTCTATAAAATATTGAAAATATATATTGTTTTCCTGTAGAATTCAATGTGCACCACACATATCTCAAGGGAAAGAACATTAAGAGAAAACTACTGAGAGATATGAAGATATGAATAAATAATCAATATAAATTCATTTATCAGCTAATAAAAAAATATATGTGTTGTTGTTGTTGTTGTTTTGATGATTTTGTAAATATAAATGGTTACTATAATGAAATATATCCATGATATAACATTTCTATAAATTAATCAGTGAACATTTTATTCTAATCATTTCGTTTCTATTTCCCATAAATAATTACTACTACAAATAATAATATTAATAATAAGTTTAGTATTGTATACAATTATTTATAACAAAATGTCCAGTATACATTGTATTTGCCTTGTACTCTATGTTTAAACAGCCAATTAGAATTTTATTTATTTATTTATTTTTTTGAGCAGATAAGCAATCAGTTAATACAATTTTAAAATGTAACTTCACCTTTTAGATTCCTAGTGGAAAGGAAGGGCAGTTGATCATTCACAGAGAGTTTGACTGACAGGCAGTTTGCCCAATCATGCCATTTTTGTCTGACAAACAAACCAGACAGAATAGTAGATTAACATTGGTGGACTTAACTTGAAAAATTGTGCATATATATTATATATATATTATACATATGTATAAATTATATATATATATATATATATATATATATATATATATATATATATATATATATATATATATATATATAATTTTATGGGTTGACAGCATTACCACTTATTAGCATAAAGAAAGTAGTTATCAACAGAAGCACTCCAGAGACACAGTGTCCATTTGTGGTTGTTGGAATCGATTGCTTATATGACTGAGCCTGGGATGGTTGCTTTGATTTTCAGTTGGGTCCTCCTTTGTTATTTCTGTTTTTAGAATAAGTGCCTTGACGTGCATACATATAGTGGTTATATAAATGTTCCTCCTGAGGGCTCCTGAATTGAAAGTTGGGGCATTCCTGCCACTAACCCAATGCCTGCAGCTTGCATTGCCTTTTTTGCGAAGCCTTTGGATTAAGCGGAGGGATGCTTTTTACTGTATTGGAGAAAGGGGAGCCACCCATTCCAAACCCGCCGCCTCCAAAGCAGCCTCCATAGTGTGGACTGAGGATCTTATTTTCCAGTTGGGATATGCTCCTCCAATGGAAGGGTGTCCTCCCGGGTATCCTCCCGGCTGTCCTGCGGTTCTTACTGGGAAAGATCCACCTGCTGGATACACCCCCAGGGCTGTACCCACTTCCACCTAATTGTGTAGCACTGCCATCAGAACCAAAACAAACAATGCAAGTTTGCATAACTGCCCCATTTTGGTCCTAACAATTGAGACACACGGAGTTAGTTTAAACTTGATATGCACACAATTCAGAGAAATAAGCTTACTGAAATGCAAAGGCAATTTTAGGCATTACATGAGCCTAATGAATACTTTACACAAGAGAGAAAGAATGAACATTATAAATACTTGTGGAAGTGATTGCTGGAAAACAGATGCATGTTAGGCATTTATTAAAGATCTAAAAGATCCATCATATTGTTTGGAATTAATTATAATTGAACACTAATGGAGGAACTAATAGTTCCACAGCACTAATGGAGGAACCATTAGTACTTTAGAAAATTCACAGAGATGAAACACAAGAGAGAAATGGACAGGAAAGCCTCCCTGTCAAGTAAGATGGCCCTTCAGCTCTTTCAACTTATCCATTTGGTGTCCATAACAATTTAGGTGATTGTAACCCCCTCAAAAATGGTCTTGAAATGAAAGATACTATAAAAGCCTAAAGTAAGCATTCTCATTATATTATCTATAATGTTGTACTGCTTCAAACATAAGCACTGAGAACAAAATCAACAACAGATACTGTACATAAATCATCTTGAACAAATAATTATTGCTGCTGTTAAATGTTTGCAACATTTAAATATTTAATATCAATGTTGCATCATGTGATATCAGTAATTTCATGTTTGGAGGTTAGACCTTCTGTTATAAACATTTTTATTTGAGCAGTTCATTTTAACATTAAGAATTTGTCATTTTTAATCAAATTAAAGGTCATTTAAATGGTCCTGCAGTATGACCATTTTTAGCTATGTTTTAGCTCAGTAGTAGAGCATTGCGTCAGCAGTGCAAAAGGTTGTAGGTTCGATTCCCAGGGAACACACATACTGTTAAAAAGCCTGAATGCACTGTAAGTCACTTTGAATAAAAGCATCTGCTAAATGCATAAATGTAAATGAAAGTTACATGACAAATTACTAACATTTCTAACAAACTATTTTATTGTTCATATGTTTTTAAATCCTTTTTGAAGGTAAGTATTTAGATTGGGAAATATGTCATATGTACACATAAATCTGGGTTTACCAAAATAACATTTTAATACTTTAAATCAAATAAGTATTTTCAGTATAAATGACCTTTAATATTATGTTCAAATTTGTTGTATTCAATTCAAATGTCACATTACATGTTTTCATACATCCAGATGTTTAGTAATATGAAAGCATTTACCTTACCATAAAGAGGTTGCTGTCGAAAAACGTGTCTCTTCAGAAGCTCAATAGAAATCTTGTTGACTCCAGTCAAGAGACAGATGTTGGTCTGGGGTGTAGCTTTGTCTAATCTTTTTCTCTGCTGCCTTACAGACAGCCCAGGCTGGTGTGCATGAGCATGACTATACATCCAGATGAAATATAATCTGTATAGACTCTTTGTCTACAATAGTTTAAACATTTTATTTACACATAAACCTTCATCTTCAGGCTACAAGTTACACTTACAGAGGAATTACGGCTAAGCAGATTTTAAACATATTTACAAAAATACATATACTCCAGACAAAAAAAAATATTCTATAAAATAACCCCAATGCCCATATATGTATATATGTACATGTATTATGTATTATGTGTGTATGCGTGTGTGTATATATATATATATATATATACTTTTTTCTTAGTTTGAATTCATTTTAAAAACTAAATTTAACTTTAATGTTGTCACATCAAATGGAATAATTTGTCATGATAGGATCAGTTTTGGGGGGAAAATAAAGAAAAATATATAATAAAATTGTGACTTGCCCATATGACAACTAGCCCCATACAAACACACACACACACACACACACACACACACACACATATGCATACAGGACATACATACATACACTACTGTTTAAAAGTTTGGGGTTGGTAATAATGTTTTTAAAAGTAGTCTCTAACCAACATTTATTCAAAAAATAAAGTAAAAATTATAATAGTGTGAAATATCATTGCAAAATAAAATTAACATTTTATGTCTTCGCTGTCACTTTTGATAAATTTCATGCAGAAAAAAAATTTAATTCTATAATTTTCCAAACTTTTCAAAAAGAAGTGTACATATATATAATGTACATATATAATGTTTATAAAGACATTGGGCTTTAGAGTATTTCTTAAGTTTGTCAGGAAAAGCTTAGATTATGGAAGAACTTTGAACGGCGAGCTGCATGCCGGTTTTCTGGCTCACTGCTTCGTCTCCTGTTTCCCTCTTTTTCTCTACGTCTGCGAGCGAGGTCTTCTTCTAACACCTGAACATAAACATACAACGGCCGTCAAGTTTTTTTCCCAATTAAAAAGGCTTTAAACCTCTTAGCTTTACTATTCCCTCCGATACCTCTTTTCTACATGCAAGCTTATCTCTCCATTCGTTGAGCTCCAGAGTGTGTTCGTCCTCCAGAGCTTTGATCTTTTTCTTCTCCATGTCCACAAGAATTTGGAGCTTCTCATTCTGAAATCCAAACACACAGACACTGAGAACCACATTCCCTGAAGGATGAAAACACCTCAAGGCTGTTCCCAGGCTGACGCTGATGTACCTGAAGCTGCTGTAGTTCAGCTGCGCTGGCATCACATTGTTCCTGCACCACTTTCAGTTGGTTCTCATGACTCTCTTGTAGACTCTGCCTCTCTTGCTTCTGTCTTGCCTCCTCCTCTGATAAGAACTGAGAGGGAAAACCAGTTTTATTAAGTATAGGTTGAATTTGCTACATGTTGTTTTGTTTCTTCTGAATCCAAACCTGCGTGAGACGTTGTCGCTGCTCAGGTCCACTCAGACCTTGCTTTCTGAGCTCATTCTTGAACTGATTCAAACAGGACTTTGCTTCAGCTTTTTGGGCCTTCTGGAAGGAGACTCTCTCTTGGGCCTGCAATGACTTCTGCTCCTCCAGTAGAGCTTGCTGGAACCGAGACGCTCTCTCCTTATCCTACCATATGAGAGAACAGAACCACAGACTGGTCAGGATAAGGTACAGAAGAAAGAAGAAGAAGATAATGCTTTTGGAGGGTGCTGTATAATTGACCTTGTTGTGTCTCTTGGTCAGCTGCTGTCTTTGAAGGGAGTACTGCTCCTTCACCTGCTGTTTGAATAAATGGTACTTCTCCTGTAGGTGGCGCTGTTCTAACTCCCAAATCACTGCCTCGCGAGCTTGAGAAGGAAGGACACAGTATGTTTAGAATCACATACTACCAAACCTTCTTCTGTATACAGAATGTGTACAATGCACACTATTTATTTACTGTTACAGTGCGCTGTACGTGCAACTTTACTGTACACATAAAATACCAGAATGACGTATGGAGGACATTTTACCACATCAAAAATAATGAATTCATTTTAAATGTATTTAATAAAAGTCATTTCAAACAATTTCTCAAACTAATTTTTTAAAAATGAATATATATATATATATATATATATATATATATATATATATATATATATATATATATATATATATATATATCTCTATATATAGATATATATATATATATATATATATATATATATATATATACATACAGTATATAATTTTACTTAATTATTTTTATTGTAAACAACTATATATTTAATTCATGTTTAAAATGTCATTAAATGTAACATCAAAATAATAAATATATCACTTTTTAATTTGACAAGTCAGTGCATTTTACAAAATTGCATTTAAAAATGATTTAACGATTGTTATTTGTTGACACATCTTTCTTTTGTAATTACAAATGTGATTACTGATTCTTTACATTTTACAAACTGACACATTAATGCAATTTAAAATTTGTATTTCAAAAAATATCTATCGATTTATTATTTACTGTTACATTTAACCACATTTTTAGACACAGATTTGTGATACATCTAAGAACATTTAAGAAGTTTAAGAAGCTATTTCTTTACATTTTTATTTCTAATTTAATTAACTGATAACTTATTTTATTTTATGTGGGACTCTTGCTTCAGATTATTAAAATGTTCTTTACACTAAAGGATTTTTTTTTTTTTTTTAGAACTCTTCATGATAAGGTTCTTTGTGGAACCCAATAATTTTCTTGTTCGGAATTATTGTGAAAACCCAGCTTCTGGAACCTTTATATTTAAAAGTGTATTTTAAAGATTAATAAACTGCATGATTTTTGTACAAATTACATAATAAACAAGTGTATTAGCAGTGGCATATTTACCTCGCTTGAGCTGCTGAGATTTGACAGTAATCTCCCACTCCATGGAAGCCACCTTCCTCTTATGTTCCTGAACGCCCTTCTGCAGAGCTTCATTCAGCTCCTGCTGCTGCTTCTGCAGGAACCGCTGCTCCTAAAGCACAAATAGACGCACATGAGAGACTGTCTCCATGTGTTTGAGCCTAATGCAGTGCAAGTGTGGCTAAATGCAGCAGTCCGTACCTCTTTAGGGTCTGCTTTCAGTGCGCTGCTCTTGCGGCTCAGCTCTTTCTCCTGCTGGGCCTTGAGTCTGCGTGCGTCCTCCCTGAGCCGCGATGTGTGCTCAGCCTCCATCTGGCTGCTTTGGTGCTGGTACTGTTTCTCAAGTCTCTCAAGCTCCCCATCATAGTACTGCTTCTTACTCTTCAACAGGACAAACATTCATTATTTCAAGTGCTCGTACTTATGGTTATGAATATGGTTAAGAATAATCACATCATGCAGCTTATCGAGGAGACTGTGCTAATAGATTGATCACACTTACAATTCAGTATTATTGCTACAGTCTTTTGAATGAGCTTTCGTTTTTATATTTTGTTTTCATTGTAGTTTAGTTTAAGTAATTGTTTTATGTGGTTTTGTCATTTTTATTCATTTTTATACCTTAATACAATAATACAAATGCATTCAAAATAAATTTATTTTAGGTTTAATTTTAGTCATTTTTAGTCTTATGTTATTACAGTTAATTGCCAAGGCAACTTTTGTCATTTCCACTTCATACACAAACACACACACACACACACATTAAACATGTATGTGTGTATAGATTTTTTTTTTCTAATATTTATAATTAATTGTTTTAGCTTTATTTTTAGCTTTATTAACAATAACCATTTTTAAAAAGCAATAGTATTGCCCAGTAAACAATAAAAATACAAAAATAATTTTTAGTTGACATTTTTCCACTTGTGTTATGCTTACAAAATTACATAATAATTCATTAAATGATTCATATTAAATAATATAATTATTATAATCAATACAATTATTTTTAAAAGTTACAAGAAAAAGAGAAAAAAGAAGAAAAGTACATATGCAAAAATTTTCAAAAATCATATTGTTGTTGTTTTTTGTCCTCCATTCCAATCAGTATTGGGTTGTTTTGATTAAATAATAATAAAAAGAAAATTATAGCGAACTAACACAATAAGACACAATAAAAACATGATTTAAGAAAATTAATAGTTATCTGTTTTTGCAAATAAACTCTTCAAATAATAAAACAAATACTTAAGTTAATTTAGGAATTGTAAATTAATTTACAGTATGAAACATTTAGAAATATTAATTGTGAAATGTGCCTTAGAATCAGCTTTGTAAAAACGAGTTCTTGCATGTCAACGTAACATTAGTAAAGGTCATTGTATAAAGGGCATGTTATGTACTTCAGTCAAGAACCTGAATGGAAACATTTCTGTTTAATAGCACGTCTAATGTTGTTAACTGAGTCCAAAGGGCTTTTATTCTTGTGGCTTACAGTCATCTCTTGTTCTATGTGACGGAACATCTGCTCTCGCTGCTGCTGTAGCTTCTGCTCAAGCTGGGCATGTTCTCTCTGCTCTTCTCTCTGCAAGAGTTTCAACGCATGCAGTTCCTGCCGTCTGAAAACACCCAAGAAGTTATGAATTGACACGTCCACTCACCCATGTCCACTATAAAGCAGAAAGACTCATTACCTGTTGCAGCGAAGCTGTTGCTCCTTCATGTCTCCCTCACTAACCACTTTGGAAGTGGTGACACTGATCTCACGACCGTCCACCATAAATTTACGCGTCCTTTTAACGGTTCGCCTGCTTGGGTGCAATTCCTGAATTAATACAAAATGAGAACAGTTTGCACATGTTGAATTAGCCCGCTGGTTTTTAGCTAGACGTTTATTTCAGACTTACCCCTTCAATCCCAGGAGACAGTGGAGGCTCAGTAGGAGAAAGAGGTGCAATCATGTCTTCGTCTGTTTCCTTAGGTGTGGATCCATTCGATTCATGAGGTGGTATTAAGTCTAAATTCTTCAAGCCATTTGCAAGTGGCCTTTCTTGCTCATTCATTTCCTCTTGAACTACAAACATCACTTGCTTTTTCAACTTTGGTCCAGTAACATCTGTTGCATCTTCACCAAGAGGTTTTGAGTGCTCTTCTGTAACGTTCTGTTTACTATTTTCCATGTGAAGCTCTTGTTCAGAGTCTGTCCCATCTTCTTTCTTTTCAGAACAGACTTCTGTTGGACTTGCTCTGTCTTGATCACCAGGAGTACCAACGATGATCTTTTCTCCTTCAGAACTGGTCTCTTCTTGATTTTGACAGGGTATCTCTGCCACCTGTGAACCAGTGGTCATCTCATCCCGGGCTGGTATTTCTACCTCCTCGTCAGATTTTCTTGTGTTCTCGCTGTTTTCGTTTCTTGAGTCTAAATCTTCATGTTCAACATCTTCCTTGTTGGATGAATGCTCCTCTTCCTCTGTTTCTATATAAAGATCTTGGTCTTTTTCACAGCTTTCCTCTTCCTCAGACTTTTCATTGCTTGGGTTGACTTCTTCATGGCCTATCTCAGTAGTAACATGCTCTTCCTTGAGATCCTCACACTCTACCTTCATGGTAATGTCATCTTCGTTGGCGGTTATATGTTCTTCCTTCACTTCATCGAAGTCCTTGCCATTTTCACTGATTTCTTCTTTTGTTGCATCCACCGTTCCTCCATCTGTCTCCAGTTCTCCTGGTTCTTCTACATCTTCCTTGGTTCTTCCTTCAACAGTGTCATTTTCTGATGGTTCAGTCATCTGTTGTGCTTTTTTGAGGTCAGAAACGTCTTCGGGAGCATTATTAGAAGGCATCTCTACTGTTAAGATTTTGCTTATATCTAAAGCTGGAGATGAATTGCAGGTTTTCAAAGGACAGGCCAAATCAAGGTAGACATATTTATTACGTCCCTCATTCGTTTCAGTCCTTTTTGCTAGTGGTGTTTCCAAACACAAAGCTATGATTGGTGTGCTTTGTGGATGTGCTGTTTCTTCCTTGATAATAGCAGGTGTCTGGAGGGATTTCCAAAACGTTTGGTCATTGTTTCCTGCATCGTCAGACTTCACATTTTCATTGTCGTCCTTGGTGAGATCTAGTGTTTCCTTTTCTGAGGAATCTGTTGGTAACACTGTTTGTGGTGGTGTGCTTGAAGGGTTTGAGGTCTGGGCTACCTCCTTGTCAGTATCTACTTTAGCTTCCTTGTCTTTGGTGTCAGCAGCCTCAGTTCTTGGAGCATCAACTACGTCAGATGTTCGCTCCTTCAGTTTATCAGTGCTTTCGCTTTCTTTGCCATCTGAAGGGCAAGTTTCCACAGTTTCCAAAGCTGCACTTGAAACCTCTGAGCCCTTACTTCCTTGAAGAAGTGGATTGTCACCCCAGAATCCAGACTTGCGTCGGGAGCCTCCAGTAAAAAACGAGAGGAGATTTCCTGGAACCGAAAGGCGTCTTGACTTCTTCTGAGCTTTGTCTGTGGCCTGTGAAGCCCTGCGGGTCACTTTAACCTCAACTATTGGCTCGGAGTCAGTGGGAGATTGAGGAACAGCATCTGGAACAGAGGTTTTCTGAGGGGACTCAGGCTCTGGTGGTCCTTGTTCTTCAACTGCTTGTTCTGGTTGTGGCACTGTTTGCTCCGACTCTGCAGTGATCATCTCCTTCGCAGAACATTCAAGATCTAATAAAGACTACAGAGGAAAAGATGCAGAAAAAGATATATTAATCGGTGTACTGCTGAACACATGGATTATGTTTGTTTGACAAGGCCAACAAAAGGGGATAATGACTTTTCAAATAGGTCATGCGGTATAACCAAAAGGTTAAAATCATGATTAATTGTTATTTTCTTAATTACACCACTGCTCAAAAGTTTGGGGTCAGATGTCTTTGAAAAAGGTCTAACATAGGCTGTTATTTAAAGTTAAAATAACTGTTCTCTGTTTTGATATATATTTTAAAATGTATGTTATTCTTGTGATGCAAAGCTAAATTTTCAGCATCATTCCTCCAGTATTCAGTGAAATCCTTCAGGAAGCATTCTAATTTGCTGATTTGGTGCTCAATAAAAATTTCTTATTAATATCACTAATTACTATTTTTGTGGAAAATGTATTTTCAGGATTTTTTGGATGGATAGAAAGTTCAAAATAACAGCATGTTCTTGTCATTGACCTGTGTATTTACCTCAGCCTCTATGACCTCAGTGACCTCTGCTTTGGCCTCAGCGATGAGTTCTTTAAGGGCTCGTCCATCTCGTCCTGCATAAGAGAAAGGATGGGCCATGAGCTGTTGGGCTCCCCAACGAGACTCTGGATTCTTCTGCAAGGTTCTCCGTAGAAAATCTTGGAAATGCGATGACCTGACAGTGAGAAAAAAAACAAACAAAAAAACAAGATAAAGCATAAGCCGAAACCCCAGAAGATCTAGAGAGGGGATGAGGAAGCGGTGACCCACCATTGGCGTGGATTGGAGAGTGTGGGTGGTGGAGATTTGGTGATCTTCAGCAAGACCCTCATGGGGTTGAGAGAATGATGAGGAGGCTCCATCTCAGCGGCCTCGATTAAAGTGATGCCCAGTGACCAGATGTCAGCTTTAGTCGTGTAGGGATTGTCCTTTGACGTTTCACACATTATCACCTCAGGTGCCATCCTTAAAATACAAAATATTATGATCTAATGTTCTTTGGCTAGAGGGCTGTATTAAGTAAAGCAATCACTATAAGAGTAATTTAATTGTTTCTTTTTATGAGGTTCAATAGGTATAGTTCACCCAAAATGATCATTCTGTCTCATGTTGATCTGTACAAGTTTTTTCTTGTATGAAAAAACATAAAAGTAAGTGAGTAAACAATGACAGCAAGAGCATTTGACCCAGTGTATGAGAGTCTCACCAGTATGGAGTTCCAATGAAAGTTGATCGTTTTTGGAGGGTATTGTCATTTTTCGCAGACACACCAAAGTCAGCTGTATGAAAGAGAATATAAACTGATAAAGCACAGACTGTATTTAGACCAAACATGTGAGAGAACAGTATATCTGTACCTAGTTTGACTTGTCCATCCATGGTGAGCAGAATGTTGCCCGCCTTCAGGTCTCTGTGTACAATGTGATGCTGGTGCAGGTAAGACAGAGCCTGCAGAGACTGACAGCACACCTCACTGATCTGCTGCTCTGTAAGGCCACGCTCCAGTTCTGAAACACACGCAGTATGGACAAATTATCATAATGCCTTACAGATACTACCATAAATGACTGAACAGTGTCAAGTCACCTACCCAACATGATATCATCCAGAGCGCCTCCAGGACAGTACTCGATCAGGATCTAAAAAGACGAAGCATACAGAGACAATAAAAAAATTATAATAGTCAAGCTATATAGGACGGTGTCTTTATTTATGCAGACTTATAGAAAGTAAAAACCAGTGTTGGGGTTAGCGCATTACAAGTTACTTAATCAGTTTACTTTTTTCAAATAACTGGTAAAATAACTTTTACATTTACAAGAAAATTTCAACACTTTTTTCAAATAAATATGTTCCTGTGGCTCAAGTGGTAGAGCATTGTGTTAGCAGCACAAGGTTGTGGGTTCGAGTCCCATGGAACACATGTTAGGTAAGAAATGTTAGCCTGAATGCACTGTAAGTCGCTTTGGATAAAAGCGTCTGCTAAATTCATAAATTTAAATAAGTAATTCAAGTTACTTCTTACTGTCTTAAAGCTTCCAATTTAGTTTTGTATTTATGGTCCCTTTAAATAAATGAGGGGGGAAAGACTTCTGGTAAGTTTTAAATGAACATTAACTCTCAACACATAAAAGTAGGAGGGGGGGATGTTCCTTACCCACAGCCAGTCCTCAAAGAAGATGGCGTCCATCAAGGAGATGATGTTTGTGTGGCGACAGGATGCTAGGATGTCTATCTCAGTGATGTAGTCGTCCAGCTGCTCTTCACTGCGCACTTCAATCACTTTAACAGCTGCCAGGACCCCCGTCGTCTGATTCTGTGCCTTTGATCAACAGTGTAATATACTGTAACACTTGCCTTTCTAATCAAAGTGCACGAAAGTAATCAGAAGTTCTGAAAACTGGGAAGCAGAACTTAACAGCTGTACAGATGCAGGCCATGATGCAAAACTATGTACAATCTGCAAAGATACTGAAAGCTGTTCAGCTGCAAGGCGCATTTCAGTTTCAGAAAGCTTTATGCAGAAAGAGAGGTTGATATGAGCTTGAAAACACTAACAGGAAGCCATCTTTGATCTTTCACATTTTGGTTTAACAGGAAGTTGCCTAACCACAGTGTAGCACTATGCCTCCATTTTCTGTCACCTTAGAAACCTATAAATAAAAAATGTTTTCAAAAAGGTAATTGTTATATTTCTACTTATTTGTTTGCTTAAAATAAAGTTTAATGAATTGTTAAAATAAAGTGTTTTCTAGATCTATACAGTAAATATTCAAGTAGACTGAATTGAATTGGATTATCTACAAACTGCTTCATTTGTTTACACATTATGTACATACAAGAGTTCATTGTGTAATGTAATGACATCACAACAATGATCATGTTGACAGCCTAAACCACAGATTATGTATCTCATCTTCCACAAACATCCGGTCCTCCCCTGCCGTTCCCTTATGGTTACTTTTGAGAACCAAATAATAACATTCTAGGAACATTCTATGAAGATTCTTTTTGTAACCAAAGACTTTCCAGAACTTTCTGGGAACCAAAATAAAAATCTGAATCGCAGGCTACATCATTAAACCAACAGTTGGCGTTAAATGGCGTTTCTTATGAATGAATCACTGAATCGTGCACTCAACCGATTCAAAGAAACTGATTCATTTAGGCACGAAAAAAAAATCTGAGCAACAAATCAAGTGGAACACTTCTTAGACTTCGTTTGGAACAGCAGACAGAGCAAAAAAAAAAAAAAAAAACGAAATAACTGGCAATAGTGCTTCTAAAATGTGAGTTACTAAATATTAACTATTTTTTATTGATCTTTTGTGTAAAGAATCACATTTGCAGTCGTGCTGTTGTTCTGAATATCTGCGTCTGTGAATCGGCTGTGAGCATTTGCGAATAATATTGTGAACAATAGCACTATTTTCTCATCTGTGTGATATTTATATATTTATGGATAAATATTTGTTAGTTAAACCTAGATTTATTCCTAAAATAATATCAAATGGGGTCAAACAGCGTGATAAAAAACTCTTGTATTTAAATTGTGAATCGTTCTGTATTCATTCTATTAACTTTTAATCATTCTTGTCATGTTCATGAAATGTTATAAGAGGTAGACTGAGCAAGACACAGTTACTTGCAAACCGTATTTATCACTTTAGTTGACATTTCAATCTGAAGAGGGAGGGGTTTCCTTGAAATGACGAGATTAGATCAGGCTATGCCTTTTTAAAGGCCCAGACTAGTTTTATCATTCTTTAAACATTCAGTTTTTTGTTGTTGTTTTTTTTTCACTTAAAAACAGTTTGAATTAAGTGACCCCAGATAGATATATTACAAGAGTGTTCTGTTACTTTGCATTTAACAGAAAACTGAACCTCATGATTTGATCCCCTTACCTTATAGACCTTCCCAAAAGCTCCATCTCCCAGTTCTCCCATAGTCTCCCACGTCTGGTGTGGATCCACATCCCTCTTCAGGTTTTCGTAGTGCCGAACTCGCTTTTTCTCCACACCCAACCGAAAGATTCGCATCAGGAGGGAGGCCATGGCTCCCTCCCTTTAAAATTCACCCCAACTCCTTAAGAAATCCCAGTCCCTTTGAGTCAGTCGGTGGTCCTCAGATCCACTGCCCAAACTAAAAACTACACAAAGGACAACCGTCTGAATTTCTCCAAGACAAAGATGCTTTTGACTGTCACGTCGCTCCTCATGCGCACCTCAGAGCACGACAGGAAGCTGCAAATAGCAACCACATCCTTCAAAAATATGGGCCACAATAATGAGTAGGACGCGCGCCTCGTCTGTAGAGATGTACTTAGTTTGTGCCATCTATTGTAGTGTGTTTTCAGCAGCCATAGGGCCATTACTTGTGTAAGAAAGCATGATGATTTAGATAAACAGATATGAATGATTGGTTTCAGAATGAATGTATTGTGTTTTACAGAAAGGCAGATTGTTCTGTGCAGTAAGATGTACTGTATTCACATGCTCATATTCTTACCAATGGTTTCAAAACCAAACTTAAACAGCATTTTAACAGTGTTTTAGGGGATCCCCTAAAATGTACATACTGTACAATATTAGCTTAAAATCAATCACATGGAGAAAAACAAAAAAAAATCCATCTTGAGTCTTGAAACAGGTCATCAATGTGATTTTCCACTGTTTGCTCTGTTTACTGACACGAGTAGGATGATCTGAGAGATGTAGTCCTACACTTTAACCACTAGATGGTTCCACTTTCACATATTTAACCTGGGAAGTCTGACATGAATAATAGTCTGATTGATTTAATTTTTTATTAATGGAATATTTATTGAACCATTTTAGAAACTCTAGAAAAAAAGTTTTTTTTCTTTGTTCGTGTGTGTGTGTGTGTGTGTGTGTGTGTGTGTGAAATAACACCAATTTTTGTGTCATTTGTGATACATCATGCCTTTATGATGCATATAGTATAAGAAAATGGAGCTCTATTCAAGGAGGGAAAAACATCTCTGTGTTTTTTAGAGACTCAAACTGAGCAAAAATATTAAATGTGGTGCAGGTGTTATTTATATGGCCAAAAAGTATGATGAAATTCTGATGGAATATAAATGAGATCTTTATAACAGTAAAACAGACTACTTCAAATGCTTACTGTATATCAGTTGTTACTCTTTATTTCCCAATATTATGTCTTCGTAAGATGACATTTAAGTGTTTCGTTTTATGATCAAAGCTCTGTAGTTTTTAATATGAGGAGCAAAATATATAATGCAATGTAATCCATGATGATTGATATTTTTCTCTGAGATACAGATGTTGCTCAAAAGCCTAATGCATCATATTTGATTTACATTATTTATACACATATGTGGATGTTTATTAGCATGCATATTACTAGATTATTAGCCATGTATTAGTGCTAATTAAGAACATATTAATGCCTTATTCTACTTGACCTTATTCTACATCCCTAATCTTACCCAATACCTAAACCTAACAACTACCTTACTAACTATTAATAAGCAGCAAATTATGAATTTATTGAGAGAAATGTCGTAGTTAATAGTTAACAAGTGTTACCTATTCTAAAGTGTTACCTAAAATTCTTCTTACACACCTTTATGGTAATTGTTACTAGTCTGAACTAGTTACTACTAATCTACATTATGAACTTGTCTGGCCAACTAGAAGTAATCGGTTTTTATGTAACTTATGTATAAAAGTAAATAAATAAATAAATAAAATGAAGAAAAAAAAACAACTTGACTAACTTGTAAGACGTATCTAAGCAGATCATGCATATGGGAACATGCAAGATATACTGTGGTCTCAAAAAGATTTTAAGTCACTTTAAATGTATGCATTTTATTTTTCTACATAACAAAATATCTGACTAGTGGCTTATGCTTCAAATTGTGTCAAAAATGTGTCAAAGTTTGAAAGACAAATGTAAGATGTGCCCTTGCCCTGTCTTAATTCTCCCCTTGGTTAAATATATTCTCCCAGCACTAACACGTGTGACAGTCTATGACTTCACAGTAGATGATCTTGTTTAGAAATACATCCGACTCAACATTTTGAAACTCGAGATAAAGCAATAAAGGCATGATTTTCAGTAGACAAATAAAAATAATGGAAAAACCACTACATCTTCCACAGTTATGTCATTGATTTATTTGTCACATCCTCCGTATGGAAGCACTAAACATGCAGATCCTCCGAATGATCAACCCCGTCAGGTTTTCATGAAGACTTTAAAGAGCGACCAGCCTCATGTAACTGTACAGCATGAGCAGTGTAACGCTCCACTGAACGAATCTGAGGATGTCATTCCTGCTAATCAGCATGTTTAAATAGTCAAACTAAAAACCCCAGAGAAGACATCTCCAGTCAACCATTGAACAGCTTTCCAGGCTGTGCATACAAAGTACACGGTGGAGAACCTCAAACTACACTTATAAAGGCACAAGGACCCCTAAAAATCATGATTCCTAAAGCAACTATACGAGACAAGTCTATTGAAATTAATAAGTGTAGTTATGAGATTTTTTTTTTATATACAAAAACTAAATACTATGGAGACCGTCAAGGGACATAGAGATGGAGAGAAAATTATATTCAGACGCTGTTGCTCTTCCGAAAGATCTCCATTTCTTGAGAAACCATGCGACCACCGAATGTAAATGAATGTAGTTATAAGAGAATTTTCTTGAGGGAATGCGTATATTTTTTCGAGTGACATGACAAAAGAGTTTTGAGCAAATTGAAAGCAAACAGTGTTTCTCATTGAAATGCAGAATTTTTTCCTCCAATTTTACATTTTTACCATCACCGTCTCACTTAATATGCAATATACAGATTTGTTGTACGTTTCTTTTTAAAATGAGGGATGAATAAAAGTAATAGCAACAAACACAGCAGTTTTGGTAAATATGCTAAAAAGAAAAATATATTAAACGTACGTAATAGGTTAAATTAACATTTATAGATTTGTAGGTTAACATTGACGGTCCTAAAACTGCATTTTATAAAATTTTAATTTTCAACTGTCCACGGACACCCTATTAACTCGATTTAAAAACCCCTGGGAAAATAACTAATCCTAAGTTATTTATATTTAACTCGCAACAAAATGTCGATTAGATCCATGAGAAAATTAATTTAACATCAATAATTTTGCGTTTTTTAAAAGTTGTTGTTTTTAAACTGAAAATCAGTTAATTGCAGAATTACCTTTTAAATGTTATCAGTTTTGGAAACAAAAACCAGTATATTCGTTCACGTTACACTAAATAAATGGGGGTAATAATTAGGACGCGTAACACATTTAAAAGAGGTATGAGCATTGAGCACCTTTACTTTCTGACTGTACAGTACAAGATGGTACACCGTTTAATGTAATGACAGGCAGTTTCAAACTCATTTTTCAATTTTACACTTTTGATCAACATGAAAAAGTGCATCAGGAAAGACTGGGACAGGTCGGTTTAAAAACGCAACAAATTCAGCCAATAGTTAACAGTCGAGTTACAGGCAGATTATAGGATAAACAAAGCAATTATCTGAGGGATTCAATGCTTTTTAAATAAAAATTTTACAGTTTTGCATACTATATTGTTTTCCCTACCAGTGGTTTATCCAGTGCCACAGTGAATCAAAAACAAACATCTGTTTCATTATTTTTATCCATAAGTGAAACGTAAACTTAAGGACTCCAATAGTCATTTTCCGCCAAGGAAAAACTTCAACCCATGATTGAAAGGAGGACATAGCTGATTATGAACTAATTCAACAGCTAGTTTTTGTGCCAAACTGCAGAGTCTGTCATAGACAGGCCTTGCGTAATTGCTACACCGCTAATCGCATCTCCTGAGGGAGTGAACGTAAAATTCCCTTAGAAAAGGGAATTAGAAATTTTCAAAAAAATAAAAATACCCACATACTTGACCATTTACAATGCATCTGCCAACCTAAATCCAGAATGCAAACATATGCATTCCTGATAATAAAATATGACTTCTTTCACCCACACATATGACACAGCCGACTGTATAAAGCAGTAGCACTTATATAATATGCAGGTACTGTACATTTTATTTACACATTTACAAAATGAAGAATAGCAAAGAGTGGCAAGTCTTGTGAGTCCTTGTTCATTTTCTGGCTGGACCGAGTTGCTGTTTCTTTTTCCGGTTTCAAATTTGCATTATTTGTCAAATCTTCAGGGGATGGGAGATGTAAACATGTCGGATGTCAAGCTGGAGTGATGTCTAAATTCAGATGCCGTTGGAGGATGTGATGCGAGTAGTCCATCAAGTGTGTATGAGAGGTGCGAGACAGCAAGGCCTCTGAAATCCTTGACTGTGAGAGAGACGCTTCCTCCGCAGAAGCAGCAGCGGTGGAAGAGGCCGAACCAGAAGCTCCACGCTCTTCTCCAACAGAATAAGGTGATGGAGGAAACCCTGAGCCCCTCTCAAATCCCATTGGCGCTTATCTTGGACTTCTGTGACAACTCTGCTTCTTTAGCCTGATGGAACAGAACAGAACAGGTGAGGGTGTTAATATCCAGCAGTTTCTAGACACTAGTGGTCTCATTATACATCGATGTAGAAGACATACACAAAAAAAGTGAGCAAGTGAGCAGAAATAGCATTTACATATGGACTGACACACATTTATTCATATACTAATAACATTTAACACAAAAAAATAAAAATAAAAAGAACATACGATATAGCATTAAACATTCTAAAATATTACAACTATTTCATAAATTCTTTCAATGTAATATCTAATGGAAATTCTATATTAAGGCTAGAAAAATAATAAAATATGAAATTAAACCTCTTAATATATTAACTTATATAAAATCGATCAATAAAATATTTGATAGTATTTCTGAATGCATGCAAAAAAAATGCAATATAAATCTAATCAAATTTCAATTTTATATTTGATAAAAAAAAAAAAAAGATGAAATAAAACCACTTAATTACAAACACTATGCAAAATCTTTTATTTGAATGTTTAATAGAAACTCTAAATCCATGCAAAAAAAAATAAATAAAAACAATGCAATATAAAATGAAACCTCAAAAAAAAAAAAAAAAATTCTATTTCAAATATTTTATAAATGTCAACGGTTCAGAATAAAACCATTGCCAACAACATAACAGCCAAAGTATGCAATACAACGTACTGCGCAATAGTCAACGTAATCCTTCCAAAACCACATATTGTTGACTCTTCATCTTTCCATAAATACACCCACTGAGTGACCAGTACAACATCTCGCTCGGCACACTTACATGTATTAACTGAGCTTCAGGTGATGGCATGTCCAACCCCCTGGGTTTCTCCAACAGTTCTTCAGACTAAAACACATAATCAAAGTGTTAACAATATCTGGAATTTAAACTATTTGTATTCGTTTAACTATTACTTGTTATACAATGGCTGACGTCCTGGAGAATCTGATTGACTGGTTGATGATGTAATAACATTCCTACCTTTCTGTCTTTGATGACCGGAGCAGAGTCCACCAGCGCCTCCACGGAGGACGACAGCGGATTCTCTTTGGCTGAGGTTTCGGCCTCCACAGGAGGAGGAGTGGCTTTCTGTGACACCGACATGAAGAAGACCATTACATATGAAACCGTAACAACCATATCAGAACAGAGATAACATATCAGCGCTCAGTGAGGCAGAGACGTGCCAGTCTGCATTTCTGCCCAGTTTAGATACATGTTCAAAGGTAATCTGCTGCCAAGCACTGGGGTACGTTTTTAAACAGAAAGTGAACAGAGCTGACAAAGTTTGGTTTAATTCATAAAGTCAACGTGCTTATTAGGTGAATAAATCAATAATTTACAACATGCTGCACAAATGTATTCTGTATGCATGCTCTTTGGATGTTTACAGAATGTATACGGAATATTTTTACACCAGTTTTACATTATTTCATACTGTACATTATAATGTGATGCAATATTCACTTGTAACATTTAGAGGACTGTATATTAGACATTTATTTAGACAAACTAGTATAGAATTGTATTGTCACCTCCAGTTTGGGCACCGGTGGGATGACTGGAGTTTTAGGAGTGAGGTCCGTCAGGTACATTGCACGAGAGAGCAGCAACAAGGACGGTGGGACGTTCTCTTTCAAGTGCAGGTCCAGCCACTGAGAGAGAGAGAGAGAAAGCATGCCAATAACAATTAAGAAGTAATTAATGACTCAAAGCATGCAAGCACACGTACAGTAATGTCTAAACAATCAGAAATGTATCTGTAACACCACCGACACAGCGTTATGGTGACAACACCACCCTGTGACACAAGGAGGACAACACTCAGTAGTCACAAGCTGGAAAATATAAGAGGACTGTTTAATGCCTGTTGTGTGTGTGTGTCACACTTTCAATGTGTCAACGGGTGTCTCAATGTCTTTGGGTGGAAAACGGTCATAAATATCCTCCAGTAGGCAGTTTTACACACCTGCTGCAGCTGCTGTCGGAGCTGATCTGTGGTCAGACCCAAAGATCTCATGCCACGACTCCTGCAGGCGGCCTGGAGCTCGGCCACGGTCATTACAGCGACACCCTCCTTGGAGATCATCTACAGAGACACGAAAACCCCAAATCATGATTATCTAACATCTGAGATCATCTCCTTAACATATCAAACCCAGAATATTGCTTTAACGTTTTAAGGCCCGATCAAACAGAACAAGTTTTTTTCAATAAGAGGCACCTTTTTAAAATAGTTTTCTATTGGCAGTGAGCATTTTGAGCACCATTTATGCGTCCCGAGCGTCTTGTGTTTTAGGCACCTGCTGCACCTCTGAGGAGTGCTCTGAACGCCTGAAGTTGACAAAAAAAAAAAAAAAAAAAAAGCAACTGTGCAGAAAAGCACGCAACGTCAATTGCGTTTTTTTCCATTTTTCCATTGTCCAATCAATGGAAAAGTTTACAGTTGCTCAGAAAGTCCAGAGACTGCAATGCAGGCGAAATTTTGGTGCCTGTCATGGGTTACCTCGAGTCTTATTTTTTTTTAAAGGCTTTTGGTTGTTGTAAATGTTATGCCTAGCAACATAACAACCCACAGCACACTGCTTGTTTTTTAAGTCACCAGAAAAAGGCAGTGTGGTGCCCTCGCGTTTTCAGACCTAAAAATGTGTTCTGTCTGATTGGGACTAAGGCATCATTCACTCAGAATACATTTTTGCGTTCAAAAAACAAGTTGTACACTTTTTTTACTTATTTTAACAGGATTAGCTCATATTCAGAATAAATATTTACTCCGCCCCACGTCATCCAAGATGTTCATATCTTCAGTCAAAAAGAAAGTAAGGATTTTGAGAAAAACATTCCAGGATTTCTCTCTATATAGTGGACTTCAGTGGATACAAAATGAACATGCAAGATAAGTCAAACGGCCTTTACAAAAAAGATAAAACAACAATGTCGGACGATTTGAAGTTAAAGGAGTTTTTGTCCTACCCTAACTTTTAACACGAGTACACTAAAGAACACGAGTACACCAACGAAGAATTTTATTCCTCAGCTGGGATAATGTAGAACCATTTGAAACTTCAACCGGTTGGCTGCCATTGGAGGTCACTATATAGAGAAAAATCCTGGAATAATACATTTTCCTCAAAAAACTTAATTACCTCGCGACTGAAGACAGACAGACAAAAACCATCACTGATGACATGGAGGCGAGTAAATTCTCAGGAAATTATCTTCTGCCATTTTGGAGACTGTCCCAGAACGTAATCAACATAATTATCGTTGTTTACATTCCGAATGCACACACACAGTCTACTGAATGTAAACAAGGCTGATTAAGCTCAGTGAAAGCACACGCATGCTGAACATAAAAAAAAAAAAAACACTCATTATGTTGATTATGTTCTGGGGTACTCTTCAAAATGGCGGAAGACGATAACTAGGGGAGAAGATTTGCTGAATAAATTGTTCTTACTGTTTTATTTTGCGTACAAAAAGTATTCTTGCTGCTTTGTAAAATTACGGTTGTATATGGACTATTTTACCGATATCCTTACTACGTTTCTGTGCGTTGATCATGATAATATCCTTGCTGTCTATGGAGGGTCAGAGAGCTCTCAGATTCCATCAAAAATATCTTAATGTGTGTTCAGAACAAATGTCTTACGGGTTTGGAATGATATGAGAGCGAGTACTGAATGAAAGCATTTTCATTTTTGGGTGAACTAACCCTTTAAGAGCTGTGTTTTTAGAATGGGTATCATAATAAAAGATGCAAAAGCAAGCCAAAGATGTTTATTTAGTGCGTGTTTAAATAATAGAAAGCTAGCATTGTAGAATATAAAAAGTTTTTTTTTTTTTGTGATCAGCCCCTTATTTTAAGATGGTTTAGTCAACCACAAACATAGAGATCTCAGCAACATGTCAAGTCATAAAACCAGCTGTAAAACTACTTTAGAGGGTCAAGTAGCAGTTGTCTGGTTTTGTCTCACCTCATCGTCAGCCTTGATGGTGCGCAGCTGCATCATCAGCTGGAAACGCAGCAGGTTATTGGTGCCGATGGGCTGCAGCTCCAGCAGTTTGCACAAGGCCACCAGCTGCGGCCGCTCCAGATGCTCCAGCGTCAGCTCATCCTCAAACAGCTTGGAGAACTTCACAATGTCTTTAGTGCTGGGCTGTTCACCAGTGTGCCTCACCTATAGCGGACAAGTTAGAAGCGTCAGTCACAACCACAATCATTTTAACTATACGTGATGTGTCAAAATGGATTTGATTATTAAAGTCACCTGCTGCACGTAAGTGGAGAACTTCTGAGTCTCGTCTCCAACGGCTGCTTTGTTCCTCCTGGCCATCTCACCGATGGTCTCCTGTAAGAACTTGGCCAGCTCTAGTTTAGCAGCGAGACCCTTCTTCTGTTTTTCCTCCTGTCAGAGTAAAACAAACAAATTGAGATGTTTCATTAGTCATTACTCATCCATTGTGATAACTTCATGAAAATTACTACTCGGATACATTGAGAAATTGTTTTACGAATCCTTTACACAGATATCTTATTCTTGCATTTCGTCATTTAGGCTGAACTTTTGCTGTTGTTTAAAAAGTAAGCTTATAATACCTTCTTGGACTCGGTCTCAAATGTAGAAGGCAGCATTTCTGGAAAGAGTTTGAGGAATACGGGGAGCAGAAACTCCATGAAGGGAACGATGACAAAGACCATGAAGGGCACAAGCCGGAACAAGTCGGCACATGTCCGCATCAGCTGTGGAGACAACGGGACAGGTCTTATTCATCCATAGTCAAACACAAAAGCAATATGGGTAAGTGAGAATAGCATTTCTGGCCTAATCCAGCTGTGCTTTCTCAGCGCTGTTAAGCTTTTTGGTTATGCAATTCTATTTGTGTCATTACATCATAAATCCATGACCAAGCAATGGTTTGTTCTCACAGGATTATCAAATATTATTACCTTTTTATAAAACTCAAATCCTTCCCGTTTACATACATTAATAACTTCTGACATTTTCCTTTGTCAAATTACTTACACCTTATATAAAGGTGTTATGAGAACATAAATAACAAAAATGCAGTGGTATTACCATTATTTTGGACATAAATGGAATATTATAATGAACTATAGTAGTTCAAATGGCTTTGGAAGAGACATAAGTTATTGATTTTAAAATAGATGTGGATTTAATAACTGTGCATTTTAATTCATTGTAAAAGTGCACTATAATATTTAAATAAGTCTGAAATAGTACCACTTAAATGATGATGTTTTGACTTTACATTTTTTGTTTCCGGTTAATTTTGTTAATAAACATTTTTAAATATCATCTAGAATATCAAATACTGGAATATTATAACTTGAGCTCACAGATCATGGAGATGCAAAGAAATAACAAACCAGATGTATAGCGGGTAATACTTAAATTAACCTGAGAAACCCAAAACATACCCTCCTCCTCTCCCTCCGGGTGAGCTGCTGTCCGTGCAGTAACCTCCAGACCATCCTGGCCGCGATTTTGGTGTCAATTCCCAGGAGGCGGAAGCCATGATAGTAATGCTTGAGCTCATCCAGGACTTTCTGTCCCAGGGACTTTCTTGGCACTGCTGGTGGTGCTGCAGGTGGTTGAGTGCCTGAGGCGGCGGGGACAGGATCACCCTTGACAGGTTCAGGGCTGTCCTTCACCTCTTGAAGCCAAGCACAAGAACTGTGGAGGGGACGTGCAGCTATGCAACCAGGACGGATGAAGCTGGATGTGTAACAGGGGTACAGCGGCCTGGGACACCTGTCTGTGATGGCCACCTGGCTGATGAACTCTGAATGGTAGCGTATACATGCAGTCGACGAGAGTGAAGCACAACCGTGTCTTTTAGAAAGTAAGTAGGATCCCCTGGAAGAAAACCAGAACCTTGAGCTTTGATAAGGAGAGTATTTACAATATTAAAGCACAAAATTACAAGCTTGCCATTTCGATTTTTTTAAACCTCCACGAAGCATTGTAACCAGGGAACACTGCACAATATTATTATGAAAAATTTATATTTTAATCAAATAATATTTTGAACATAATATATTGAGCTGGATGAAAATGTAAATTTTTGCACCAGTAACTTGGACTATGAGCTCACCTTGATCTCGTTACAGCTAGAAGCACCTGTGAGCTAAAAACTGCCATTTTCGTGTCCTGTAAAGAAAAATAGATGCAATGTTATGTACCTGTGGTGCAATTAGATTTACACATATTAGAGACTTATAAAATCTGATTAAACTGAGGATTTTTGGTGACTAATCCTAATATGTACTAATATGAATAATGTATACAGATTCACAAACAAATACAGATACACATGTATTTTTGAGGAATAAGTGGTGTTATTTGTTGTGCATATTTGTTGAACTTCTATTTGTTATTATGTACGTAAAAGAACATGTGTTGATGAATAGGAAAGCGCGCTCGTCACGGATGAGGCCGGTCGCGAGCACGCGCACACACTGACTCACGTGCTTATCTTCGCCGCTTGCGTTGCTAAAACAGAACACAAACACGGAGACCTGTCAAAGTCATAGGCCATATTTAACGACAATTAAAAGGAACGTTTCATTTCACCCGAAAGTTTGCCTCAAATTGCAACAAGTAGATTGTTTAAAAGTTAACGATATATCATAGTAGAGGCCATTATGACACAGACCTCTTAATTATTAAAGTGCTATCACTTTATTTTATGCGTAGGTAAACATAAACTACAGTATCCACTTTTTATTATAAGTCATCGAAAGTTTAAACTTTTTAAACGTCTAAATTGTTGTATAAAAGTGTTGCGAGTAAGTCAAAACAGTGAAGTTTCTACTGACAGGCGCAGAAGGCCACAGTAGAGGCCGCGGATATAACGTTACACCATCTGAAAACATCTGCTTTCGATACCAGCACAACTTTACATCTATTACAGAGGCTTTTCTACGGATATAGTCGAAACGACATCGAAAAACAATCGGAAAGTTATTTTGTTTTACTTTCATTTATGTAAGTTACTGCTAACAGCGAGCGGTGGTTAAACGGTTAAGAAGCAACAGATGAAAGCCAAAGGATCGAGATTCGAGACAAATCTTAAAAACATATCTGGTATTTAACAACTTGAAAGACGGTTAAACATCTAACGTTACCAACCTGTGGAAAAGGCCCGTGTCCGCGCGGTATGACGGCTGTTAGGCTGTATTCATTGGATATGGTGTCAGTGGAGAAAAATATCCGGCACGACGGCGCTCCTCCTGCAGCTGAGGATCAAATTTCCTCGGAGGCGATGGTACGGGTGAAAAACTGACCTTTTGCGGGATGATATACTCCATTCACGATGTTATGTCGCTCGTAAGGTTTAAATCTAAAGGGGATATAAGTTAATACATCCGTGGTGATGTATTGTTGTTTTTTGGAACAGACTGTCAGGTTGCCTCCGGTGCCTCAGACTGTACTACTGGAGGATCATCCGATAACGGGTGAGGCGTGAATGACAGCCATATAAGCCAATGAGCGAGCTATACGCACTAGTGACGCTGGCCAATCCGCTGGACTGGCCGGACAGTGGAACTTCCCATGACCTCATCCGTGATGATGATGGCAGATGATCCTCCACACCTACTGATCTCAGTTCAGTTGTAACTCAGAATTGTCATGGCAACAGTCAAAATCACAGTGCCCAGAACAGCGGCGGACTAGCAAGGCGTTTTATATGGCTGTTATTAGGTACTTGTTCAGACGATGGCGCTATTATTCATTTTAACTTCGCTTGAGATCCACAGGGAAGGAACACATACCCTGATAACATTGTTTTGTTCTTATTTACATTTTTACTGAAATATACTGTTTATGAAACGCCCAGAATAATTAAACAATTGCTGTAATATTACACTAGTAATTATTATTTCTGTAGGCCTCGTATAGGGAATAAAGCACATTTTAAAAGAGTATATTAATGTGGGTTAGACAATAGTTTTTTCTTTCTATATCATCTATCTTTAATTTTATCTAGCTTTATCCATATAAAATATTGTTTTTATTTTTAATTTTACAAACATATATATATATATATATATATATATATATATATATATATATATATATATATATATATAATTTTGTTATTTCGTGGTAGAAGTAGTTTTTTTTTACTAATTTTGGAAAACACAATAATGATGTTGTTTTTTACGTAGTCAAAGTAAAATGTAAAATTACATTTTAAAATTATTTGTTTCATAAATACATTGTTTTTATTGTATGCATATATAATACAATAAGTATGTATATAACTATAATTATCTTCTGTAATGCATTGATCACATCTTATGATTTAATGTCAATATTGTTTTCATTATGTTGTAATTATAAGAAGAAGAAAAAACTACTCGTCCCAACATGCCCCTCACATCATGCAGCACAGCCAATGGGGGAGACCTTATTTTGGCGCTGAGACACAGGCCTCAAGCAGAAGGGCTTTTGTTAAAGCTAGAGGGAGGGAGACGGCTATAATAAAATATATGGGAGCCAAATTTCCCCGGGTCTGCAGGAGCATCCCGCAAAAAAACGGGGCCTCTCCCTATTCTACAGCCACACGTCCTGTCATGGGGATCGACATACGACTGATCTAGCCCCAATTTTATTTTCCATACACCGGATTAGATCTAAGAAACGTGGAGTCATAGGTCTTTGTGTTGATATATTTATGTTAACTGCAGCGGGGATCCAGTTTATTTGGTGTATTTGTTTAGAATGGAACACGCTGAAGGTACAGACGCTATTTTATTCTGCTTCGTTCCATAATATCGCGTTGAATCCTAAACAAGCGCTGCATGATTTTCTGGTTTTGATAACAACAGAGCAGTGGTTTTCATCACACCGTTTCCTGATGGAAATGTAATCTGGCCAATTTGATTTAAAGGGGCACGGGCAGCCATATTGGCATGTTCGCATTTACTTCTTCAGTTTTTGTGGTCCTCCGCATGATCCAATCTACCGCGAAACATACCATTTGGAAACACAATGTTTGTTTGGAAAATTCCATGGTGATAAACCTTAGCAATAACGTTACGTGCGTCGGTGTTTCCCCGTGTACACACATTAGCACATCCGCTAACGCCGCCTTTCATAGAATGCAGCGACATTACACGGGTCCGCTTTACAAGGCTGTTGGGGAAACAAGATCTGTTTTTTAACTACACGATAGCTTAATTTTGTTTATTCGTTGGCCATATAGAATTTTCATTAAGTTGTATGTGTTTATATATGATAATATGATTATATCAGGTATGTTTCGTTATCCAGAAAAGGCTAGCAGGCTAATATTAGCCAGCTGCTGGCCACTGCAGGTTTGTTTCTTTGACATGAAACATTTTATTATATTAGTTGGTTTAGAAACAGTCGTTTGTTGTTTCGTGGCATTGAGTGATGTGGTTCATGTGCTAAATGAAAGGCTTTAACGGCTGTTTTTACATTTTCTCTTACTAGACAGACGAAACAAGCAAAATAGACCAAATAAACACTGCTTTGATGGCAAACATGTATTTTATTAACCAGCTGGCATACTTGTAATTAAAGGGAGAGAAACTAAAAATTAAAAATATTATTCAATGAAATAGAAACTGAGATAAAGCATGCATTGTTGTCATAAGGGAGAGGGGGTGTTATATGAGGAACATGGCATTTAACATGCTAGATTCTGACTAAATATCCTATCCAGCAAGGCTGTGTAATTTCAGTCTAAATTTTGGCATGAAGTTTCCTCTCAAGAATTAGGGAAAGTTGGCTTAACTTGGAGTGGACTAAACTTAATTTATCCCCTTGGAGGGAGATTTGCAGCATTGCAGAAGTACTGCAAACCTCAAACTCATTTGTGCATTGTGCAATTGAGTATTAATCACATTTTTAACCCATTTTTTATACACAAATGCAAAGCTATTATTGCAGTGAGCACTTTTTTTAACAAATGTGATCAAATGAGGTTTTTTTGTTGTCATAAACACAGTCTATCTTTTTTTCCTCAATATCTAAGCAGGCCCTGTAAGAAAAAGGGAAACTTAAGGATGCTGGAGCAGAACAATGGATTTCTCCTTCTCTTTCATGCAAGGGATCATGGGAAACACAATTCAGCAACCCCCTCAGCTTATTGACTCCGCTAACATCAGACAGGAGGATGTCTATGAAGCCATCAGTGACCCAGGAGATGATGGAGGACAGCAAAACTTTGAGTCTCCTTTGGAGTCAGGCTTTCCTTACCCTGCTGAAGACCTCCCAGTCATTACAAACGGCTACCCGACAGGCGTAGGTACCTATGAGCAACAGGCCAAGTTTGCCTTGTACTCACAGTTCCCCAATGGCTCAGCTAATGGCTACGGAGCCATACGAAACTATGGGGATCACGGTTTGCTGCTTGGTGAAGGCACTGTATTGAGACCACCAGTGGTCCAGGAGAAACCTCCAAGCCACATCTCACCTCCACCTCATCCCCATCATCACCACCAGTCTCATCATCCTCCTCACCACCATCACCACCACCATCAGCAGCAGCAACACCATCCACAAAACCCACCACTGTTACCTCACCACCATCACCCGCCTCCAGCTTCTCACCTAATGCCTCAAGTCTTGCCACCCCCTCCTCCATTGCTCTTGCCCTCTTCACCGCCCCTCCTTTCACCTCAAGAGAGCTCAGTCTCCAATCCCACCAACACTCCCAAAAAGACCAGCTCCCCAGAGATCAAAATAAAGATCATTAAGACCTACCAGAACGGCAGGGAGCTGTTCGAGTCCTCACTGTGCGGGGATCTGCTGCAAGAGATTCAGGCCGGCGAGACTTCCAGAAGAAATGAGCAAAAGAAAGAAAAGAGGAAAAAGAGAAGCAGCAGACATGGTGCTTGTCAAGAAGAAGAGAGCCAGCAGCCATGCAAAGTAGAGGAGCGGTCAGGGGTGGTTCAAAACTCCTCACAGCTCAACGAAGGTCATGTCGCATTCAGAGAAGAGCAACCTTCTTTGACCCTCAAAAGCCCCAAAGCAGAACTGAAGGAACAGAAAGTGAGTTTGATATTCTTCATATGTTTGTAGCCCTTTTCACTTCAGAAGATGTGGAAAAGCGGAGAGAATTTCTGGTTGATGAGATCTGATCAGTTCGTGTTCATCCAAGACCATCTTGTGTTCTTGTTTAGGTTGAAAATCACTTTCCTTCGGTCATCACTAGCACCGGCTCTTGTCAAGAGTATGAGATCGGGGACTTGGTGTGGGCAAAGGTTGGGACGTTTCCTTGGTGGCCGTGCATGGTGTCGTCAGACCCTCAGTCAAATGTTCATATACGACTTAATAAAAGAGGTAATTCATCTACTATAAGTGTGTAAAATTATTGCTGGAATACGCTTGACGATATTTAAAATCAGAGCAGTTTTCAAAACTCTAGATGTTATGCACTTGTTGGCTTTGAAAACATTTAGGCCACATGTCCAACAAAGCATTTTTTTCCCCAAGGGTGGCGTGTTTTTTCAATTGTTCTAAATATTCTACTTTTTATTTTTTTAAATGCCAGGACCATGCCAAGTGCTGAGCATTTTTTTTTTTTTTTTGTGCTGAACGTTCGGGTGTTTTTTTTTTCTCAGCGCAGAGAGTTGAAGAATTTTCATCTTTGGGTAAAACGATGCGTTCATCACTCTCACTTTTCAGTCAGCTAACCAATCACAGTGAAGGAGGGGCGGGACTAATATACGCCAACTATCACACCCTGTTTGTTCTACGCCTGAACAACAATGAAGTTAATATTGTCTTGTCTTCGAGTATTTATGTATTTACTATTAAGGCACACAATATTTTGTTGTACTAAGCAGTTATTAAGGCTATGTTGATTAGCATTATTATAGATATACTTTATTATGATGAAAATTCTAATAATAAGAACTCCGATAAACCATTTATTGCCATAGTTTCTGTGTTAATTAGTCATGCTGAATCAGTGAAAGTAGTTAAATCTTCTGTTTATTCAGCTGCGATAGCCATTTCCTGGATTTCTTTGGATGGATATTTCCTACTGATCACAGAACTGTGCTTCACTGAAAGATGCGCATGACAATCGCAGCTTCTGCCTAATCGCAGTTTATTGCCTTTTGAGATTTCATTTTGATTAATTGCACAGCCCTAGCTCACAGCTGTGCTTTCTTAGCAGAGCTAAAAACACTTTGGTAGACACGCAGCCTTAAAGAGGAAAAATTGTGCATCGTACATTAAATTTTCACAATATCTGATCCATGTTGCTAGTCAGGAAACAGTTAATGGGTAATTTTGTTGTGTATTCCAGCTTTAAGCTGGTATTTGTACTCTCTTGCTTCAAATGTATGTTTCTAATAACTTGCTTCTATGGTTCTTGGTAGGTGTTAAGGAATACCATGTACAGTTCTTTGGAAGTGTCCCTGAGAGGGCTTGGATCCATGAGAAGAGAACGGTGGTGTACAAGGGCGAGAGCCAGTTTGAGGATTTGCAAGCAGAAACACTCCGAAAAGCAACCAACCCAACTGAGAAACAAAAGGTATCCTGCTGTACCCTTTCAAATCTGGTGACCATCTTTCTGTGGACATTTCTGATTACTTATTCTCTGGTTTATTTGTTTTAAAGCTGCTGAAGCCTCAGTCCCAGAAGGAGCGTGCCCAATGGGAAGTGGGTGTGGGTCACGCAGAAGCCGCTCTGCAGATGACACGAGAAGAACGCAATGAGAACTACACCTTCATCTACATTGACAAGGAACCCAGTGCCACTGCTGCTCCTGCTGCTGCTCCTGCTGATGACACCGTGAGCCTACCTAGGGCGATCACTAAAAACCGCACTGAACGCAAGCAGAGACGCTATAAAGGCAGTGCTGGGGCAAAAGAAGAGCCCATACCTCGTCGACAGCAGCCACGAAGGCAGTGCAGCATCAATAGTAGTGGAGAAACATCATCTCCCAATCAGGGAGAGGATGATATGGACCAAGAGCAGCCCCACAGCCCTGCAAAACCTGACCCCCACCCTGAGGAACCCTCCCCACCTCCAGTCAGGACACCCTGGAAGACCGCCGCAGCCCGCAAGCTCCTCCCACTCTCCATTACTATGAAGAAACTAAACGTGGAGATCATCAAATGTGATTGGCAGCTCCCAAAGCAAAATTTGGACTTACCTAAGAAGATGGAGAGTGAGGAGAGGCCCAGCGATCAGGTTCAGTCACCTGAGGTAAAAAAAAAAAAAAAAATGCTAGTGAACTTAAGGGCGTGTGTATCTGTGTATCGCAGTGTAACTGCAGCATCGATCACCGTCATGACAGTTTTGTAAAGAAAAGCTTAATCAAAGAAATTCTGAAATATCGTTTTGTTTTAGTAGCTACTATTTCTCAGATCACAAATGTAGCTGCCCACAAGTGACTCTCTATACAATGTAGTAAAATGTTTAATGAAATTGATCAAATGGAGTTTCGCTGACTTTGCTTAATTAAAATTGCTGAAATTTACTGCTGCTACAGATGTGTTGTTACAAGTGATAACTTAAATTAACACAAAGCTGAGAAAATAACAGAAATATTAGATGGAATAACTTAAACTTGGGAAAGCTAGAAGTGTACTAACTGAAATAAAATAAGTTGAATTACTAAAATTACTCAAACTAAAACCGTAGTAAAAAGAGAAATAGAAATATCTAAAAACAAAAAAAAAAAAACGAATAAAAATGACAAGCACAACAAAAGTACAATAAAACTGAAAATATTCATAAATACTACAATGGTACAAAAATAATAAAATGACACTGGATGCTATTTGCTTCCTAGTGTAAATAGTGTACTAATCGTATAGGAGTGTATTTAGTATTGTTGCAAACGTATATTTTTGCACTCACATTTCACAGTATTAGCCAGCTTCCCTGTCTGACTCATTTAAAGCAGGGTATGCTGACTAGATGATAACTATGCTGCATAATACCAAGCAGGACAGGTAGGATTAATGTCACCAAAAAATCTCTGAAATTAATTTATCCCTTATAATGCATTTAGTTTGGTAAATGTACATGTTAAGCTATTATAGCTTACTGCCTGAAGTTAATTACTAAGATTACAGCTGTATTAAGCTAACCTAAAATTAGGACTCTGCTCTCTCTCTTTATGCATGCAGCTTGAGAATAAATTGCACCTTTTCTGCCAGGCAGCTGTTGGTATGTGTTTTTTTTTTATATATATATATATATATAATGCTTCTCTATGTACCCCACAAAGGGCTCCAGTGATAAGGCAGAAGCAGAGACGTGTTCCAGTGAAGAAGAGCGAGCGGTGTCTCCCTCAGCCTGGAGTGACCAGGAGAGCACTGAGCAATCCACAGGTATATATAAGCGCAAACACAGAGTTATTCACCAGAGGTAAACTCCCTTTTGCAACGGTGTTCAGATGTGCTTTGCAGTATAAATCTAATCTGTGAAAGCGTCTTCTGTGTCTGTGATATCAGAGCGAAAGCAGCAGCGCCGGTCTGTGCGAAGCCGTTCTGATTCGGAGAAGAGTGTGGAACCAGTGCCAAAAAAGAAAGTGAAGAAAGAACAGGTAGAGCACACAATAATTTAACAGTGATGAATCCAACAAACTGGAGGGTAGAATTCACTAAATTAACTGAACCTGCTGCCTGCATAATTTTAGCACCTGATTCGCTAAAGTATTTATCCAAATCTAATTACCGTGCAAACCTGTTATTATATACTTGTGCAAAATGATATTTGCACATCACAGAATCCTCATCTTGGGGGCCAATTCTGAATGCTTACTTGTGAAGAATATAGCAGACTCTGATATACCATTCAGCATCACTTTACCACACATGAATCGTCTCTTTAAACAACGAGTTTTGTATATACTTTATTATTTCTAATGCCATGATGGAAAAAAAGAGTTTCACTTTTAAACAAATTTCAGTTTGTGTAATGTCTATTGTTAATAAAACACAGTCTGCAATTGACCAAACTTGCACAAAAAGGTGCCGGGATGTTAAGATGCAGTTGAAGGTAAATATATATATTAGCACAGATAACGTGTTTTTTTGCACAGAAATACCAGCATGAAAATGACATAATGATTTAGTGTATTTGCCCATGTTTTTTTTTTTTTTTTTTTCTCCTCTTCATAATATGCATCAGGGTTACAGTTAACTGAATATAAAACATAAAGATATTTCAATTAATTTAATTAAAGTAAACAATGAAATATAAAAATAAAAATAAAATATTTTATTTCAGCTAGTTACCAAAGCGACATTTGTCATTTTTATTTAGTTTATCTTGATCCACTAAAATACCTAAATCTTGAAATTATTCAAATCTGCATAGACGCGTTTAAATATAAATTAAATAAATGAGACGCACACACAAAAATATTAGAATGTTAACGAAATTTTAAATGAAATAAGAAATTAGAAAAATGAAAGCCAATTTAAAATAATAAACATACTAAAATATCACCGTAATGCATCCAGTCTACAGTAATTTACAGTGAATCACACAAGTCTTTATGAATGTCTTAATGAATGAGTCAATTATGCAAAGTTGTCAGATAAGAAGGAAACATCTTATAAAAGTTTTTGGTTTTTCCCCACAGGCTGAAGCTGCACCTCAAATGGATTTCAAAACAGGGTCGCAAAAAGGTGCTTGACACACTGCAAGATGAAATTTACATTTATCTGAAAGGTTTTCTTAGATGTCATTTTTTTGGGGTTATGTTTTAAATTATTATTTAGCCCATAAATTAATTTAAGTATTCAGTAATTTCAGATCAGTAACTCCGTGTTAATGCTACTGGAATCCTGTAGGTGCCAGCGAGATCTCAGACTCGTGTAAACCACTGAAGAAACGCAGCAGAGCATCTACTGATGTGGAGATGGCCAGCTCACTGTACAGAGACACTTCTGACTCTGACTCTAGAGGCCTCAATGATCCACAGGTCAGACTACACGCAACAATACAGCCAGGCCAATCAGAATTTTTTTTTGGTTGACGCCTTAGCCATACACTCCTCATTGGGTTCTACAATTGTTATGACAGATTAATTTAAAATGCAGATTTTGTAGCCAAATGGACTCTGTTTGTAAAGTCAGATTTTTGCATTCATTTGCATCCCTCGCAGACTGGATTTGGGAAGCGCTCGGACAGTCCTGCTACAGTAGATGCTGACGGATCTGACGCCCAGTCCGTGGACTCCAGCCTGTCCCGTCAAGGAGGAAGTTCCTCAAAAAAGGACACAGTCTGCCACGTAAGCTCTATAAACGCTGGGTTTATATAACATTATATTTGATGACATTGGATACAATGCTGTTCAAAAGTTTTGATAAATAGTCAAATCGGTAATTTTGTGAAATAGTATTAAAAATTTAAATAATTAAATGTAAATATATTTCAAAATGTAATTTATTCCTGTGCTGGCAAAGCTGAATTTTCAGCAGCCATTAGTTTAGGCTGATTATTTGATGCTAAAGTAGCATATATAATTATAATTATCAGTGTTGAATAATATTTTTGTGGAAACCAAGAATTTTTCACAAATAGAAAGTGCAAAATAACAGCGTTTATTTAAAATGTAATTCTATTTGACACGATGTAAAAGTCTATATTGTCTTTGATAAATGTATTGTGTCTTTGCTTGAATAAGTGTAATTTTTATGGTTACAGCAGATCAGCATTCATCGTAACAGTACTGATATTGTCTGACTCTCTCAGGTATTGTTGTTATGTAATAATCTGTTGTTGTGGTTCTTCTGTCAATGTCTTAGGTCTGTGAAACATTCGGGGATTCTTTGGTGAGCTGTGAGGGAGATTGTAACAGACTGTTTCATCCAGAGTGTATTGGATCCAACAGTGGAACAGATGGAGAACAACTGTGTCAGGAGTGTAAGACAGGTGAGCCAGGTCTCCATTCAGATGTCCCGATTCCATTTCGATTCGCAAACTCTTGATTCGATTCTTTATGCAATTAAAAAAAATCTTTATTACATTCAGTGAATATAGTTTTAATTATCGCTGTCAAACGATTAATTGTGGTTAATCGCATCCAAAATATTTTTTTTTGTTTAAGACTAATGATAAGATAATCAGATCTTTTTTTAAATGTTTGCTGAAATAAATACTGGAAAAAATATCAATTCGATGCTTTTGAGAATCGATATGGAATATTATTTTAAATAACAGATGCGCTAATTGCCCAGCGCTAATTATTACACACTATTGCTCCTAAATGGTTATACAGAATTATTCAGTTAACTGAATTAAATAGGTATTCTTCTCCTATTTCATTTCATTTCTACCACTACATCTGATTTGTGGTAACTTTTTAAAAGCTGTTACCAAATATATAACACTCAAAAAATTGGCCTGTAACGTGTGAATTTTTTTTTTATAAGAAAATGAATTGGGTTCGTTTTTTAACATTGTGTCATGTATTTTTGTCTTTTTGTTTGTTCTAATTTCAGTTCCTGTTCGGTCTAATCTGTTTTGTCGCCCTCTCTTCTTCCAGGTTCCCACCCTTGTTTCTCCTGCAAGGTTGTGGAAGGTGATGTGAAGCGGTGCTCGGTGAACAGTTGTGGCCGCTATTATCACGAAACATGTGCCCGCAAGTACACTGGCACCAGCACTGATACTAGAGGCCTCCGCTGCCCTCAGCACAGCTGTGCCACATGCTGCCTCGACAGAGACCTTCACAAAGCTGGCAAAGGTAGATATATAGAAGATCGACTTTAGCTTTGTATCTTACAGACGCAATTTCAGAGCGGTTTCTTTTTTTCTCTCTCTTCCTGTTTAGGCCGTATGATGAGATGTATCCGCTGTCCGGTGGCGTATCACACAGGAGACGGCTGTGTGGCGGCTGGCAGTGTGTTAATAACACCCCACATCATCATATGTAGCAACCACTCCAGTTCCAGGAAGAACGGACACTTTTCCTCACCTGTAAACGTAGGCTGGTGTTTCATCTGCGCTCGAGGTACGTTTGGCCTGACAGTCTTCATACCTTGTGTTATAGATAAAGCCATAATCACTAAGAGGATAAGATTTGTATGTTCAGTGTATCTCATACTTTAAAAGGCATTTCAATTGGTTCTTGTCAAAATTGCAAGGTGTCACTAGTGCAATCAGTGAATGTAACACTTTCTAACAATCTTCTCACCCCATCAGTGTTTTAATGTTCTCTGGTGTCGTCCTTTGTGGTGTCTGATGTTCCTTTTCTTTAAGAGTTGGACACTTTTTAATGTGACCTCCTTTCTTGTCACCTAATCCTTTACTTTAAGATGTACTGTTTGTTCGTGATCCATCAGATCATGTTTGTTTCCTACTAATTAGTAACATTCAAATTGTCTTTGATTCTTCTGGGGAAGGACTGAGATTGGATTTAATTAAATGTGAACTTTAAAAATGGCAAAAATTGTCAGTAATTTAAAACATTCCAGTGAGCAATTAATGAACCAAATCTGTTAGTAAATGGTGAAATCATAAGAATCTGCCAATTTTAATGGTTGGGTCTCAAGAGTTTTTTTTTTATTATTATTATTTTGCACCGATCTAGAGATTATAGTCTTCATAATTTACCTTGATAAGTTTTTCAAGTAAAATTAGACATTAAGACAATAAATGTTTAAAATTGGAGTTTAAGGTTTATCTGCAATAGCACAAAATTAAGTTAATTTGAAATTGATTGGTAATGTTGGTTAATACCATTCTGGCTACAATATATTGTGCGCGATATAATTGTAAATAAGCGTGTATGATGCAGTTGATTAATAAGCCTGCATTATGCCAAGACCTAAACCAAATTGTTTTCATGATTTCTTTGTGAATAGGCACTGATTTCTGATCGTGTCTTGTTGCACATGTCAACTCACTCAGTGGTAGTGTCTTACGGCCAGATGTTTAGTTCAGAATGCAAACCTTAATGAATATCATTGATTGCATCTTTAAGTTTTGGAACGAACCCCTTCCCACTTTTGTAGAAAAGCTTTTTCAACTTCTAATTTCTGAAGAAACTAACTGACTATAATAAACTGTATTTTATTCATTTCTTTAACCATCTTTGTTGTCTGCAGTAATTTGGATAGGCTGTGTTGGCGTGGGAGCAATTACCTGATCTTTATAACCAATTTTAGTCCTTACAGCCTTTGTCAAGTAAAATCTTTAATTTACTCCCATCATATTGTTCCAAGCCTTATGACTGCATTTCTTCCCTGAAACACAAAATGCAAAATTTGGAAGAAAGTTCCAGTTTTGTCTTTTCTTTGCCCATGCAGTTGCAGTTAATCAGGGCTGAAGATTCCAAGTTCAAATAAGGATGTAAAAGCACCATAAACGTATCATAAAAATGGTCCATATGACTCAATGTGCTCAATACTTTAAGTCTGGTGAAGCCTTATGATAGATTTATCTGCGAAACAGACTAAAATGTATGTCTTTACTTACTGAAAGACAGGTTTGAAGCAACATGAGGGGGACTAAATAACTTGATTTGCATATGTAAATGAACTATTCATTTAGCTTTTGGCTACTATTAAAAGCAGAAAACAGTTATTGCATATTTTACAATTTATCCAGTGATTCCCTGAAGCTCCCACTCCAACACTGCAGTATTCCTCCTTAAGACTCTCGTTTTTTTTTGTGTAAGGACTACTTATTTAAGTACGTGTCTTTTTTTTTTTTTTTTTTTTTCTTCTGATGTGTGTTTTCTGGAATCATGGGTAGTTTCATTACTCATGACTTTTCCTGTTTGTCTCGTGTAGGGCTTTTAGTGCACGACCGTACTGACACCATATTAAGTTCTTATACCTTTAAGTCGCACTACCTTCTGACTGAGTCAAATCGTGCTGAGTTGATGAAATTACCTATGATTCCTTCTTCTTCGTCAGCTACCAAAAAGAATATTGGGAAAGGTAAAATCACGTTTTCTTGGTTTATGTAGTTTGCCATCTGTTTGCTTTCACAGCTGTCTTACTGCTACTTTTTGTTTCTTTATTTTGTAATTTGACACCCTGTCACTGCTTCTAATGCACTAAAGCCCCTTTCACACTGCACGTCGGACCCGCAATATTTCCAGAACATTGCTGGGTCGCCTTCAGTGTGAAAGCAACCATGTCCCGGGATTGATTACCGCATTGAACCCGGGTCGGGAACCTATTAACATTGCGGGGTTCGACCCGGGACGAGCGCTGTGTGAACAAAAGCCAGATCTAATTCCGTGTCGAAGTGATGATGCGCGTCTTTTACCGGCTGTTTTGAAGGAAGGTCAACATTCGCGACGAAAACATATGTGCAAACTGTAATGAAGCAGAGATCAGTTAGTTCCTCACTTTCCACGCTGATGCAGAGATCGTTTGCTTGCTTCAGTGAAAGTATAACGTGCCTAGCGTTTTCGACTCATACATTACACGTCACACGCTGATGTCACGTGTCGTTACGGGATCTTCAAGGGTTGTGTGTGAAAGCACGCACATATATACCGGGTCATCACTGGCAGTGTGAAAGTGCCAAATCTAGCGACCCTGGAACAATTGCAGGAACACTTTACACGTGAATTTGCCAGAATGGCAGTGTGAAAGGGGCTATAGTGGGCTTGAAATAACTCGCGGCAACAAATAGCTACAAATTTTAGTTCTTTAGTTTAAATCAGATCAGCATTTTAAATTCATTTTGGGAAATCAAGTGGATAAATAAAATAGAAGTTGGGATAATATTCAAATCTTTGTGTGCCTGTATCTGATTGCTGGGAGTTTTACTACGTTATAATATTGTCACATAACTTGTTATTCTGAGTCTGTAACATGCTTTGGCTTAGCATTAATTGCTTGGATTGTTTCTAAATTACTTTGTCCCATTTCTCTGTTTGCTTGAGCACAATTGTACTCTACCACCCTCCAAACATAACCATATTTTGGATGGCAGTTTTAATAGAGCCAACAGCAGGGTTCTGGAAGTCAAAATCCCATTCGTTTTGTCCATAGAGAATTGTTTAAAGATTTAAACTTGTACAGCTCTGATGTATGGAAGCCCTTTTCTGTCAAGGACTATAAATTCAAAAAGGTAATTGTGACTTATCTCACAACTTTTGTCCTTGCTTTTCTGAGAAAAAATTCATGCCGTGCAATTTTTTTCACACCTTTTTTTTTCCATTTCCACCATGGAATAAAAATTAAAAGGCAAATGGGAACCGTTTTATCTCAAAATTTTGACTTTTTTGTCTTGCAGTTGCAAGTTTATCTCTCACAATTTGGACATTTCTTCTCAGAATTGCTCGTTTATATCTCTCAATTCGGAGATTATACAATTGTGAGAAGTTGAAATTACCTTTTTTTTATTATGTAGAAAAAATACTTTTTGTACTTTCAATTATTTAATTCTTATTGTACCTTTTTATATTTTATTTACATCATTTTTAATGATTCTTGGAGTGAGTAGTTAGTTGATGTGAATAATTTCAGAGCTGGTTGGATTGGGTTTTTTTTAATCCTGAAAAAAAATGCTTTCGGAGCCAAAGTGGGCTTTCACTGCTGTGCTCCATCTTTTATTGTCCATCAATGCTTATTTGGCAAATTTTTCAGTCAAACAAAGCGTTTTAAGTGACACCATCCAAAATACTTGCTCCGTGTCTGCTAGTGTATTGCAGGTGATGTTAATGCAGCCAGTCAGTCAGTGTGCATCACTGCATGTTTCCCATAGTGCCCCCCTCTGATCATTCACTATTGGCTGCTTATTAAATCACCGGGCACAAAAAAGCACATTAACATAATGCTGAAAGGTGTTAGTCATCAAACCATGTCTTTGAGCATGTCAAACTGAACCACAAATTGGCATTTAGAATCTAGACGTATATGTCGAAGCATTTCAGAGACTTCTATCAATCTCCGAAGACACACAACTGTCTGATTCTGACATGCTCATGGATGAGGTTTGTGGAATACTGCCTTTTTGGGAATGGACAAGCATGTGGTGATACTGTAGGCCTGTGTTTTCGATTGCGTTCATGTGCGTGTGTGTGCTTGTCAAAAAGGAGGAAGACTGTTGTGTTGCGAGGCCTGTCCCGCCTCGTTCCACCCCGAGTGCTTGAAGATGGAGATGCCAGAGGGGACGTGGCTGTGTGGGGAATGCCGAGCGGGCAAAAAGCCCCACTATAAGCAGATAGTCTGGGTCAAGCTGGGCAACTACAGGTACGTCCGTAGAACTGTTGAAAGTCTCTTAGTGTTCTAAGATATCTTTGCTAAAAACTAAAGTATGTTCATGTCAAGTCTAATGTGACTAAATGGCACAAAAATGTAAAATATTCAAAAAGCTATTATTTTTGAATCTGTTGAACCATGTTGTAGGTGGTGGCCAGCTGAGATCTGCAACCCTCGCCTGGTTCCCTCCAACATCCAGACCTTGAAGCATGACATTGGCGACTTTCCAGTCTTTTTCTTTGGCTCCCATGACTATTACTGGATAAACCAGGGCAGAGTTTTCCCGTATGTTGAGAGCGATAAGAACTTCGCAGAGGGACAAGTTGGCATCAATAAGACGTTTAAAAAAGGTAAGATCCCAGACCAGTTCAGTGGTGTTTCAATTGTTTTGTTATATTAAATGGTCAACGTAAGTATCACATCCCTAATAAAGGTGAAGCTAAATTGACTTCTGAATGATTTTTTTGTGCATGTAAAGCACTTGAGGAGGCAGCAAAAAGGTTCCAGGAGTTAAAAGCACATCGAGAGACTAAAGAGGCCCTCGAACAGGAGCGAAACTCTCGGAGACCTCCACCATACAAACTTATCAAGGTACAGAATGTAGCTCAAATCCTTCTGTTGTCCTGTGGTACCCATAATATGACACATTCTTACCCTTCATGTTAATCTCTCTACAATGCAACTTAGCAAAGAAAACTAAATCATATTCAAACAAACTAAAACTATATTTTTGTCCATGTTTCTCACCTCAGTCCAATAAGCCAGTTGGGAAGGTGCAGGTGCACGTCGCTGACCTCTCAGAGATCCCCCGCTGCAACTGTAAACCCACAGATGAGCGTCCGTGCAGCCAGGACTCTCAGTGCCTGAACCGCATGCTGCAGTATGAATGCCACCCGCAGGTCTGTCCCGCAGGTGACCGCTGCCACAACCAGTGCTTCTCCAAACGCCTCTACCCCGACACTGAGGTCATAAAGACCACCGGCCGAGGATGGGGCCTAAAGACCAAGCAGGACCTCAAAAAGGTGAGAGTTATGCATCTGAGCATGAAGTCTGATAGCACTAATGGCCTGGAGCTGTAACCGAGAAACGTTCATTAAGACTTGTTGTAAAGACACGTTGTACATTTTTGTGGTGACTATAAATATTTAGAGTTATGCTCCAGGGTTACTATTATTAACTAAAACGTTGGTTGTGTTTAGGGTGATTTTGTCATGGAGTATGTTGGCGAACTGATCGACTCCGAGGAGTGCAAGCAACGAATAAGACATGCCAATGAGAACCATCTGACCAACTTTTACATGCTGACCCTCACAAAGGTATCACTGTTGCATGTTTACTTCGTGTATGTAACATTATACATCATCTCAGATGTATTGCAGTCGCTCCTTCTGTGCTTCTCAGGACCGTGTGATTGATGCTGGACCCAAAGGGAACTTGTCACGCTTTATGAACCACAGCTGCAGTCCCAACTGTGAGACGCAGAAGTGGACCATAAATGGTGATGTTCGGATAGGACTCTTCACCTTGTGTGATATCGCAGCTGGTAAGAACAATTAGCATTTGATCTGGAAAAAAAGGGCACTGTTTGTTTAGAAGCTAGTTGAGATAATCATGTTTTTTTTTTTTTGTTGTTTTTTTTTTAGACACGGAGCTGACCTTTAATTACAACCTGGACTGTCTGGGTAATGGGAGGACATCATGCCACTGTGGGTCTGAGAACTGCAGTGGTTTTCTTGGAGTCAAGCCCAAGGTAAAGCCTAACTGAAATAGACAGCAGCATATGAAGTGCTTACCCATTTTCTGTTGAACCATTGACAACTCTGTAGAGTGTTCTATAGATGAGGCTACTTAATGCTTTGTTTAACACTAGGTTTTTGTCTTTCTCTTTGTTCTTTATCTATCGTCATCAATTCAGTCTCTTGTCTGACACCTCGTTTTACTTCCTGCAGAGTGCAGTGGTTATGGAGAGAGAAGAGAAGGTGCGCAATGCTAAGCTCAAGCCCAAGAAGCGCAAGCTGAAGGCCGAGAGCAAACAGACCCATGAATATTACTGCTACAGCTGTGGAGAGGGAGGAGAGCTGGTCATGTGTGACAAAAAGGATTGTCCGAAGGCCTACCATCTCCTCTGCCTCAACCTGACCAAACCTCCATACGGTACATTTAAACTTTACAGCCTAAAAGGCTGAGAACTCATTCAAGAAATTAAAGAATGGACACAATTACAAATTACACAATTACATTTATTTTTAGTACAAAGTACATAGCAATTGTATATTATAATTCATGGATAAGAAGGCTTGAACACACTCTTTCTATGATGAGAATAATTAAATGTTTGTTAATAAAGCATATTTAAGGGGGTATAAATTATAAAAGTCTAGAAAATTTAAAGGGTTATACAGCTGTCCTGATATTGTAAAGAAGAAAGAAAGAAAGAAAAAAGGGTCCTTTATTACTTATTAATACAGAAGTTTTGTTAAAAATTTTGTAGCGGTTTTTAAATAAGATTTAAAATAGTTTATTTTTGATTTATAAAATGTATTTATTCAGTGTTTCTGTATTTCGACAAAAGCACGTCATGTGGTGCAACCAACATAATGAAGAAGAAAAAAAAACATGAAATGTCCTCAATTCTTTGTCAAAGTTTCTTAAAATATCAGATTATTTGACCTTTTTATGACAAAACTAGGTTAGTTCAGGTTGTAAAGTGTCAGGTGGTGCAACTTCCCAAAAATGATCAATTAATTTGTGTAAATACAGCTAGCTTTTTAAAAATGTTTAAAAGCTTTTTTGAAAATGTTTAGAATATGTACAATTGCAAGTATGCAAGGTGTGAGGAAATTGAGGAAAAGTCATTTTACTTGATGTGGTTACTCCACATGACATTTGTCATTAATTTAAACGTTTTTTGAAAATTGTATAAAGTTATTGAAAAAAAAAGCCCATTTCTGAGAATAAGGTGTGTTTTGAACTATATACATATACATTTTTTTTCCTTCTTGATATGCTGTTGTCCCAGTTACCCTAATTGAACTGACAGTAAGAGATGTTGCAGATCTTAATTTATTAATTACAATGAAATTGCCAATATGAGGGCAGCAGAAGTTCTCTCTTGAGTCACTTAGATGTTGAATGATTGATTTGTATTTCCGTGTGTCTCAGGGCGATGGGAATGCCCCTGGCATCAGTGCAGTGTGTGTCAGCGCACCGCCGCCTCCTTCTGCCACTTCTGCCCCGCCTCCTTCTGCCGAGAGCACGAGAGAGGACAGCTGGTAGTGTCTGCCCTGGACAACCGGACCTGCTGTTCAAACCACGACCCCCAGAGACCCTTAGGGCCTCAGGCTAGCCCTAGCCAGGTCGCTGTAAAGAAGGAACCGCTAGAAGCCGAAGAGGAGGGTGACGGCAATGAGGAAGAAGACGATGATGACGAGGGGGGAGAGGGAGAGTGAATGGGCCAAAGCATAGAGGAAGCATTGAAAACCACATCAAAGTACATGAAAGTTCAAACTACAATGAACCATAGAGTAGATACATGCAGCTAGCTGGTCCACTGTACAATTAAACCAAGTGGACTTGATAAACTGGTTTGATTCATTCCAAATCTACAGCAGCTGGTATGAATTTTTTGAACATATCACAATTTACGGCCTCATGTCAAATTCATACTGGCTTATATACAAATGTAAGCTACTCATTTCTGGTTTTATAAGCAAAATTTCACAGCTAATTCTTACAGTTTTTTTCAGAAGTGCTCAATTTCGGCAAAAATAGAAAAACAACTCAGTTAAAATGACGCCTTTCAGCGGCAAAGTCAGTTTCCACCTCTATGGTACTTAAAACACTCTAGAAACACTTTAAACCAAGAACTTTATTTATGTACCTCATGTAAATAGCAAAGACTGTTGTAATATGTGTCGGGCGCAACCATTCGCCTCTCACCGGTAGGATTTCACTACATTTCTGAATATGAACCTGTCGTGCTAACATAAAAAAATTAAAAAAAAAAGACGAGCGATTCAAAAGACATACGAGGTTTGTTCAACTGCCGCCCCATTCCAGTGAGTTTGTGACTTGTAAGATATATATAATCATTAATATATTTATGTCCATGTTTACATCCATTCACAATGTACAGTATTATTCATCTGTATTAGTCAATTTGATATCACTAATCGTATTGTTGTAAATGTGACCTTTTTGTCAGCAAAATTGCATTATTGCTTGGCCGGTACTGTATTGCCTTCATCTTTCGGTCCATCGAGTAGCGACGCAGCATAATTCAAAGTTATAAGTGTTCGAAATAACTATCAGTCACCCAAGAAAATCAGTTCTCACGTGTACAAACAATAACGTTTGATGGTGTAGAGTTAAGCCACATATACTCCAACACTGCCATGAGTCTTAAACGAATATTACCATTGTGAGTATTGAACAGGTGCCAGTGTGTATTTCAACTACGAGGAACCCATGTCATTTTTCTGAGCAGTGCTAGTTGTGAGACTGTGAGTACAATCTTTAATTAATGTGATTTTTTTTTTTCTCCATTTTTTTTCTAAGTTTCCGAAGTGTAAATATAATCTGATTTACTGTTGTGTTTTGTTTTCAGTAGTTGAGATTAATATTTCACACCTAGTACATTGCTGTACAGTCAAGACTCGTTTCAAAGGTATCCAAGCGTACCTTAACCAGAAACTTTCATTTATCTCATCGGTTACGTTCGGTTGTATTAACGCGTCCTATTCCGCTAAAACCGAACTGTCATGTAACGTTGGAGGGCTGTACGATTTACAGCAGAGTGTAGCATAATCCTCTCTGTGACTGTACTTGATGTGAATCTACTTAAACTCAATAGCTTTGATGCCTGTGCTGTAAAGTGGAGCTGTTTCTCTCTTGTTACTGGTAGCTGTGCGGTCGTGCTGTGCCACAGTTTGCACGGATGAAAAAACGACGAATCCCGACGGCTTCGGCACATGGGCTTTGTATACTTACTCGTTAGTCATTTCACATGAACGTTTTTATAGACCACAGTACAAGTATTATACGTGATGGCACCACCAGTATGTTTGTCACTTTATGGAAAGAAGGGAAAATGCTGCAAGTTTTCATTTTACTTGAATCGTGTCCATTTTGCCTTTTGTTCAAGTCTGTATTTATTATTATTTTTGTCTCACAATGGAGTGTTATTAGTGGATCTCTGTACTGGATTCTTGCATCTGACGACAAATTTAAAGAATTCTGATGATTTGACTGCCAAACTGAGATTTGTACAATTATGAAAATACTGTATGCTCTTACTTGCATCTGCGTCTTTGAAACATGGAAGGCATTTTGGGTTTCTGTTGTGTGGAAGCCCATTTCTGCCATGGAATAAAAAAAATAGTTGTAACTTTTTATCTCACTTTTCGGAAAGAATTGCGCGATGTAAAGTTTATTTTTCTTTTTTTTTATTTTTTTTAAATATAAAGTCAGAATTATGAAATGAAAGTCAAAATTAACTTTTGTTTTTATTCTGTGGCAGGAAAAGGCTTCCATACTTTTGTGTTATGTTCTGATATGTGATATTTTTATAGTTTACATTTATTTTTATATAGCTTACTTGTATTTTTTTAGAGGTCATAGGCACTTTTGTTCCTGAAGCACCAATATTTGTCCTTATGTTTATAATGAAAATGGTCAAGAACATCCAGTTGGCAGGATGCAAAACACATGTTTTGCCTGGTCTGTTGGTACTATATATTTTTTTACTTATACTTTCATTTCTGTTTTCTTTATTTGGCCTTCATTTACATGTTTGATCAGATATAGATGATCACTAGAAATTGCCAATGCCTTTTTCGGAACGGCTTGTTTGAACCCTCGTGGAAATTTCCTTTTCTGTTTATTCAGTGGTTCGATCACTGATCTGACTGTAATTGATTTGTTGCTATATCAGTTTTGCTGTATCAAATGTTAAAAGTATATTACCTCCATTGATTCCAGTGTTTGGTGTCAGTGCACTGTACTTTGTGTAATTTTTTTTTTTGTGTATTTGAAGTTATCATTTTGTGCTATCCGAGCATGTTCTTTGTGTTGCTTAACTAAATTTACTAAAGGTGGTGTCCTACCAGCTTACACTTTGATTTCTGTGTACTGATTTCACATTCCTTTTAATTAGACTGTTTACTAATTCTTGCTACTGAGTTACAGAGTTTGTGTAAAGATTAATGTGATATTGTAATATTTTCACCATGCGCATTGAATCACATTACACACTCAACTAAATAAAACTTATCCTAAATGATATGGCTTGGGTAGAATGTAAGTCCTCTCAAGGTTTTCTAATGATGTACTTCTCATGGATAGAAATTTCTTTGGCTATGTTATGTAGCCTATGTCATTGCATTGTGTAAGAGAATGATGCTTGAAAAACTGTACATAGTCGACAGCTAAAAAAAAAACAAAAAAAAAAACTCCATTTTCATTATATTGTAGTGTCATTTGAATGCTTGTAATATTGCTTCTGAATGTTTGTGAACCTAGAAACATTTTGTACATTTCTTGTATTTTATTTGACCAACTTTTGAGATGTATTTCTTCAGAATTCATAAGTCATAATTTATTCTGAGAGTACTTTAAGCAACATTCCACAGATTTAAACGTTTTCAGACTTGCCTGGTTTGACTTCAATAAACTGTAATGAATGTCAAGTGTTTCTTTGAATCCGAACCTGAACTGAGTTTGTCGTAATTGACTAACGCATTTTTGGAATAAGTTTAGCCTGCTTTGAATATGGTCCAGGTGCCTAAGAAAATGTGCAAATGTGACAGTCTCTAGACTAGAGGTTGTATGAATCATATGTCCGAATCGATTCTTTTGAAACGTTTTTGATTCAGCGAGTCATCGCGTTGTGTTCACAAGAAACGTTTAAATAAATATTACTGCAGTTAATCGCTCATTTTTGCGTTAACTTAAAAAACAGTATTTTTTTATTTTTAGTGGAGTTTACTTTGAAAATATCTAGTATATGTTCTCAGGACATTTTTTGGGGTAAAGTGAAAAGTTTTTAAAACATTCGTTTTGACAAAATTTGACCGAACTTTTTGATTAATTTCGAAGGGAAAATTGTGCTATTTTAAAAACCAAAGTCAAGTGTAATCCATTGCAGCTCCCTTTAAATTCGCGTGATTCACAAAGCCTCGTTCGAACTAATAAAAAGAACCGGTTCAAATGAACGATTCCTTCGCGATTAGGACGTCCCTGAAAGGACTGACGTGTTGTCATTGTATGAACTGCCTTGTCAGACCTCTTCATCGCTGCTCACTCAGTACGGCGCTCAGCTGCTGCTGGACATGTCAAATATATATGATAGACCTCACGAAATTCTGCTCCGGAGGCTGCTCTCAACAGCCGACAAGGAGGCGGTTTAGACGGAAAAGGAAAGAATCCGAAGGTCTGTATTCAGCTCCGACCTGCAGGCAAAAGACGGAGGATGCGCGATGTCGTGTTTGCGGAAATGTTCGTAAGAAATCCCAGATGTGGCGCGGAGGGTCGCGCGGATGGTGGCAGCACATCCTACAAATTAACATCAGTTTGTCTGTCTTCCGTGACACACTAGTGCTCTGGTTGCTTCACCAGGAAATATCGAAACTTTCTTCAGTGCTGGAAAAAACTGCTAGCCTAAACCCACCTGTTTTTCGAAACGTGGTAGCTGATTTCTAGTTGGTTTTTAGTTGAAGACCATCTTACACCAGCAACAAACTGTTGATGCATCTTGTTAATGCTGGTTTAAACTATAGCATAGACCATCTACAAGCTTTTCATACTATCTTTAAGTGATAAGAATAGTTATTCGAGCTGGTCCAAGGTGGTCATTGGTTGGTGACCAGCAACATAACATCTACTGGCTGGTTCTACTTGGTGGTCCGGTTGGGTT